>NC_051847.1:237013578-237034869 GCF_002237135.1 Teleopsis dalmanni | reverse complement strand
AAAATTTATATAAAATTTTTTTTTAATATTATTGCTTTACATATTGAAGAAATTAATAAAAAATGTTGGATTAATTACAAATGTAATATAATATAATCGAATGTATATTAATACATATTTAGCAATAAAGATTTGTAAAGATATATTCGCTAACATATACAGAATAACATATATTTTGTGTTATATATTAGCAATATTTAGAAGTCAATAATATAAGGGATTCTTACATATTGTTTAGCATATGTTAACTTGGAGTGAACAGTGGTTTGATTGCGTTAGTATTTACTAAGTTCTATGTATTTCGACACTAACTAACTTGTATTCTCACTCCCACTTCCATTTAGCATATATGTAAAGTCAAACAAATTATTATAATGGTGCATAAGCTCCGTCTATACCAAATTTGATGTTAGTGTCATTGAAGAAAGATTAATCACTGATTTCAATCATAGTATTAAAGAACTTTATAAACAATAACATGGTTAGACAAATATGCTATTAGTTGTGATAATATATTGAATGAGAAGATTAAAAAAATAATATCGTATATAATAAAACTTATTATCTGAGGTTGAACAAATTTATGATTAGAGATTGACTTTGAAAGTTTTATTAGACAGGAATTGGAGCATGATACATTTATAGATTCCAAATTGGCAGAATTTGTGAACAAGGTTATCTTATTAATTCGGTTATCAAAAGTGAAGGACTTCAGTTTACTATCAATGAAAGTTCCAAAGCTATTATTGTTGTATTAGACGCTTAACTAAGACCTTTTTTTCAACAAACTTTATCAGTTTGCACTCAAAGGTGTTTTTTTTAATTTATTTGTAGTAGGTTTAGTAGTAGAATAGGTAGTTCCACACTTATATTGGAAAAGTTCACATGATTCTCATATCCTTTGAAAATGTGAAACCGTGATTAAAACTGAAGTGACACTAAATCGCAGATATTGAGTGGCTGTTAGGTGCAAATCTCGACGCAACATAATCCTTTTTTATTTAGTAATGGTTTAGTATCTACATATTCATAAGTCTGCATATTTCGCCATTCATTTTAAATTTAATAAAATCTACATTTCCCATTCTAAGAGAGTTAGAAAAACACGGAGAGGGAAATCTTTATGATAGCAGCAAAATAATTAATAAAATTCCATTAAATAGGTATTTTTGCTACAACTTATTTATAATCATGCGTTTATTTAAATTCTCTACACTTGCTAGATTTTTATTTTATAAGCAAACATAAACCAAACAACATATCTTATTATATGTGCATATTAGATTGAATTAGAAGCAGAATATTATATTAGGTACTCTTTTGAAAGCTTTTGTCTACGAAATTTAACAAAGTCACACATATAAGATAATAAAATAATTTATATTAAATTATTTGCTTTAATCACTACTTTTTCACAAATTCTTTATCTCTGTTTTGCATGAAGTGTAAATAAAAATACAGTTTTAATCTAACCTGAGATACAATACTTCATCAATCACAGCTTGTTAAGCACAAAATAAAAATAAAATAAATTGTATTTGTCTATTTTATATCTTTAGTTGTGATACATTGAAGAGTTTTTTAAAGAGCTTTAATTTATTAATAGTTTAATAAACCCTTAGCCTTTAAATTAAGAATCGAATCTGCAATCACTTTTGCAGATGATTTTAAATAACCACCACTAAGTAGCATAACTATCGGAATGTTATGCTCGCGACAAGTTGAAAAAACATATTCATCACGTTCAATAACACCATCTGGAGTTATATCCAATAATCCTAAGGGATCGCCTTTAAGCACATCAGTACCAGCATTATAAACAACGATATTTGGATGAAATTCTTTGAGTGATCTTGTTAAGGAACTGTAATTAAAGTACATATATGGATATATATACATATATAAATATATATGTTTACAACCTTTTCAGTTTTTTCATATATAAAATATCTTCAGTGCGTGGTTGTAGTTCGGCAGCGCAACGTATAGCTACTTTAGCTTGATGGTCTCGTGGATATATTGCAGCATTATACATATCCAATATAAAAACGTTTTCATTATTTACAAAATCACGTTCGTGACCATTTCCTTGATGTGCATCCAAGTCAACAATCATTGCAGTTGATACAGATTCCTCCTCTTCAAAAACTTTTGTTATTAACAAAGTGATATCAGCATAAGCACAGAAACCTCCACCTTTATAAGAGCAACAGTGGTGAAATCCTCCACCTAAATTTATAGCCCATCCATTGCGAATGGCTAGTTTCCCAGCAAGTATAGAACCGGCAGTTTGAAAACGCATAGGTCGCAAATAACCTCGTTGAACTAAATAATTTGGAACAAATATCAAGGGCGGTATTTCCGATATACGAGCAGCATTCAAGCTCCACTAAAAATTGATATTTTAAAAAATAAAAATAAACCCTTAGAAGGGATTAAGAAAACCTTTAAACTATTTAAATATTTCGTGGTATGCACTTTAAGCAGTTCTTCTTTGGTAATTTCTGTTGGTTCATAAAATTGGCCAGGCGTATAAAATTCATATTCCTTTAGCAACTAAAAATAAAAATTCACTAAATTAATCTTGGCATATTTTTAATCAATTAGTATTCAATTTTACCTTCGCTATATGAAAACCTTTTGCTGCATCAAAAGGATGCAATTTTTCAAGACAACAGAACTTCACCCCATACCGCTTAGAATAAACAATTGGAAGTTTATCAGGGTTTTCTAACGTTATATCAGCATTTTTCACATCTTTACGTTTTATCCATACTACTTCATTTTGTTGCTCTTCAGAATGAACTTTTTCAGTTAGTTTTTTCATTATTTAATGAAACATTTTCCTGCAACGCAATACATTGTTTACAAACTTTCCGACAATAAACATTGATTATACTTTTAAGAGTGACCATACAGAAAAATTTTGTTTGGTGCAGATACCGGAGCTTATTATTGCTTGAAAAACTACACAGTAAAACACTTATTACAATTGACTATATGCATTTGTTTTCATTTTGTGCATTTTTTTATTATAAATATATATAAACAGTAATTTATATCAACCAACAAACAAAAAAGTGTATACGGTCACCTCATGTATGGAACATATGATTATTGTTTTTCAATTACATCTTTCAACTTCTTTCAATTCATTGAATGTGATAGGATTGAAAGAGTCCAAGGGTGATGCCATATTCTTGGTTATACTGAATGTGGTTTTTAGAGAAATGATGTAGTTTATCGTCTGTTTAAATTTTTGTTTGTATTTAGATTCTTATCAGCTTACAGACCTAAACAATTAAACGCATTTATTTAAAAACGTTGGCAAATAATTCGTTCTTTATTTAAGAACTTCATCAGTGCTATATAATAACAAACATTAATTTATTTATAAAATATATATAAAAAAATATAAAATATATATATATAATATAATTATATATATAATATACTAACTAAAAGAGAGACATGGATAATTTTAGCACACTTTACTCTAATTTATTGGATAAATATAAGTTAATCAAAAATAAGAGATAAAAGAAAATAAAAGTCAGCTGTTCGGTTTCTACTTATTGAGTAATAAGAGATAAAAAAGAGAACGTTTGTTATTATTATTTTTGGCGGAATATTAACATTAAAAAATTTTTTAGTTTTGTTATGCTAGTTATTTATGTCCAAAAAAATTGTGTATTAAGTTTTAATATGTGAATTTTAACTGTTTTAATTTTTTATTTTAATTTGTTAATTCAATTTTTATTACTAATGACTATTGTGGAACAAAAAAATTACTGCATTTTATAAAAAATAAGGTATATATATTTTGATGTTAGTATTTTATATTTAAATTAATGTTTGTTATTATATAGCACAGATGAAGTTCTTAAATAAAGAACGAAATATTTGCCAACATTTTTAAATAAATGCGTTTAACTGTTCGAGTTTTTAGAGAAATCAAATTTTTCTATTATAACTTTTATACCATACATTGTTTTATTATTTATTTATATAAACATTTACGTCTTCTATAAAACTATAATTCTACAATGAAGAATGTTTATTAAACTTGTTATTCTGACTAAGCTCTTCTATTAAAAATGGATAAAGACCTTTTAGAGCATTTCTAATTTTGCTTCCATACTTTATATTAAAAATGTGAACTAATATGGAGTCAATTCATATTTATAATATACTTATTAACTCAAGTAAATGAGAATTATAAATGACCTATTGATTTTATTAACACGAATCTTATAAAAGTAAAAGTTAACTATTAACGATGGAATAAAATGAAATTAATATGTCAATAGTTTTGTTATTTAAAAAATAACCAAATAGTTTTGTAAATAATTCGAGCTTTATGAGATGTTAGAAGTATTATATGCAGTCAATCAACATATTTTTCAGAAACGACATGTAGACTAAAAGGGTTACAAAATATTTTTTTTTAGACCTTATATTTTGTTTACGAAGTTTTGAAATATTAAGCTTCTCATTGTCATCAACAAGAAAAAAATGAAGAAACAAACAGAATGAAGAAAAAAAAATTCAGACAAGCGTTCCTTTAAAAAAACATAGCGAATCGATTCAATTAAAAAAAAAACTTTCGTTTGTAATAAAAAAACAATTAATTTTTAACTTAGAATTTTTATCTAATAAATTTGTAACAAACTCAAGAGTAAACTCAAGACTCTGAAAAAAATATACGCTGCATTTTACCTATATTGTAATAAATTAGTATTATTTTCAAAAACAACTTGAAAATTTCTAACCTAAAGAATATGTTACAAAAGAATTGTCAAAAGTTAGTTGCTTTAAAAATTTATTAAAATTATTTAAAAGCTAATAGAATATTTTTGAGAATTCAAAATCTCAACTCAATTTACAAATATATGAATGATTAATATATGTATATTTATAAACAAGTTTTAAATATGTAATAAAATTATAACAAATAATAAGTGTTTATGTATGGGACAGTGGCAATTCAGGACCAGACATAAGTATATTCTCATATATTCTCATACTCAGTAAACCGTACTGTGTAGTATATATACTGTTCTATACAGTAACCAATTGGCTCTTAATAGGCCCCTTGTTATTCCGCGGAGTTAGCAATAGTTTAAGAAACAAGTTAATTTGCGATTGAGAAGAAAGAGCGATGTATATGAGAAATATATAAAAACTTGATTCAGTTGATGATAATTGCTGTACATTTCAATCAGCAATACATCTTATGAACTCTATACAGAGCACATATAATGCAAATATCCTGCTAGCCAACATGTTAAATAAATTATTAGGTTTCTAAGGTTTAAACTCGCAGCAGTTAATACATTTTTCAGTAGTTCAAAATTTGAACTACTTTTAGAAAGCTGAAAAAATATCTTTAAGTCGTTGTGCAAACATGACTAATTCTTTAAATATTCTGGTAATAAGAAAATATATTCGATGTATACTCTTATTATATATTGTATGAGTTCATTTCTTTATATGAATATTTTTGCAAATTTTTTGAATTCAAGTAGTAAATAACTTATTGCATTTATTTTCAGATTTGTTTTTATTTTGATTGTTAATTTTTTATTTACTTATTAATCAAGAATTTACTTGATTAATAATTAAAAAATTTTTGAATTTGAAAATTTCCCCACCCTTTTCTATATTATTTGAGTTAGAATTCTTATCATAGAACAATTGTTTATATATAATAATAGGCCTTTTCTTTTCAAACATACACAAAAGAACAACTGTTTTTTTTAAAAATTACATATGAAACAACAACACTTATTTAGGTTGGCTTTTTAGTCCAACCTATTTGAAATCGCTTAACTAATAAAAATTCGTGGAATGATTTCATTAATTCTTTGTATTGCGTGACGTCATTGTTCGTAACAAATATGTTACTTTTCTATTTATTATTTACTGTTAAAAGGAATGAAAATTCATATTTTATTCACAATTATTTAAAAAAATATATTCCTACCAATAATATATTTCTACCAACAAACAATTATTCATTTTCGAAATTTTGTTTTGCATGTATATATAGGTTAACAAAATTTCCGTTTTGTCCAGAGTTGTCATAAAAGTAATACTTATTTTATTTGTTCTTTTGCGATATGCTTACAAAAGAAAAGGCCTATTGTAAGCATTTGAGTACATAAATACTTTAAATAAAAAAAAAGGGATATAAAAAAATTTATTGCTTAATAAAATATTTATTATAATTAAATAAACAAAAATAATAAATAAATAAATACTTATAGTAATATAATACAGACAAAGATAAAAACTACATAATTAAACTTAAATAATTAATTAATAAGCAATTATATTAAATAATTATATTAATAAATTTTTTAATTTATATAAAATTATTTAATTTAATTACTTTATGTAAATAAATATAATATAAGCATATAAATATTATATAAATAATATAAATAATAAATAAAAATTTATATTAAATTTATTTAATTTAGTAAATGACTATGATTACATTAAATTATTTTATTTTTCAATATTTAATCAGTAGATTTATTCTTATTTGATAGAAATGAATTTAAATAAAATAAAGTTTTCTGTTGAAATAAAATAAAAACAAATATTAAAAATTATTTTTGATGCGCTGCAACAAGTATCTTAAATGTGCTCTCTTCGCTCTAAAAAGAGTTTGAATAACAACATCTGTTGAATCTTTTCTCGTTTCAATCAATCGCTTCAGTGTTATTCAATTTTTCATCATTTCAATGTTGAATCAAAACTGAATGCAAAACACACTTGAAAGGGAATCCTTCAGTTGAATTCAATTTATTCCTGAGCATACAATCTGTATTGAACATAATTTTACATTTCATTCGAGTTCGAGCGGTCGACGGCAACGGAATTAAGCGGAAGATAACGGAATATTCGGTACTTAAAATATTTTAATTTCAAAATATATATGGAATCTATATAGTACATGTGAATGATTTAATTTCAAGTATTCAATTTAAAAAAAAATTTTTTTCTTCTCTTTGATTTGTAGTTTTCGATAACATTTTAAATTGAAATTTATAATCAATCTACTGTATAACGTACATCAACAGGAATAAAGTGTCAATTTTATATATATTTCTTATCAGTGAGAAATAAAATATTTTGTTTATTGTTATTGTATTTTATTGGTTCGTTTGTTTTTGTTGTAATTGATATGTATTGTTTGAATCTATAAATAACGAATAACAACAACACGCGGTCGCAACGTTTATCTCCTTTTCATTGAAATTCAGTTGCATTTTTTGATTATTTAAATTTTGGCTTTCGAATTTAATAAAAAGGAATTAAATAAAAAATCAATTCGTTTAAATGCAGTGCAAAACAATAAAATCAAAATAAATAAATTAAATAAAATACAAATTTCATTATAAAAAATTTTAAAATAAAAGATTTTTCTGTGCATTTTTTACCAGCTACAACGCATTTACTTGAACAAAAGAAATGTTACAGAACATAAAATTCTTTTATTAATTTTAATTAATTAAAAATATATTTAAACGTAAAATCATATAAAAACAAAATAAAAATAAAAAAAAAAAAACAAAGAACAAAACATAATTATTATAAAAATTCTTTACTATACGAGTACACTATGTGAGATAATTTGGCTAACATTCGTAGATACAGTGAACAAAAATATTTACTTCACATATTGTTTGCTGTGGTACTGTGAGTCTGTTGTGAAAAGAAAGCGAGTAGCTCACAAAACTGCTGGCACCGCAGTCTTTGCATCCTTTGTGGACACCGCGTGCACTGTATTATCTTAGATTATAAATTTGCACCGGAGGCACGTTTCTAATTCAGCAACTTTAACTTCTTAACTCCAGCTTTTTTAAGTGTATTACTTCTTGAACTCGTTGTGCATTTGTGTCTGCTGCTCTGATGGACAATTGAGTTCAATGATGCCTGTTTACTGAATGTATTTCAGATAAAGTATACAATTAGATGCAGCAACTGCTGAACTGAACTTAGAGAATTACTTCGATCGTCATCATCGAAGAGTTATTTGCCACACTAAAAAGGTACGTACTATCCATATATGCGGTGAACCCATCGCATCATAAGCCATATAAGTGAAGATAATCAATTTTGCGAGACTTTTTCTAATGTAAATTTGTGCGAATATATCTACAGTATTGTCGGTTTATGTGTGCCTTTGGGTCTAAATGAATACATAGCACTTTTTAGTGGGAATCGTTTTGGGGAGAACGGTTGAACGCGCATTAATTGAAGTGATTTTTTTTTAAATGCTGACTGTGCAACTTGCCGCAGTTTGTGGCAAGTGTTGAAATTGCTCCTGGGCTTAGCAGACACATTTCTTTATTTTGTTACTTTCTGCTTTGTAATCAAAATTTTCATAAAAACGCTTAGAAAATAATTTAACTTAAAAATATTAAAGATTATATAACATTTTCAAGCAAATTTCATTGAATTTTATGGAAAAAACGCTAAAACGGCCTTGTGCTGGTATTACCACAAAGTTAATTTCAAAAAAATATTAAATACATATCTAATGTGATTAACTTTGGTTATGAATCTGTACGAAAAAAAAACCTATTTATTTAAATATTCTTCTTTGTTTTTTTTATTTATATTTATGTTTAAGAAGGATAATGTATGGAAGCTTATATTCCAACCGCGAATCACAAAGTGCAACGAAAATGAAAGTGAGATATTGGAGTAAACCCTGCAGAAAATCAGTTTCGTTTTGAGTTTTAGATGGGAATGAGATGAGAAGTTGCATTAGCAAATTTACCTAACAGTAAACAAAAAAAAGTGTTTACAAATATTTTTATTTCATTTAGTACTAAAGTCTTTTTCATTAGAAAGTGAATCAGTGATCATTTAAAAGTAGAATAATACTCTAATTTTTTAGTTATAATTAAGTTTTACATTATTTGTAATAAGATCATTTTTAATTTAACTTAAATTAATTTGATTTTTAATGTAACTTAATGGGTAAATATAGTAGGTGTTTGTTGGAAACGTCCCTTAGGATCCCAAATATTTGTAATATAAATAATTTTGTATAAAAATTAAAATATAATTAAATATTAAGAGTTTAAAAACTGTAATTTTTTATTTTATTTAAACATATAATTTTATAAACTTGTGTTATAAACGACCAAAGCCCAGTAACAGATATAAAAACTAATTGAATATTGGTCGTAATAACTTTTTTTCTGTTTTAATTTTTATTTAAAAACTGTTTAAGTAAAGTTATCCGAAAACAAAGTTAAGTCAAAAGATACCGAATTTTAATGCTAATTAGGCTAATTCTATCCTAATTTATCCTAATGTACTCAAATGAATACGGAAATTATTATGATTTAAAATTAATTTTTAAAAATTTTTTGTTCGTTATCATTTATAAATATCATGTTTCCTTATTTTCAATTTTTTTTATCACGCACTGTTTTCTTGTAAGAAGCTTCTCAAGCAAGCTACCTAGGTATAACTTTTATCAATTTATTTGTCAGTACGTGGAAATCATCAACGGCTACCATTCTTTTATCATATCTTTTATGACATGAGTTAAATTCAGTAAATAATTATTTATATATAAATAAATATATATTATATATATTATATTTGTATTAAAGTTCAATTGTTTAGTTGCATGTGGTAGTGATTAGAAGGTGCTTTCGATTTCACCACGAAAGAAATAGAAAAAAAAACAGCTTTCTACCACGAATTACAAGACTTTTGTGGCAGAATTGCAAAAATCTTTAAAACGGTCTTTCGTCCGATATCTTAAAGATCTTTCCCTGTTACTTTTTTTAATTTTTTATTAATTAGTACAAAGTTGTACAAACATATATATATTGAAAGTAATACATTTCACAAGTAAATTAATGTGAAATGTAATAAACTATTTAAAATATTTTTTCTTATTTATTTGGGATAAGTAATGTTATTTCACTAAAATATATCAAACGATAATTTGCGTAATTGTGTTGATTAGAAATATGTCGCATCATGGCCGAATCCCGTGCTTTGAACAGCTCTGGCCTAAATGATCTGTACAGCTTATTCTAAAAATATTCTTATTACGTTACTGACCTTGTAACGATTAGAAATTTTGGGATGCATTGGAAAGTACATTTTGAAATCATAAATATAAGTTTGGCTTAAATATAAGTTTGGCTTATTTCTTTCAACAAAATTTGAAGGTTTTGCTAAAACTAAATTTAAGCATTTTGGTTAATTTTTGCTAATATATGGTTGATGCTTAAATACATAACCTCAAGAAACTTGTTGAATGTTAACTAGAAAGTAGGGATAAAAATCTATTATTTGTGACCAATTCAATATACATATATTTTCATTTTGGTACTTCAGTGATTCTAGTATCTGTGAAGTTGCAGTTAATTGCGTATCATTTATTACAATCATAAAGAAGAAGTTCTCTCATAAATTTATTAAATATTATTATTAAGATATTTAATTAAAATCACTTGTTAAGTTAAGAAACTTTCATACAGTAAATGGATTACAAAGATTTCTCCCTTGGGTAAGACTTAAACGATTAACAAATTAAAAACACACCAACGTGAATTATTAAAGTGAAGAGAATGCGTATTCCTAATACCTATGACAGAAATCACAACTTCTCAAATTGTTGCTTGAAGTGTTCTAAGGGAATTGAGTTTGTGGCTCCTGTAAGTAACATGCATTGTGGGGTGGGAGTTGTGGAGTTTTTACAAAAGTGAAAATAAAAAATGTAGAAGCATTACACAGATACAGAAGCCATTCACTCGTTTCGCATTCACTTCCTTTTCCGCTTAATAATCTAAATTTGCACGCGTATGCAATTCTGACAACAATTCATGTTTGCTTTTTTTCTGCAACTGATTTATTTTTATCTTCTGCTAAGGGATTTGTCTTCGGCGAGATTTTCATATTTTGTTTTCCTTCCCCATTCGAGCATCGAGTGTGAGAAAGGCTGGTTGTGCAATACAGGAGCACAGAAAGTAACGCAAGGGAAATATGGAATACAAGCCACGTTTTGACAACTGCTGGCGGTGTTGCAAAAATGTTAAAAATAAAAATAAAAGATTTAAATGCGAATTAATATTTGTAGTAAAAATATAAGAAAAGAATTTAACAAAAATGAAATAAACGTAAATGTTCTGAATTGAATTGTAACTGCCTGTGACAAGCATCCAAGCATCCAAGCATCCAAGCAGCAAGCATCCCAACAGCCAAGTAACAATGGCAGCAGTAACCGCCAACAGAAGGAATATGTATACGATTTCATTCATACAAACAATCCTGCATGCATAAAGGCGAATGCAAACATGAACGCAAGTGAATTGAATTGAATTGAAAAAAGTACACAGCGCGAATGAATTTGTAAGATTCGCTCTTAAGTATCTTTTAGATATTCGCACAAGTAGGAAGAAAATGCTTAAGAACTGATACTTTGCTTACGACAGCAAAGCACCAACAAGTACGACAACTACAACTACAACACCAACAAAAACAAAAACAAAAACGGCAGCAAAAATACGTTATGAACTGTACAAGAGGAGCAGTTACAGTTAAGTCACTTCTTAGAACGTTGACAAAAAATATATGAAATAGAAAGAGGAGAACAGAACTTCAAATGAAAAGAATCTTAAAAATATAACAAGGACTTGTTATATTTCTTTCACTTAAACAGCAGTATTTGTTGAGGGGACTTGGTATTAAAATTAGTAATTGTTGGCATTCGGCACATGTCGCTTAAAAATCCCATAGAAGATACTTGAGGTTGTAGAGCACATAAATATAAATATAAATATAAATAATATAAATAAATAAAAGTAAGCGCTATGCGCTATGAAGCTAATGATAAAACGGTCCGCTTTAAGCTACTTGATGCGTTGCCAGGATGCTTTGCAAAAGCTATTCGGGATGCAAACAATTTTTTAATTAAAATAATAAAGTAAAAAAATAAATTGTGCATTACAAACTCCTGTGCCCGCATATTTCTATTCGAAAAATTATACAAACATTAAAAATTAAAAAAATTATATTTACAAAGTAAATAAAAGAAAATAAAAAAGGACTGGTATTTAATAATTTTCCGTGTACAATCTAACTTTGTAAACCTCCCTTCAGTTTACCTAAAATGTTATTTTTAATCTATTTTATAACTGTGGCTTGAAGGGAGAAAAAACAGAACGCATCGTTAACTTTATCATCTAAATTATTAGAAAATTTTTTAAATTACTTTGTTGTTTTTCTCTCTCTAGAAACTGAAAAATAATTAAGTGAATAAAATACAATAAATATTAGAGTTGTGGATTTGAAAAAGAGAAATGCTTAATTAAGTTAATGGAATAAATGTAAATAAATCCAAATCGTAACGAGAGCTTAGAAAAATTGTATTTTTCTTTTTAATAATAAAATCATTTCTATTTAATAATGAATTGTTGAATATTACATGAAATTAAATTCATAGAAAACTCTCTAAAGCGCATATTAACGGAAACAATAGATTATCTTCAAAAAGCAACTATCTGTTAAAAACATCATATTTTTAATGTAGTCTGGATACAGGTTCCGGAACTATATCAATTATATAAAATGTAGTGATTTCATTAATATTCTAATGATTTCTATTTTATTGAATTGATATCTTGACTATAACATGAAATCAAATATAGTGAAAACTCTTATAAGCGGACAGCAATCAGAACAAAAGTTCATTTTTAGAGAACAACTATCCGTTAAAAATATCGATATTTTAAATGTAGTCTGGATAAAGGTTCCAGAACTTTGACACTTATAAACAATGGAATTATATATCAATTGAGAAGAAAATTTTTGTAATGAAAAGGTTTCATTATCATCACCGTCGAGTTCCGCTTTTAGACGTAATTATACACCAATTATTTATTCCTCTTTATGATAAAACGCTACGACATTAATATTTATGTCTATAATTTGTTTGCATTTCTATTTTTATCTCACAAATTAAGATTATGGGATCATAATTATAAAATAAAGGTTACCAATTTTGAGATTCTGATAAGCCTGAGCACTGTTTTACGTTCATGTGCAAAAAAAAAAAAACTATCATTCAAAGCATCATTTATTTAGTTTAAGATTTGTCACTTTACCATTTTGATCGTTTAACAACGTTTCATGTGTGATGAAAATGTGAAAATTTACCAAAGAAATGATAATAAGTTTTCCATCAAATTGTTATCAGTGATCAGACTTATTGTTCACTTCGTAAATATGTCAACGTGAATATGTTAAAATTGTCTTACCTCATATAATAAGAATCTGCAAGTAATTGTCAAAGGATTATAAATTAGTGTAAAGTGTGACATCTGGTCTAGGAAAATGATAGACCCAGTACCATAAGCCATACAAAAGATCCCAGTTTAATTGAATTGTGCGCGAAATTTCTCAGAATTTTCTTACACATTCAGGTGATACAATGACTGACCACCGAAATCATGTAATTTGAAACCATAGCCTGTTTGGTATTTTTGAGTAGGGTGTATCTAATCGAACATCATTCTAAGCGGATTATTTTCATGACATATCTAATTTAAAACTCGTCACCAACGCGTACATGACCACAGATCTTTTCAAGAAATTCATACCATATGCTCCTAACGTCATCTTATAAATGTTGGTAATTATACCTACAAACAAGTACATCATGTAGCAAGCACAGGCATGATAAGTGATCTCCAAAGTATGATTTTCGTTTGACAAGAGAGGTGATTGTAAAATCTCTAGGCTGATATCATTTATGGTGTGCTATGATATCTATTATTTTGGCTTAAGTTGAATTTAACCGTTGAATTTGTTCAGTAATCAAAAATTGGAAATCTCAGCTATATCCAAGTAGTATATATAGTATATATATATATATATATATATATATATATATATATAATAGGAATATAATTACTTAGAAATTTTTTGGTGCTTGTTTTATAATAAGTGAGGTCTCAGTGACAAACTACAAGTTTGCATCCATACTTGTTAAATTTGATTTACGGATCATTTTTAACCATCTCACGGACCAGCGGTGGAGAACCACTATACTAGATCATTTGCAAGTGTGTGGTCATGTATATGTCTAGGTAGTTGGAGTACAATATTTCAAACCACATTTCCGATTTGATGTTCCTTTGTTTAAAAAATAAATCATTTAAATAATCCATTTTTATTACTCGTCGTTTATAGAAGCAAAAATTTTCTAATGCGGGTTCCTAACCCCGTTTCTGACTACGTCTTTCAACGTGCATTCAAATTTTTAGTTCTTATAGAGATGGTACTTATAATGCTAACAGAAAAATAAAAATCATTATTTTAATTTTAAAGTTTTACAAATTGATATTATTATATCTCCCTTTGTTTGAATTTAACTGATAGTATGATATATAAAGTAAAGTAAAATCAAGTACCATAAAATGCTCATCTATGAAATTGTTAAAAAAAATTCTCAGCTTGACGAAATAATATTTAAAGAAAATTAATTAAATCAGACCAGTTTTTATCAGACAAAATGTACTTTAAGGAGGAAAAATTTCATAAAAATATATTTTCTTAATAAAAGTTGCTTAACGAATAAACGTTACTCGGTTACTGAGTAGCCCATGACACAGTGGAGTGTGTTTCCTTTACAGTATTTAACACGACGTCAAATTTCAATGATGGATGTCAATTTTAGCGATAGGAATAAATGCGGAGCACAACTTGTTAGTGTCAAACATTTTTTATGATTTATGATACGAGAAGTCAAGCTTATTATGTCCTTATAAAATGTGTTTCACTAAAAAGTCATCATTATCTAAAGCGAACTGTGATTTTGTCAGATTGTCAGTTTGTCAGTTTGTCAAGTGTATTTATGCACTTGTCACATTGTTTGATTTTCGCCCATCTCATTGTTAGCTCTTATAAATTGAAACATAAACACAAAATACAAAATGTAAATAACTAAATTATTATTTATGCAAGGCAAATAGTAATTGGAAAGAAAAAGTCTCAACCAATTTACATGTATCTTAAAAAATTAATTAAATTACAATGCGAGACAATTGATTTTATAATTATTTATGCGATATTTGCATACATCACTTTGCGTCACTTATGCTAATTAAGAACTCATTGAGATTCCGCACGTTGTGAACGTTATATGCAGATGTCATATCTGTGCATTGAAGGTTGAACAGATAGCGTATGCATTTAATATGGTTTAACATAACTAAATAAATGTAGGATTTACTCAATTTTATGGATAACAACTTGTGTAATAACTTTTCGACACGACGTAATGAAAAATTGTTACAATTTCTGTTGTTGCCTTTGTGCTGTGCCACATTTGCTAATCCCAACATAAAATGATGCTGCAGACAGTTACAAAACTGTCCGAGGTGTTAACCAAGTTTAGTACAAAGACGTTATAATTAATTTTGGCAAAAAGCACCTGCGGCCCAGTGTCAGCTGATATTTACATAAATACTGTAGCCGAAGCTAAACTGAGCTGAGCTGAGCTGCTGTTGATAATGACAATCTTAGCAAGTTTAAGGGAAACGGTTGCTATTGCTGTTGCTATTATTGCAAATGCAAATAAAATAAATCTGAACAAATCGCATTTGTAGAAGCTACGTAATTCTCTACAGAACTTTATTGCTTAACTGAAAGCGGTTTACCGAATATTTTATGCAACCTTTACGATTTCCAACTTGCTTTAGTCATGACTGGTAAAAAGACTGTGGGTTTTTTGTGATGCAATGACAAGACATCGTCAACTACTTTTAAATGATGTGCTGTGGACTTGCAACAGTCTCCAAGGACTTAAAGTTTTAGAAGAAATTATTAATGACAAAAACTAAAAACACAATAACGTCCGTTTGTTGTCAGACAACCAGTCAGTACTGACAGTTTGTCAGCCAGACAATTTGGTTAGACTTTTAAAATCTCGTTCTCGTTCTCATGTTCTTTTTATTTGATGTGATTTGCTCAGCATTTGCTTAGTTTCCAAACTTTTACGAATTAAGTGAAACGGATAGATATAAGCGACTATAATATTTTTATGACACAAGTAGCGTTGACAAAATGTGTATAAAATTGCTAAATAAAAATTCAAGCAAAATAATTGTTAAAATCTTTTCTTTTCCCATAAAAAATTGCATAAATATGCATGAAAAGCGCAAAAATTTTTGCAGGATTCATTGTTGGTGCCTGCTGATGCTACAATTTTTACGCTAAATAAAAATCTGCTTTATGTAGAGATACGCCACATTGAGTGGAGCTATTGAAATATTAGTTTAAAAATATTTAGCATTTAGTGAAAGATATTAAAACTAATAAATTATGGTTTCGTTTTTAGTTTTATTCTGTGTGCTCAACAGGATTTATAGCACTGAACATTTTTCAAAAATAGTTTGTATACTCTAGTTACTATGTATAAGAATATTGAGAATTGTTATTTTATGGCAGAAAATATATTTATATATGTTATATCATTAAAGCCATATTTCTTATATTGTTTTTTACTAGAATCAATAGAAAAATTTTTAAATTTTATTCCAATTTTTTAACATTTAAAATTTATTACGTGATAATGTTCATGTTTAAGGATTTTAAGTAAATTTCAATATACTCGTATTGAAACCCTAGGCATTAGATCTATCAGCATATATAAAATATTGATCGATCATTTAGCTGTGAGAAAGGTTTGTTCTCAAAAAGATGCTTGTGTCGATTGGTGCACACAAATGCTCAAGAAGAACAATGGTGGTGCTTCAAAAGACGTATATAAGATTGTAGCGAATCAGGTGACGAACACGGATATATGCATATGAGCCGGAACATAAACAGCAGTCGACTGTTGTCGATTGCGCGTTTCAAGATGAATAAAATCTAACAAAAGTTGTTCACGCTCGAAGCATTTCGAAACAAATGGTAGCTTGTTTCTTCGGGAAAACTGGTCATGTGGCAACTATACCATTACAGGTACGTAAAACAGTCAATTACGAATGGTATGCCATCATTTGTTTACCGAAAGTTTTCAGTGAAATACGGAAAACAAACAAGCGCCGCGGGTCATTCTCCATCAAGACAATGCGAGTGCTCAAACATCTCGTCTAACAACCGATAATTTGAACATTTAAAAAATCGAATTAATGGGGCTTTCGCCATACAGTCCTGATTTGGCACCGAATGACTTGTTCTTGTTCCGGAATGTAAAGAATAAATTGCGTGAAAAACGATTTTTGTTGGCGAAAGTATTCGTTGTTGGAGAAAATGCTTTGACATTTGGTATGAATGCTTGCAAAAGTGTACTAATCATAAAGGAGAATACTTCGAGAAACAACAAAGCAATTTTCAACTATAAATCAGTATTTTTTCATTATTAGGCTCAAAATACAAATAATGACCCTCGTAAAGAAAGATGAAATTAGACCTTTTTTCTCAATAAATTGTTTATATCACAATTTATAGTCCATATTCTATGATCTTGTTAAAGCCGCATATTCCAACCCAACGTCATCTAATTCAGGCCAAAAAAAATGAGTCATTATCTTTCTGTACCGTTCTTCACTTCCGATAACAGCAATGTTTGATTTTGAAAATAATACTGTTTAGTAACACATTTAGACCATAAAACACAATAAATTAATTTTTTTACCACAACAAATTGTTAATTTTTGTGGATCTAAACGTTTTATGTTTTATAAATAGTATATGGGATTTCTTCACGCCAATTGTGGTGATTTTATCCATTTAGGAATACAAGTTTTACGCTTAAGATGATTTTTCCATAAAATAACGGTTATTAATGTTAAATGGTCATTTAGTTAAGGTCGTTAGATCTACTGAATTTTGAAATAGAAATCTTTGTAAATAATATTCCATGTTCCTCTGAATGTTTTTTATTTTCATTTTTGGATTTACAGTATTTAAATTTGTGAAGTCGATATAAGTTTTTGATTAGTTAAATAAGTTTTTATTACATTTTTTTATAGTACATTCTATTTAAGGCTTTAAAAAATTTTAAGATCCCCCAATATAACTTGCTATAAGTTAATAATTACTATAATTAAGTTAATATAATTACTATAAGTTAATAAGAACTTATAGTATTATTATATGGTAAGTCGGTATAAGTTTTTGATTACTTAATGCCTTAAAAAATGTTAAGATTCCCCAATATAACTTGCATAAGAAGTATCCGGAAACGCAAGCAAATCATTTGTATATGAATCCCTTTTCTTACGATGAAAGACGTATGCATCCTTTACCTTTCTCAAAAGGATCCTTTATTTTTCGCTCGGACACTACTATTATTGAATAATAACACAGTATATTAACAAATAAAATAATATTCTTAATAGCATCTAATAAACAAAAATAATATGAATAGTATTCAATTAACTATAAAATTAGACAAAAAATTATTTTCATTCATAAATTTGTTAAAAAAGGCAATTTGGTACGTAAGTAAATATTGATAGAATGCGTTATGTTAGAATATATTTCACATTTTTAATCATTTCAGGGGTTAATATTGTAAACAAAAGATTATAATTATAGCTTAATTTTATTGAATAAAATTAAAATTTTTTGAATTGATGTAAGGAGCAATTAGAAAAATAATAATAAAAAATATTTTCATAGACATAATGTTGACAATAGCAAATACTATGGCTTATATGAATTATATTATAATATACATGTAGTATTAATTTTTTATTATTAAATTATAAATTAATTAAGCTATTCTTTTCAATTAAGCATTTGTCCTAAATGCATAAATCAAATTTAATATATTGTTGTTTTAAACTTTGTACTACATAAAATGCTATCAAAATATTTTTTACCTTAAGGTCAATACTACATTTCATTAAAGATAAGCCATAAGATTTAACACTCTGGCTTTAAATTATACTAAGAGAAACAGTATCTTACACAAAAAACATAATTTTGACATTAATTTCATACAAAATTTTTTTTAGTATTAATTATCTTAAATACAGAAGTTACATATATGATCTTTTGAAATTGTTCTATAATTTTTTTTTGTTTTCTTTGTTTTACTCTCTTTTTCTATGATAAGATACAATATACTTAGCTTATATAGAAAAGATTTTGTATTCTATTGGTTAAGAACGCCTAATTGATTGCTTTTTGTGGTGATGCTATCGGTATACGCTTTATTCATCGATATATGCGTTATTATATTATATTGGAAGCTGTGACGCCTATAAAAAGAAGTTTGAGGTTCTAATTCCGTTAAAATTATTTTGACAATTTTTTTTATTCAATTGATTTTTTTCAATTAAATATTTTCATCTGAATTTCAAACTAGCTTGGAAAATATCTCTGATCAGAAGGGATTGTATCTATGTCATTTGTGCGCTAGATTTTTTAATGGAGACATATTGCTCAAAAAGTTTGCAAAGAATATAAGGTTATTAATAAACTTCATAACTTTTATAGACCGTATTTTCCAAATTTTGTTAAAAAGATAAGAACGAAAAATAAATATATTTATTTTCCGCTAACCTCCAAATATAAGCTAAGTATATAAATGTATGTTTCACTGTTTGTATTCAATTTCTTTTATTTTACTGAAATGTCTTTTGTTTTTGGACTGACAATATTCCAGAGATCGTTATTACTTTAACAGATAATCTTCAAATGCAACAATCATGTATGGCAATAAAAATGTGAGAAGACAACTAGAATGGTCAGTCTTTAGATAATCCTCAAATGTTTGTACACAGAAACTTAATGTGACTCTTACAAACCAACAATCATGTATGGCAATGAAAATGTGAGAAGACAACTAGAGTGGTCAGCTCTATAATTATTTACATAAGATCTTACTAACAAGTATATATATTTTATAGATATATAATAATTAGTTACATGAGATCTTAAGTGATCATAAGGTTCATTTTTCGTTTCTTAATTTCAATAAATTCCAATAATATATTCCGACTTTACTATAACTGAACCAATCTTATTACCTGTAATTAATCATTCAGATAATGTAGCAAAAAATAGTTTACAATAACTCTTTTATAACTCTTGAAAATTATATTTACTTATAACAGTATTTTTTAACCGAAGAAAAAATAATGCAATAATGATACGGTACGGGGTGGTATGAAGATCTTAGATCAGCCATCGAATAATCACGAAACTGTGGAGGAATACATAAATTAGTCAGCGTGAAGCGTGGGACTCTGCAGAAACCCTCAGAGTAGCTGAGCGCCCAAAACACAATCTATATACAGTACGCGCTCAGTTATGTGAACTAATTCAGACAGAGCAAGTTCACATAATCGAAATATTCACAAAATCGAAATTTTTTTTTTTAAGTTTTTTCCCTAATTTTATTAATAAAAATACTTTATATGAATATAATCTTTAGTAACACTTTTTATCCAGGCATTTTTTGAACGATCATAATTCACTGGAAGCAAACATTTTTCAAAGCATCTTGACTTTACTGCTTTCCCCACAGGTTTTACTTTATGATCGCCAGATGCATTTGTGCAGCCTAAAAATGTAAGGCGCGCTTTTTCAAGCTTTTGCTCAGGTGCAGCTGTTTCATGTTTGCAAGCCAAAGTTTTATATAGATATAGATATGATTATAGATATGATCTTCTATTAGGTTATGCGCTTTTACTAATGAATTAAAAGTGCTTTTAAAGGGATTCACAAGATGAGAACTCGAAAATAACTTTTCCCGTGAAATTTTTAGAAGCATTATTCTAAAACTTCGCTAAACTTCTGAACCCACCCATCGCTTGGAAAAAATATTAGTCTTTTCTTTCAAAATGTTATTTATCTCTTTTGCTTTTGTTTTCAATATTTCACGAAAGACTGGAAGAGTTCTACTTCGTTGTGCACAGACCCATTCATATAATTTTGCCTCGACTTTATACGTCTCTCCGAATTTCAAAGTTTTTCTTTAAGCACCAGCCACATAATTGTCTGTGGTATCTAAATCTTTTTTTTATTTTTTTTATCGCACTAACTGAAGTTTCTGATATGCAGTATTTTTTTGAAATCGATGTAACCGATGATCAACTTTCTAAACTTCTAATCAAGTCACATAACGATCACATAATGTTAAAACTTTTCACGGCATTGTGATGTCGACTGAGAAATCAATTTCTACCTTTTGCGAAAAAAGCCTATGCAGAATACCATTAATTGCAAAAGTAAATAAGAAAAAACAAAAAAATACGACATAGTAACTGTTTCATCAGAAAGCTG
>NC_051847.1:237003131-237013478 GCF_002237135.1 Teleopsis dalmanni | reverse complement strand
TTTTACTGTTTATGGAAAATTTTTAAATCCCTTATTCAAGGAAAAGAAATACATAATATTATAAGGAAGTATCTAAATAAAATGTAAATTAGTGTATAAGCACAATTGTATAAAAGAAATTCCATCAAATTTTCATGTATTTTATATTATATTAAAAATTTTCATAAATATAATTTTTTACATATAAATAATAATAAAAGTTATTTAAAATGTGAATTTTTTATTTAATATAAAAAATATTTAATAATAACATATTTAATAATAATATATATTATAATACATATTTAATAATAAAATAAATTTTGTGTAATAAAATAAAACAAAAAAACATGTTTTTAATTTTCTGCATAGAATACCAAAAAAAAAAAAACATAAAACCGTACAAAGCAAACGCTTTCATCCCTCAAATAATTTGTGTGATGCACGTTTGTTTGCATTGTGCGCTCTCACTTCACCTTTTGCTTACGAAGTCTTCGAAGTCTTCGAAGTTTTTCACTACATTTAAACTTCGAAGACTTCGAGAACAAAAATTCATAAAAACTTCGAAGTTTTTTCCAACTTCGAAGACTTCGTTGAAATGCGAATATTCGAATATTCGAAGAACTTCGAATTTTTAAAAACTTCGAATAATGTGAACAGCACTATTCCAAATACATAATTCATCAAATTTAAATATATTAATTAAATGTTATATTTTTCATACATTGTACTTAAGTGGCAATAAGTGTACAAACCTTCTTATTAACGTTTGGCTAATAGAAGATTGAAAATCTTTGGGCTACTTTTCTTGCCGACCGGACAGAGCTCTCATCCTGTGAAGTTATGAGCTTAGTGCGGTTTATAGATTTATGAAGTTGGTTCACATTTACAAATCCTTTCAGCTTTATTTATACGCTAACTGCTGCGGTCCTTTTAGGAGTCCAGATCACAATTCGCATTCTAAGTGGGCTTTAGTGTACATGGCCGCTATTCCAACCTCACCTTGCCTAACCTCAATTATAGTTAAAATTCAGCAACAATATCTGCTTTTAATTTTTATTATCTGTTAAATCGAAAATTATCTACTGACAGTAAAACTAAAAAAACTAAAAAAATAACGCAAATCCAAAAAATGAACCATAATTTAGCATTTCATATATATTTAAAAACAATCAAAGTCATAAAAATAAAATAATATTACAAAAACTTATATTCAATTACTTAGTCGAAAATAAAATTTTATATTTTCGACAACATTTTCTTAATGTCCTTGTTTTGGTTACGCACTATGAATTTTATTTTTATTAATATGAAAATAAAATTAAACCCCTTTTCACTATATTTACTTTAATGTACTTGTAAAATTTGACTAAATAAACATTAAAAATAATTTTTATTTTTTTATTTTTTTTTTAGCATCGCTTAATTCAAATCGAACATTACGATGAATATCCTTCACGCAACAACACTTTTGCTATTGAGTTTGTTTTGCCTGAGTTTTGCCTGTGGTGAGCCAACATTCCCAGAAGGCAGTAATCCCCGCGGTAATCCCTCAACTAATCAACAAAATACGCTTTTCTCTGAGGCTGATCTTGATTCACGCAACTCCGGAGATATCGACAGTTCCAATTATGATAAAAGGGTTGAACGTTATGCTTTCGGTTTGGGTCGGCGTGCTTATACCTACACAACTGGACCCAACGGTGTCAAACGTTTGCCAGTCTATAACTTTGGTTTGGGTAAACGTGCTCGTCCTTATTCGTTTGGATTGGGTAAACGTGCTGATTATGAAGATGAGGAAATCGATTTTGATCCTGCATATTTAGCTTTTATGGGTATGTAAAAGTTGAAAAAAAACACGCGTCATAACCTAAAAAATATTTTTTTTTTTTTTTCAGATGAAAAACGAAATCGTCCTTATAGTTTTGGTTTGGGTAAGCGTGAGCGGCGAGACCAAGCAAGTAGATATGGTTTTGGACTTGGCAGACGTTGAATATATTCCATTTAAAATGCTTACGAATTTTTAGTTTACGGAGAGGCAAAACTGAATTTTTTCCTTGTTATTACTATTTTATGGCACATTGACACAACATACACTAAACAGCAATATCTATTGCGTCTATGTATTTTCCAGCCAAGTCAATTCATTTAATATAGTTCTAACAGAAGAAATTCAAATATTTATTTCATGAATATTAGACATAATTGGGGCAACAAAAATCTATAATTTAATTTTTAAGTAATACAAAGACTATTCAGAATTTTCATCGGGCAATAAAGGAAAATATTATACAGGAAAAGTCAAAAAGCCGATCTTTAATTGGAAAGTTGAAAAGTTAAAGTTTTATTTTGACATTATTTTAAATTAGCTTATGAATTAAAAATGTTCACAAAGTAGTTAAAATATTTATTAAAACTATATTATACCTATTATATTATTTCAAATACTACATTGTTTGGTGCCATCTAAATAAGAGTTTCTTCTAAGAAAGCATTCCACTCCTTTGGAGTGTTTTCGTATGATATGACACGAGGGAAGTACTATATTAATTTCTGATCATTTTAATATTTCTTGTCTTAATATATATATGAAAATTATGTATAAATATTTATTATAACATTTATTTCCATATTTAGTTGATTTTGTAAAATTTATCGTAAAGTAAAATTTAATGCTATATAAAAGTTATTAATCAGTATTTAAAAATGTTTCTTATAAACTATTAGAGAAATATTTAAAAAAAATCATATATATAAATAAATATGTAAAATATGTTGTTAATAATATAAATATATATGTTTTAAAGAAATCAAATATATACGATATATATAAATATATATATATATATAAACATGTTTAATGTGCAATTAACTTTTCATGTGTGTGTGTAATTAAATTAAAAAATATTTAAAGAAATAAAATAACAATATCAATGCATTCGTTGTAACTAAGGCAAGGAGAAGCTGTATAAGATAAGAATACCTATAATTTATATATATATAATATGAAATACATGCAAAAATATTTACTTAAATATATAGAGCAAACTGCATTAAGTTTTTAAATATTCTTTACTTATTTGTTTTACAATAATGAAATAAATAAAATATTAATATTAAAACATTTTTCAGAATGGTATTTAGCATCATATTTCAAAGAAAAAATGTCAATATAGGATATCTGAAAATATAAACAAAAATAAAAAAATTAGAAAACTATTATTAACATAGTAAAATATGGACCTGTAACTACCGATATGATATAATTGGTCATTAGTAAACCTGTAAACCTTAGTATGTCAAAAGAATATAAATAAGCCAGATTACCCATTTTAGAAGAAATCACAATTTTTGATGGTAGAATTTTAGAAATCTAGATAGTTTATTTTAACATTGTACTAACTTCTTCCGTTCTTACTTTTATATAAAGAACTAAGCAAATTTTCTAGATAGTTTATTTTAACATTGTACTTACTTCTTCCGTTCTTACTTTTATATAAAGAACTAAGCAAATTTTTTTATAATAAAGAAATATAAGAAAATATGCTTACATATCCAAGGAAAAAAGAAATACTTTCTCTGGAAATGCCCAGACCTAGCAAGATTAAGACTTTCTACTTAGTAGTGGAAGTTCACGAAATTAGGAGCCTGGCCGACATCACAAACATGGATATTCAAAAAATAAACTGCCTTATTACCCGTTCGATTTGGTTTCGAAACTAAGTTTTTTATAAGTATTATCAAAATGGTATCAAAATGACGTCTCTGCACTACTTGAACTAGAAAAGCATGGCCGCTATTAAAACCAACCAATCATACGTAAAAATGTTTCTACTCACCTTAAGGTTCCAGTTTCACCTTAAAAAGTCAAGAATATCAGATTAGTTCACCTCTGACAGTTTTTAGGCATCATAAAGTAGTATTCTTATAATGAGTTATCAAATAGTACGGTTCTATATTGGTCGAAGTGGGTGCACGAATTTTAGTTACAGACAAAACCGAATAAATAGTTTATAATCGTTATGTTTTATTATACATTCACCATTATTTTCATTTCTGTTTACTCTTTCCAATAAGTTTACTTTGCATATAACTTGCGATGTATGTAACCTTCATTATTCCATCGCCTTCTTTTCTGTTCTTATATTAAATTATTTTAAAAACATCAGAAATCTTACATATACAATCTTTATATCCTTCATTTAACTGTGAAAATATAGAGAACATACACAAACTATATATATTCTTAATCAACACGATAAGATCCACACTGTCTATTAATATTAATGTCTGAAAATTGGTCGGTAATTTTTTCGCAGACTAATCAAATGAGTACAATTCTCATTTTGAAACTTTCGACAGATCAAGTTCGAATACAAACTATCAATGACTTGGCCACAAAATATAGTTGTATAAAATAAATTTATATTTATTAGTTTAATTACATTTAATATCCTGAAGAACTGAAAGATGAAAATACTCCTAATATTAATTTAAATTTAGTTTAATTCACATCAATTATGACATAAGTCCTCATCACTTCAGGTAAACGAAGTTAATGCTAAACTTGGATGGCTGCTGCAACTACCAACTAGTTAAGAGTTGCAGGCTATTTGTCACTTGTTCTTACCACCGAAGATACCAAGTGATACCAAATACCACATTCAAGCATTCGAATTTTAATATTAAGTTAGTAAACTCATTGAATTTAATATGCTTAATAATGTTCATATCGCTTTTACATATCAATATTTCTTATTTGTTGATAGAGAGACGGCTTTATTGGCTCTCTATTTTAAAGCTCAACTGCTTACTTAGTACGAAGTTTTATCTATTTGCAAACGTGTTCGTTCGTTAAATCAATAGATTGACATTATTTTAGATAATTACACCAGATGAAATATTGAAATGCTGTGCCTGAGGCATCAATGTTTTCTTGTTCTACCTGGATTGCACTATCTATGCAATATCTACAAACAATTTATGCAAAACATATACCATGTTTAAAAATAAATAAATAAATACAAATATATTTGTACAGAACAAATAAATTTTTAATTTCTTTTTAGATTATATATCTGCCAAAAGTAATTAATCTTCAATATAGAACCATGTTTTTGGCGTGTAAATAAAACTTTGCAATACAGATAAGAAATAGTTTTAGATTTTATAATACTTCAATTAATGTAATGTTTATTTCAATTAAAAAATATTGGTAACATATATCATTTATTCAAAATTAATTTTATTTTTATTTTTTTTAATTAAAAAAGAAACTTTTTACATATTTTATTATTTGCAATACACAATATTCGCATTTAAAAGATAAAATATATATATTATGACATTAATTATCTACTTAATACTTAAAAAAAAACGACGTCCATAGTGTAAAATAAAACAAGACTTTACTTAAAATTCAGAATTTTGAAAGATTTATGTAATGCAGTCTATAAATTATGTTTTAAATTTGGGTATACTAAAAAGCTGCTTTAGAGATATTAATTTAAAACCTCAAATATAAATCTCAATATAATGTAATTTAGAGAGCTTATGTTATCAATTATTTATGAATACTAATATTAATCTAAATGAAGGAATTAGTTAGTCGTATAAAAATAAAATATGTAGATTTGTTGAAATCATTTCATTAATAAAATAAATAACGCTTATGTTACAGATATATAAAAGGAAACATATAATACAATTTGAAAACAAACGAATATAGTTAGAACAATTGGATAATAAGAAAGCTTATACTAAATAATATTAATACCTAACTTATAGAGCACTGTTTCAAAGGCATACACTGACGAAATAAATATATAGGGCTTATTGCAAATGACCCCATAATCTGGTTCTAAACTAGGTAAAGCACGACTGGAGAAAATTTTATTTTGTGGACAGCGTGGATTATTTGTTTTACGTATATTTTGTTTCATTTTTTCCTTTCGAGCTACCAACTTTCTAGTTTCCCTTAACAAAAACACCGAATTAGCACTTGTCATAAACTTATATATTATCTAAAAAAAAGTATATATGCATTATATATTCATATTGATTATAATTTATTAAATAATATAAGTACTTCTCTCTTCCTAGGGCAATGACTAAAAATCCAAATAAGCGTACATAATGTATTGAAAATTTCACAGTCCTTATCACACCATCGTAGTAACATCTGTGCAATAGTCACTAAACCACCTTCCTGGAAAGTATTTGCGGTTGTGCTATTGTAGCGCGCCAAATTTAAAATAATTCTACTGGAATATTCAATGATCTGCTTGTCTACTTCAGAACGTATTGCTTGCGCCATTGTGCCATAACAAAAGTTTGATATAAAATCGGATTGTGACATTAACAGGTGTGGCACCGTTCGCGATATACGATCTGATTATTACAAATAATATATTTATTAAATACTTTCTAACATAATATAAGAAATTTATACCTAAACGACTCAATACGTGTAAGCTCTCTGATACACAGAATCGTGAGCTTAGGACACGCACGGAGTCCTGCACTTTCCACCGTATCGATTGAAACGTTTTAGACGCGTCCTTCAGCAGTTTTATATTCCTGCGTATGGCTAATATACGTACATTGTGGAAACGTTTACGTATATTATAGCCACGCCAATATTTTTGTATGATTTTAACAGCTTTCTTCTGACGCATTAATTCAATCATTTCAGGTGTCAATAGTGCTTGAAAACGGGTGCGTGCTAGGAAACCACGTGCATTTGCCTGAAACTCTAATGTAGATTTCCTTAAATTAACAAAACGTAAACGCTCCTCTTGCATCAACTTCTGTCCACGGAATTTTTGCTGTAGATGTATAGTCACTTCCTTTAGCTTAAGATATTCAGAGCGAGAATGACGCGTTATTAAATACCCACGATATTTTTGCTGTACATAAATGACTAGTGTCCTTATTAACAAATATTGACTTCGCATCTTCAGCATAATAAGTCTCGCTCGATATCGATTCTGTAGAGTTATTGCAGCTGTTCTCTGTTTTTGATATGCTTGCCGGGCCTTGCTCATGGCTAATGTGGCACGAATTTTTCGTTGCAGGAGAGTCACTTTTTGCAATGTTTCTAAGTATTCCTGACGCACTAAACGTGCTTTTATTGTGGCACGCCACTTTTGTTGAATCAATATTATATTGCTGCGTGTTCGCAAATATACACTTCTTTCACTTTGCATCAAAAGTATGGAACGGTACCAGGTTTGAATTTTAATAACTGCAGCACGCTGTAGTCTATATGATGTTCGCACTTTATTCATTGTTTGATAGTTGCGATAATAGCGCTGAATAAGAATTATTTTACCGCGCTTTTCAAGGTATTGTGTTCGCAATTGACGCATAAGTAATGTAGCACGGACATGTCTTTGCAGGTTGACAAGAGAATTACGTGTTCGCTGGTACTCTTCTCGAGTTTTACGACCCAGTAACTTTGCTCTATAACGTTGTTGTATATAGACTATAAGTGCACGTTTATGATCGTAAATTTGCTTCTCTTTGCGCATCATTAACTTGGCACGATATCTTCTCTGCATATTAAGCGTAATTGTTTTGAGTTGCAGAAAGTCATTACGCACTTTCCGCATTTTTTGCAATGATCTATAATGTTTTTGGAACAGTACTGCTGCACGCTTTTGTTTCAAGAAAAAGTCTCTTTCCCGTTTCGTTTGTTGGTAGGAACGTACATATTGCTGTATGCAGATTGTAGCTTCTCTGACACCCCGATACTTGGCCCGCCAATAACGCATGTTTTTATATGCTCGAAATCTTTGCTGTATCGTTCGGACGGCTTGCAATTTTTCTACGTAAGCAGCACGTTGCAGTCGCATTTTATGGTTTGCACGGAATTTACGCTGCACAAAAATGGTGGCTAACCGCAATTCTTGATATTCTGCTCTTTGCTTAAGCATTAATTTTTTACAGCGAAACTTTTGCTGCAGGACTGTGGTATAGTATTGAAGTGAAATGTAGTGCGCACATACGCGTCGCTTTAAGAACGTAGCGCGAAGTTTGCGTTGTATGACAAGTGCACTTTGTTTCATTAGCAAAAACTGCTTCCTTTCACGCATCATGAGCATACGAGCGCGATATCGTTCCTGTACAATACAGGCACTTTTCTGTAGTAGCAAATATCGCTTTCGATGTAATAACATTAGTTTCTTTGCACGATATCTTCTTTGTACGGTAAGGGCAGCATCCCTTAATTGCAGATAAGATGAACGCTGAATTCGATTTGCTTTTATTGCCCGAAATTTTCTTTGAACTATAATAGCACTTTTACGTTGTAATAAAAATGTTTTCCTTATATTTGCTCCAATACGATAAGCACGCCAATAACTTTGTATATGTTGAGCTGCCAGTTCTCTTTCTTCGAGGTATCGTAATTTCTCTGCTTTAGCAAATTCCAACAGTTTTTTTGCAACTAAACGTTGTCTATACCGACGTTGTATTGTAATTGTGCTGGTCCTTAACGCTTGGTACCGCCGTCGACAATTCAAACCCTCAATATTTGCTCGATACCAGCGTTGAATGTAAATTACAGAGCATACCATTTTGAAAATATGTTTTCGTGAGAGAATACCACGTACGTGTTTTTGAATTAGTGTAGCAGCTTTCACACGCTCATCTTTATAGATCCTAACGTATTTACGCGAAATGTGACCACGGAAGAAGGATTGAATTTTTGTTGCTGCTGCTTCACGCTTTAATTTTATTTTATGTTGTATACGTCGCTGTATGTTCACTCGTAGCCATATGTTTCTCCACCATTTCTGTAAAACACTGGCTGCACCATGGAATTTAGGTGATCTAAACTTGTATATAATTTGCCATAACAACGATAGCGTTTTTTCACGATGACCATCTACTATATCAGTTGCTGATATATCACCTTTAAGCTCAAATTTAGCTTCGTTTAATGCACGTAGCGCAAGATTCACATTATAGACACGTTGTAGCCGTGATATGGCAGGTACACGCAACTGTTTAGTCATGTCATCTCGCAGTAATATTATCTCCATAACGCGTGTAAGACGAACACCGTCTCTTAAGTCTATGGCGATGTTATTAAATGCATAATCAAATTCATCCAAATAGCTTTGTTTGTGCTGTAACACGTAGCCGTGACGTTTAAGGTCACGTGTTATGTCACCTATATTTGCTAAAAGCTCAGAGGCGAATCGAAGTAATATCTCTTTAGTTTCCTTGTGTGGCGATTTTTTCACGAATAGGCACGGATTATGCTTAATGATACGTTTAGTTTTAGCTTTATCCAGGAATAGCAATAGAAATAGCATTTTACGTAGTGTGTGTTTTTTGATATAATCTGCGTACTCATCTGAAAGGCTGTAGGCTTTGGAAAACTGTTGCTCCTTATATTTGTCTCGAAACAATCTAATAAGGCACAAAAAAAAACAATATAATTTATATAATATAATTAATACTACTTTTCTATATTTAATTTATTGCAAGAAGAAAAAATGATGCAGACCGCCATTATAAGGTCTAACCATGACCAGTTCAAACTCAGTCTCATTCTATAAATGAGATAAGTGAAACATGCAACATACAACTGATTTGGATACTTGGTTATATTAATATTGCAAAACATTGAAAAGCTCATGTCCTAGTCACAGACAGCGATACTTTTCCTAATTTTATCATAATAACTTAACTGGATATCCCAGTTTTCTTCATTAAACAAAAAAATGGCGCAGATGGAACGAACCTGCTATATACTAACAATATACAACTTTAACCGAAAACATGCCACAAAAAAAGTGGCATGCATTTAAGTTGAATAAAAAAAACGTCAATACGCGCGACAGACCATTATTTAACGTACTTTGTCATTGAAATTGATAAGCGGCTCCAAGAGGTATACTCGGCCGTTCTTGAAACCATTATTATTTAATTTATATTCACTCATTTCTATTAGGTGTCCTAAAAATAAATTTATATAAAAATTATCAAGATAAAGGCAATCACAAACAACCCTCCATGCACAACGTTTTCTAAAGATTTCTAATTTAAATAATTAGTCGACCTTCGTTCAATCTACATAAAAATTCTCAAGATTTTTATTGAAAACCAAATAGCTAACTAGAAGGGAATTGAATTAACAAAATAAATTCCCTAACTTACTGACTTTAGACCTATGTCCATTATATCCAATAATACTGATAATAATGAGGAATTAAGCCATCACTTGTACCATATACAAAAGAATTATAAATACTAATTTTAATGTGTGCAAATATGTTCCATGTAAACAGTGTCAGAAATGTAACCACACAATCAATTTATCATTTAACAAGATTTAATAATATATCTTACCGATTT
>NC_051847.1:236986346-237003031 GCF_002237135.1 Teleopsis dalmanni | reverse complement strand
GTGCAAGATCTTGTGCCTTGGAACTTTTAAAGCTTTACCTTGAGCTTATTTTGGAAAATGCGTCAGATGCTTCGTTCAGATATTATCGGTTCTTTGGCCATTTGATTAGTACTACGACGTGGATTTCGTTTAAGTCGAGCCTTCACTTTCCGAACCATTTTAGGCAATGTTGCTGGTTTTTTTTCGTCCACCACTATAGCATTTGGTGACTCTGCCTGAGCTATTATAACGATTTAAGGTACGATACACAAACATTTTATTCACATTGAGATATTTGAGCTCAAGCACAATAGCTAGTTGTAATTTTCCAACCAAATATAATGCAATCACACTTATTTATTAATTCCATTTCGAATAATATTAGTTCTATAAAACTTAGACGCAAATGCTTGTGGTAATTTGTAAACAATATAAATAGCTGTCATTCATATGAATTTGACGTAGTTGGCAATATCAGTTTGACAAACATATCTCTGTGTAATTTGTAACACTTCAATCGCCTAACCCTTTATATTATTAAGAATTTTTTAATATTTATCATAGATTCGCGTATCAGTAAATAGATACATAAATCTTCGCAGGTAGTATAATCTAAGTTACAATAATATTAATATTATATTTGTTACTAATAAAAATGTACAAAACAAATAACGTTGCCAGGTCAATAGCATAAAGTTTCATAATTACCTTTTTGAAATCAAGAAATTAATAATTTTGTGCCAAATATTTGTATTTATTATTAAATAAATGTGATACAATTATTAAAAAACATTAATATTCATAATATAAAGAAGGAAACATATAAAAAATAATTATTTTTCTTTTAAAAGTTTTAAAATTTATTTATTTATTTACTAAACATCTTATAAAATTTTCAAAATGGTAACACCTAATTTATCTCATTAGAAATTCTGGTATGTACCAACAATCGCTGCCATACCGACATAATTGACTATTTCCCCTAAATATACTCGAACTCGCACACGGCCTAAATGTTTACTATTATTATCATAGTTACTATTTCAATATTTTGGTATTGTAATATTTATTATTATAGATAAATTATTTAAAGGTAGAGTTTTTAAAATTTGTATCTGAATTAGTTTTATAAAATATTCTATATTTTATAAAAGATTTATGGCAGTAGATGGAAAACATCCGAAGCCACTGTGTGAGTCTTGAACCTACTAAAACTAGCTCTTAGGAATGACTATGGAAGATTGCAGCCGCAAGTTTATATATATACTTCAGTATCTATTTAAATGTTATCCATATCCATGTTAGTTTATAAAAAAATTCATCTTAAATTTTAACATTTTATGTCGTATATCACTCCTTATAAAAATGTTAGAATACGCACATCTAATTTTAATTTTATTTTAATTATAAAGTAATAAAAAGAACATTTTTTTTAAATATACATATTTAATAAAATACTTATAATAGTCAAAGTTAAATGATTAAATTATAATTATAAAAGAAAAAGTAAAATGATTTCATTCTTATATATTTTTAATCATGTATGTAGATATAATTTTTTTTTATGAATTCTATTAAGTAGGATACGTACAGTTGTTATATTCGAATGATATTGAAAACTATAAATTTAATTGCTGATATGTTATTAATAACGTTTATATATAATAATTTTTCACATGATTAAAAATTATTTAAAACTTGTAATAAAATTTTAAAAATAATACGTATAGAAAATCTTAAAACATATTTTAAAGTAAACGAATTCAATGTAACATGTTAACATTATGGATGGATATCTAATCTCAAATAGACACTATTTGATATAATTAAAAGTGATAATCTTATATTCTAATTAAAATACAATATATTTATTTATAATTATTTCTATTAGTGCTTTAAAATTTTAAACTTTTATATAAATTGAGTTAATATTTCAAAATAGGATAAAACATAAGCATTCAAAATGTTAAAACTGACGTTTTTATGCATCTCGTGTTTTATTAAATTTGCATTTATAAATATATGAAATATATAAAACCATATATATAATTTAACAGAGAATTGAATAAACTATTTAATAAATAATTTAATATATAAATTATACAAAAGATAACTTTAAAATATTCTAATTTATTAACAAGTTCAACTATAGATTTACAAAATTTAAAGTTTAAACCAATTTTTATATATTTTATATAATTATAATTAGTATAAAAATGAATGTAATAAAATATTCAATATCTTCTTTACTTAATTTGATTTAAATAATTGTGTTTAATTTACTTGGTCTATTTAAAATTAATAATAAATGTTGAAAAATTTTTTCAAACTCAGTAGAAATATGTATTAATGAAAAATTTTTATAAATGCGCTCTTCTCGGCGCTTCGTACAAAGTGAGCTAAGCTACCATAAAAATGCGAAAAAATATTCATAAGTAAGAATATTACGGAATATTAAAAAGCAAATATGTCTGAAGCTGTTGCCGTTGCAAATACAGATTCTCCAAAGGAGGTAACTGCCGTTCCTGAAAAGAAAGTTGCTGTTAAAAAGGCAACAAAAGTAAAAAAACCTTCTGCAGCTCCATCTCATCCATCAACACAACAAATGGTTGATGCATCTATCAAGAACTTGAAGGAACGCAGCGGATCTTCATTGTTGGCAATTAAAAAGTATATAAGTGCCACATATAAATGTGATGCCCAGAAATTGGCTCCATTTATTAAAAAATATTTGAAAACTGCTGTAGCTAATGGCAAATTGATACAAACAAAAGGAAAAGGTGCATCTGGTTCATTTAAATTATCAGCTGCTGCTGCTAAGTCTCCTAAATCGTCTGTCGAGGGTAAGAAAAAGAAGGTGCCATCAGGTGTTACGAAGAAGAAGGTTACTGCATCATCTGCAGGTACTAAAAAGTCAAAGGCAAAGGTATCTGGAGAGAAAAAACCTAAAAAATCTGCGGCAGCTAAGAAGAGTGTTGAAAAGAAAAAAACTGAGAAAGCTAAAGTTAAAAGTGTTAAAAAGATTGGATCTGTTAAGGCTAAGCCAGCTAAACCAAAGTCTACTTCTACAAAAGCTAAAGCGGCCGCAAAACCTAAAAAAACTGCCGTTAAAAAAACATCAGTCAAGAAAACTGCTGCAAAAAAATAATTTTAAAAATCAAACTTTAAATTCATCAAAACAGCCCTTTTTAGGGCTACAAAATATGTGTAAAAAGAAGATAAGAAGATTCATTATTTATTTATTTATTTATTTATTTTATAAAATGTTTTAGTATATGGTATACCTATTGCGTTTATTAATGACCGGTCACTAAAGATTGAATAATCACCTATCGAAGTTAGGAATTCAATCCAACTCAGACTGCAGATACTGTAGAGAAGAGAGAAACTGTATACCATGTGCTTGGGTAGTGTCCACTGATGCACAAACGGAATAAACACCTAGGAGGGTATTTCATGGATCATAAATATTCAAGACTAGGACTTTATATTGTCTTTCATTAAAGAAAACGGACTTGGAGAAACATTCTAACCCGAGTAATGGGCACAATATACCTTGTCATAGTGCACGATCATTTCTTTTAATAATACCTCATGAATAATATGAAGAGATTCTTTTATTCTGTAATGCGCTATAAATTTAATCTCTAATAAGCAAACAAAAATTCTTTATGCATTTAAAAAAATTATATTCTCTTATTTAGACATTATGTGCAATACTTCACATCATTCTTAAGTTAATAAATATTTATCTTATTCTATTATATTTAATATCCAATTATTTATTTATTATAGTAATGACCATAAAATATTATATATCAAAATATGTCATTTATTTGATGAAATACTCACTTGTATATATTTTATTCACTTAATTTCATTTTTAAATTCTATTTTAAATAAATAAAAATAGTGGTTTATGCTAATTTTATTTATTATTATATAATGCTTCTAATTACACTTGTTAATTTATAACTAACACACCACACTCGGTACTCACTTGCAAGACGCTGCAAATTACTTAAAGATAATTTTAAAATATTCTAATTTATTTCAATAACAAGTTCTTTTATTTCTTTTCTTTATATAATATTGTCATAATTCACTTAATTCATATACGAATTTTTTTCACTTTCATTTTCCCCGCAATCATTTTGCTTGTTGAACACTTGGATTTTGATTAAGATTAAGATTCAGATTCAGTGTGAGATTTGAATTCACTAAAACCACCTCTTAGGAATGAATGGAGAAAATTTTCACACCATTGTGTGGAAACTTCAAACTGCAATATCTAACAGTCCGCAAATTACTTATATACGTCAGTTCTATTTATCTTATTCTATAAAAAAATTGAATGAGAATTATAATTAAGCCCGTAAGAAGCTAGTCCACATATATACTGCTAATGTAACAAAGAAATTGAGAATTATAATAATAAATATTTTGGACTCTGTTAAACTGATCATTTTAATTATCAATTATACTCGACAGACATCAATCGACCAAGCTAATAATAAATTTTATTTTTTTTATAATATTAGAAAAATACCAACACATATATATGTAAATTTATCTCTTTAAGTGTAAGATTATTTGGGTCCTGAAAAGGACCATTGGGCAATATATTATTGCATTATTAAATCAATAATTGATTATTTGCTTAACCTCCAAAACCGTATAAGGTACGGCCTTGTCTCTTTAAAGCATATACGACATCCATGGCTGTAACAGTCTTCCTTTTGGCATGTTCTGTGTATGTAACAGCATCACGGATCACATTTTCCAAAAATACTTTCAATACTCCACGAGTTTCTTCATAAATCAAACCAGAAATACGCTTAACTCCGCCTCGGCGAGCTAAACGTCTGATAGCTGGTTTCGTAATACCTTGGATGTTATCACGAAGAACTTTGCGGTGACGCTTAGCACCACCTTTTCCTAATCCTTTGCCACCTTTACCACGACCTGTCATTTTGTATTTAAATTTTTATAGATATGGTAGAACCGTTCGAATTCAAATTCAAACAATAAATGAAGTGACGACGGATGATTGACGACTATTTATAGAAAACATAAGCACTATGAAAGATATGAAAAAGATTGAGTAAAACAAAACAAAACAAAAGAAAACAAAACAAAAAGAATAAGCAATATGAGAAACAATGAATGTTAAAACATGTGAATAGTTGAAACAGAACATCCAGGTATGATGAGAAAATTGAGCTATTCAATTGCGCTATTTTTTAAAATACCATATTGTAACATATCTCATAAATTATGGCTCGTACAAAGCAAACTGCTCGTAAATCGACTGGTGGTAAGGCACCACGAAAACAATTGGCTACCAAAGCCGCACGTAAAAGTGCACCAGCTACTGGAGGTGTGAAAAAACCACATCGTTATCGTCCAGGAACTGTAGCTTTACGTGAAATTCGTCGCTACCAAAAGAGTACTGAGCTCTTGATTCGCAAATTGCCATTCCAGCGTTTGGTCCGTGAAATTGCACAAGATTTCAAAACTGATTTACGTTTCCAGAGTTCTGCTGTAATGGCTCTTCAAGAAGCTAGCGAAGCATACTTAGTGGGTCTTTTTGAAGATACTAACTTATGCGCAATTCATGCCAAACGCGTTACAATTATGCCAAAAGATATTCAATTGGCTAGACGTATTCGTGGAGAACGTGCTTAAGATTGGAAGCAATATAATTTTATAAATATACAAAAATCGGTCCTTTTCAGGACCAAAATTATATAAAGAAAAGAGATAAAGACATTAATTTATTATTTATATTTAAAAATCGTTTATATTTTATTTCCGATATTTCGACTATCTTCGATAGTCATCTTCAGGGAAAACTACACAAAATATAGGATGTTCACATTTTTATAGCGGATTATAAAGAAAAATCATACAATAAATACAATAATAATGATGACAACAAGAGAAAAAACAACAATAAAAATACAAAAGAAAAATTAAAATTATAAAAAAAATTTTTATAAAAAAAACAAAAAAAGCTTTACAAACATCCTGTGTCATTTGTTTATAATATTCCTATAAGCCTGAGCACAGTTGTCCGTATCCGTTTTATAATTGAGTCTTATATTATTGGGCACTTGAAGTATTGAGAGCATTTCTAGAAAGTACCTCTTATTATGGTTCCTTTCTTCATATAAAATTTTTGCCTTATCAAAATCATATGAAGAAATTATATGAAGAAAGGAACCATAATAAGAGGTACTTTCTAGAAATGCTCTCAATACTTCAAGTGCCCAATAATATAGACTTAATTATAAAACTGATACGGACAACTGTGCTCAGGCTTATAGGAATATTATAAACAAATGACACAGGATGTTTGTAAAGCTTTTTTTGTTTTTTATAAATTTTTTTTATAATTTTAATTTTTCTTTTGTATTTTTATTGTTGTTTTTTCTCTTGTTGACATCATTATTATTGTATTTATTGTATGATTTTTCTTTATAATCCGCTATAAAAATGTGAACATCCTATATTTTGTGTAGTTTTCCCTGAAGATGACTATCGAAGATAGTCGAAATATCGGAAATAAAATATAAACGATTTTTAAATATAAATAATAAATTAATGTCTTTTTATTTATATTAAAATTTGACCAATTAGCCCGGTAACAAATTATTATAATAATAAGTTTTGGTCACAAATATAAGTATTTAATATTTATGAAAAGAGATAAATAAATGACATGACTTATCCAGGGTTTGAAATTGCTTAACTATTTTCAATTGCTTATTTTTGACTACGAAAATAAAATAAGCAAAATGTAAATGCAATTGTTGCATAGTAAGTTTATTCAAAGAAAAGAGATAATGATAAATTATATCATATAGATATAGTATAGACATTGCTATTAGAAGTAGCATAACATATATTAATATGTATAATATTAGCATCATATGTATACTATTATTAGTATCATATAGTGTATCATTAGACATAGAATGTTTCACGTCATAACATTTAATTGAATCAATATATTTTATTTTTCTTTTGCTGTAAGCAGAAAGCATCAGAAGCCATAATGTAAGACTTGAACTTACTAAAAGAACGCTTAAGGAATGAGTTGTAAAAGAGCTTATCTATCCCATGAAATTGTATGGTATCATAGAATGAATGACAAGGAACAAATACTATATTTATGTTTTCAAATTTAAAGCACGAATGTAAATATAGAATATATCAATTTAAAAGCGATGATAGTACTAAGACTGATGATAAGGATTAAGACTCGTTAATTCAAGAGTTAACTCTATTTAGCAGGTTATATTATCCATGATTAAAAAACTGTAAGATCCTCAAAACCGACAGAAATTAATTTGTTGATTGAATCATTTATTCACTAACAACCAAACGATAGCTGATAATTCATGAAGAGACTGTCAAAGTTTTTTTTTATTTTTTTCTTCTATCAGTAGCCTTTTAAAAGAAATATCAAAAACAAAATATATATCATATTTATATTATTATTATGTTGAGGCTAGTTGAGTCAGTGCACTTGAGCACTTTTACTTTCTATTAACTACGAGGTTTCTTCTTAACCCCTCTTTACGCCTTGTCTGGATTATTGTTTATAACTTTATCAGATCTGCATACCTCCCCGAGGAGCTTGTAACCATTCTGAGATTCAATAACGCGGTGTTGATAAGCCTGTCAGTTTTCGTAAATAATTTCAGGGCTCTATACATATTTATAATATAGATAAATTATCAACTCAATTGAATATTTTTGTGGCCCTGAAAAGGGCCTTTTGAATAAGTGGTGTTTGTTTGATATAACGCAATTTACTTGGAACTAGTATACTTAGTGACAGCTTTTGTTCCTTCACTAACTGCGTGCTTAGCCAGTTCACCGGGAAGTAAAAGACGAACAGCAGTTTGAATCTCCCGACTAGTAATGGTGGAGCGCTTATTGTAGTGTGCTAAGCGCGAAGCCTCAGCAGCAATACGTTCGAATATGTCATTCACGAAGCTGTTCATGATGCTCATGGCTTTCGATGATATACCAGTATCGGGGTGGACTTGCTTTAACACTTTATAAATGTAGATAGCATAGCTCTCCTTCCTCCTGCGCTTCTTCTTCTTATCGTTTTTGGTTATATTTTTCTGAGCCTTTCCATCTTTTTTGGCTGCTTTTCCGCTAGTTTTTGGTGGCATGATTTCTGATTTTAAATTTTAATCGTCGATTTGGAGCAATTTCCGTTTCTATATAAACATTTTTCAAACGAAAGTTTAAAGCAATTTTTTATTTTAAATTGCGTTTAGAAAAAGTATATGAGATAATTTGTCGGCATCATTAAAAAAAATAGATCCAATTTTTATAAATCTCAACTACTAGAAACTCAACTCAACTATGTCTGGTCGTGGTAAAGGTGGTAAAGTTAAAGGCAAGGCAAAGTCACGATCAAATCGTGCTGGATTACAATTTCCAGTTGGTCGTATTCATCGATTATTGCGTAAAGGCAATTATGCTGAACGCGTTGGTGCAGGTGCTCCAGTCTACTTAGCTGCCGTTATGGAATATTTGGCTGCTGAAGTTCTTGAATTGGCTGGCAATGCAGCACGCGATAATAAGAAGACAAGAATCATTCCTCGTCATTTACAGTTGGCCATACGTAATGATGAAGAATTGAACAAATTATTGTCTGGTGTTACAATTGCACAAGGTGGTGTACTACCAAACATTCAGGCTGTACTTTTGCCAAAGAAAACAGAAAAGAAGGCTTAAATTATTTTATTTTATTTATTAAAATACGAATACATATACGTGGAGAATTAACTATCAATTAATCCGTCCTTTTCAGGACGACAAAATTTATTTTATTAAAGAAAATGTATTTCATTAAATCAATTGATATAAATATTGTACATACTATCATACCTACCCTACTAACTTACACAAGCCATACTTTAAAACACTTAACAATCAATCATTTCTTGCCTCGCCCTTCTGTTCCGTTACATTCCTGGAAGACCTTCATGAAATCGAAATCTTCGAAAATTGTAAATCAGCCTACATAACAGATAAAATACATAGCATTGTTAGTGTATAACTTAACACTGCGTTTTGCTACATAGTAATAATTTTTTTTTTTGTTTTTGGGCAGCAGGTATTAACCAGTTTTTATACATACGAGTGTGTATGCGTTCCAATTGACTTCCTAGAAATCAGGTTCGCTGTGCCACTATTTTTTAAGAATGCAAGTTTATTATTCAGGGTTAGATAATTGAAGTGTTACCTATTCAAGCGATCACATTATTTTTTTATTGATTCAAATTACAAAAATTTGTGAAAATAATTAAAATTTCACAATCCATTCACTCTAGCTTGATGTGGCCACCTTTTGTCTTGACTATGGCTGTGATCTTCCAGTATTTTGGCCTATTCCTGAATAAAAGCTTTCTTCAGCGTATCGAAACTGGCTTATTTTTTAGTTCTCAACTTGCTCTCCAAATTGGCCCAGCGTAACAACTCCTTTGCTCATTCGAGTCTAACTTTTTGTTGCTTTGGTGCAAGATCTTGTGCCTTGGAACTTTTAAAGCTTTACCTTGAGCTTATTTTGGAAAATGCGTCAGATGCTTCGTTCAGATATTATCGGTTCTTTGGCCATTTGATTAGTACTACGACGTGGATTTCGTTTAAGTCGAGCCTTCACTTTCCGAACCATTTTAGGCAATGTTGCTGTTTTTTTTCGTCCACCACTATAGCATTTGGTGACTCTGCCTGAGCTATTATAACGATTTAAGGTACGATACACAAACATTTTATTCACATTGAGATATTTGAGCTCAAGCACAATAGCTAGTTGTAATTTTCCAACCAAATATAATGCAATCACACTTATTTTTTAATTCCATTTCGAATAATATTAGTTCTATAAAACTTAGACGCAAATGCTTGTGGTAACTTGTAAACAATATAAATAGCTGTCATTCATATGAATTTGACGTAGTTGGCAATATCAGTTTGACAAACATATCTCTGTGTAATTTGTAACACTTCAATCGCCTAACCCTTTATATTATTAAGAATTTTTTAATATTTATCATAGATTCGCGTATCAGTAAATAGATACATAAATCTTCGCAGGTAGTATAATCTAAGTTACAATAATATTAATATTATATTTGTTACTAATAAAAATGTACAAAACAAATAACGTTGCCAGGTCAATAGCATAAAGTTTCATAATTACCTTTTTGAAATCAAGAAACTAATAATTTTGTGCCAAATATTTGTATTTATTATTAAATAAATGTGATACAATTATTAAAAAACATTAATATTCATAATATAAAGAAGGAAACATATAAAAAATAATTATTTTTCTTTTAAAAGTTTTAAAATTTATTTATTTATTTACTAAACATCTTATAAAATTTTCAAAATGGTAACACCTAATTTATCTCATTAGAAATTCTGGTATGTACCAACAATCGCTGCCATACCGACATAATTGACTATTTCCCCTAAATATACTCGAACTCGCACACGGCCTAAATGTTTACTATTATTATCATAGTTACTATTTCAATATTTTGGTATTGTAATATTTATTATTATAGATAAATTATTTAAAGGTAGAGTTTTTAAAATTTGTATCTGAATTAGTTTTATAAAATATTCTATATTTTATAAAAGATTTATGGCAGTAGATGGAAAACATCCGAAGCCACTGTGTGAGTCTTGAACCTACTAAAACTAGCTCTTAGGAATGACTATGGAAGATTGCAGCCGCAAGTTTATATATATACTTCAGTATCTATTTAAATGTTATCCATATCCATGTTAGTTTATAAAAAAATTCATCTTAAATTTTAACATTTTATGTCGTATATCACTCCTTATAAAAATGTTAGAATACGCACATCTAATTTTAATTTTATTTTAATTATAAAGTAATAAAAAGAACATTTTTTTTAAATATACATATTTAATAAAATACTTATAATAGTCAAAGTTAAATGATTAAATTATAATTATAAAAGAAAAAGTAAAATGATTTCATTCTTATATATTTTTAATCATGTATGTAGATATAATTTTTTTTTATGAATTCTATTAAGTAGGATACGTACAGTTGTTATATTCGAATGATATTGAAAACTATAAATTTAATTGCTGATATGTTATTAATAACGTTTATATATAATAATTTTTCACATGATTAAAAATTATTTAAAACTTGTAATAAAATTTTAAAAATAATACGTATAGAAAATCTTAAAACATATTTTAAAGTAAACGAATTCAATGTAACATGTTAACATTATGGATGGATATCTAATCTCAAATAGACACTATTTGATATAATTAAAAGTGATAATCTTATATTCTAATTAAAATACAATATATTTATTTATAATTATTTCTATTAGTGCTTTAAAATTTTAAACTTTTATATAAATTGAGTTAATATTTCAAAATAGGATAAAACATAAGCATTCAAAATGTTAAAACTGACGTTTTTATGCATCTCGTGTTTTATTAAATTTGCATTTATAAATATATGAAATATATAAAACCATATATATAATTTAACAGAGAATTGAATAAACTATTTAATAAATAATTTAATATATAAATTATACAAAAGATAACTTTAAAATATTCTAATTTATTAACAAGTTCAACTATAGATTTACAAAATTTAAAGTTTAAACCAATTTTTATATATTTTATATAATTATAATTAGTATAAAAATGAATGTAATAAAATATTCAATATCTTCTTTACTTAATTTGATTTAAATAATTGTGTTTAATTTACTTGGTCTATTTAAAATTAATAATAAATGTTGAAAAATTTTTTCAAACTCAGTAGAAATATGTATTAATGAAAAATTTTTATAAATGCGCTCTTCTCGGCGCTTCGTACAAAGTGAGCTAAGCTACCATAAAAATGCGAAAAAATATTGATATACATTGATTGATTCATTGATTTCATTGATTATATTCATTGAGTGGATTCGGAAAGAACGGTTGTGTTTTAATACGTGCAATAAAATATTCTACCTGTGTAAACAAACTCGCATCGAATGTACACCTGTTTTAAACATCTGCCTAAAATTTACAACTTAAATTACCTGGAATTCATAAAATATCTAGTTAATGTGATCAAAAAAAAATATAAAGGAAAAATTGTGAACTTAAAAAAAAAAAAAAAACAAATATTATAAATATCTTGTGTTGAACTAAATCATAAAATTTTAAATGAAATTAATATTACATGTGCTCAATCACAAATTCCAAGTCTAACAAGTGCTCGTAAATAAATAAACTTACCAAAATTAATTAATTAATTAATTTTCAAGGACATTGTGGAATAATTTAAATATAAAAAAAAAAAAGTAATATATACAAAACCACCTCTACTCCCATCATGGACGATGAAGATGCAGAATCGACATCACCACATGTTGAGATACATGCGCGTATTTCCACAAATGCTGCTGGTGCTGATCATCAGTTTCCTGCATCCAACGATGCCACCAATGTAGAATCCAAAAAAATTAACAATAATGATGATCATAAAAAGAAGAAGAAGAAGAAGAGAAGTCATTCTACAAGCTCCGAAGCTGAAAACTTCGTAGAAGGCAAATGGGCTGATATGCGTAAACTTGTCCAGCATCTGCAAGCTGAAGTCGCGAAATACAAGGCAATGGTGGCTGAACTGCTTGAGGCAAAGACTACCCATCCACACCACCACAACGAGGTAATTTCCATCAGCGACACCGCAACACCAGCAGTCGCTATTACACACAACATAGATGATGAAATGGATGCTGCAACAAGCGATGCTGAAAGAGAACATTCTAACCCACCTGAGGACTATATGACCAGTAGCAGCAACTTAAACCAGCCTGCCTACACCATGACCTTCACCAATGGCGACGGCATTCTACCTCCAAACATCTCAATAATGCAACAGTTCCCAACACCTAAGGAAGCAGTCGCTCCCAAGATGAAAAATACGGCAACACAGCCCACCAGCAAGCCGATAACAACAACAACAAGGAAAACTCAACAAACTGCCAAGGTCGGTAAGCGAACCATTGCTCCTCCATTATTCGTAGTGTACGACTCCTCTCAAAAGGAGCTAATAAATATGTTATCCCACAAACTGGGCCACAATAAATTTACAATTAATATAAAAAATAAGAATGTCACGCATGTTAGCACCATTACGATGGAAGACTACAACAGCGTTAAAACTTTGCTGAAAAGCAAAAATCTAAATTTTTTTACATACACGCCAGCAAATGAAAAACCTTATACGGTTATAATTAACAAATTGTCACCATCGTATGAGGTGCAAGAAGTCATTGATTATATAAATGACCTCAATCTCAATGTAAATATTTTAAAAATGATCAAACTAAAAAATTTCAGGTGGTTAGTACAGCTGGACAAACAATCAGACATTAAAGAATTTAGAAATATCAAATATATCCTAAATTGTAAAATTAGCTTTGAGGATGCCCAGAAGCAGTGGCCAATTCAATGCAAGAACTGCCAAAGGTTCATGCATGTTGCAAGCAATTGCAACATGCCATATCGCTGTGTCAAATGCGGGGAATCTCACGGTCCCAGCAACTGCACAATGCCCCCTCGAAGCTTAAACACCGAAGTAACTATCACCAAGCACCCAGCAACAGGTGCTTTAACCAAACAGATAGGAATTCCCCCCAAGTGTATAAATTGCAATCAGGTAGGGCATGTAGCCAGCGCCAAATCTTGTCCAAAAAGATTAGAAATAATAAGTAGGTTTGAACAAAGAAAAGTGCCTTCCCTTCCTAAACCTCCTATCTCCACTGTAATGCCTAGTAGCACAGTTAGCAACAAAATATCGTACGCCTCAGCCCTAAAACGATCTCACACCCCACTAGCAACTTCTGGCAGCAAAGTACAGACAATCTTAGCAAGCGAAATGGACAGCGAATGTCACCGTATCTTTGGCAGTAACTTCAGCCAATGTCTGAAAAAAGTTAGTGACTTTGCCAGCAGTTACAAGAAATTAGGCAATGACGATCAAAAATCCCAAGCATTATTTAATCTGTTCATTAACTTGCGCATCCATGACTAAACAACTAAAAAGTATATTCATAAATGTGAACTCCCTAGTTTCCCACAGTAAAAGACATTTGTTTAACCTTTTTTTGCAAAAACACAGACCCGACATTGTTATGGTGGCTGAAACTAGACTAACCCATCGGCACCGCCTTAAGTTCGAAGGGTACAATATCATTCGTACCGATAAATCCATTAAAGGAGAAGTTGGCACAGCCATATTAGTGAAGGAAAGATATAGTCATGTGGTATTTCAAATGCCTACTAATAACATTGAGAGCACAGGTGTTCAGCTAAAATTAACCAATGGAGAGCTGATTAGCTTCGTCGTGCTATACGCAAATCCCAAGATCACAGTAACAGAGGGCGACCTAGACCTACTATATAACAGTCTGAGCACCGAGCATGTAGTGTTAGCAGGAGATCTTAACGCCAAACATAGGGACTGGGGTGGGATGATCTGCAATACAAGTGGTAACAACCTCAGAAAATGGCTTGATAGGATGTGCATGTTACTAATTCCCACTAGCAAACCCACCCGTGTATCCTCGTGTAAATCATACATTGATATCTTTATAATCTCACCTACAGTATCTCCTATCTATCATAGTGGTCTAGGAAATAAACTCAGAACTCTCGACAGCGACTCTGATCACCAGGCTGTTGAGCTAGTGCTCGAAACCTCTGACCTCAAGTTGGCCACTCCTAGGACTGTGCTTAACTATGACAAAGTCAATTGCAAGACGCTAAATAAAGAAATTGATGGACACATCACACCCTACATACTTTCAGCAGATAGAGTAGCAACTAAGTCCGAAATAGACAATTGCATTATTGGTATTAACGGAGTAATCTCCAATGCAATTAGGAAAGCAGTTCCATCAGAAGTAGTTAAACGCAGAGGCTTACTTAAACTTCCGCAGTATGTTATAAATTTTATCAAAGAGAAAAAGAGGCTTAGGAGAGCTATATGGAGATGTGCCGACCCAGCCAGGAGAAATACTTTAAAAGCCATCAGTAACAACTTAGACATCATCATCACTAACCACATTAGGTGGATCGAAGAAACTCGATGGAATGATAGTTTCAAGAATCTAAAGCCAAATCCTAGAACATTCAGAAACCTCAAAGGGCTCTGTGGCATCAGCAGTTTCAAAGATTTTCCTCCTCTCAGACTAGGTAATGACACAACACTCACACACAATTCAGACAAAGTTGAGGCATTAGCAGATTGTTTCGAGAAGGTACACTATGGTAACAAGCAGATGGGAGACTACCTGTTCGGTGCTCAGGTTGAAAAAGAGGTGAACCTCCTTAGGAATCCTGAAATTCTCACCCAGTTTAGTAACGATAGAACAGCAGATGGATATGCTGTCAGGGACTCAGTTTCTAGTAGGACTCTCCCATGCATCACTGCAGAAGATATAGGGTCTAAAATCAAATCCTTAAACAATAAGAAAAGCTGTGGCCCAGACAATATCCCCAATTTCATATTAAAAAAGAGCAGCCAACAATTGTGGAGGTGCCTTGCCATTCTGTTTAATCAAATGTACAATCTGGGCTACTTCCCAGACGCCTGGAAGGTAGCCAGGGTTATTCCTCTGCTAAAAAATGGCAGGGACGCCTCGCATATAAGCAGCTATAGGCCAATCTCACTTCTATCCAATATCAGTAAGCTATATGAAAAGTTCCTTCTGGAAGACCTAGTGACACAACTGACTAACAATCATGTCCTCAAAGACTTCCAATTTGGTTTCAGACGTAAGCTCTCCACACTACACGCTCTAACACTGCTAGCCGACTCAGTCACTAGCAATTTGAACAGGAGAAGAGCTACTATAGCAGTGTCCTTAGATTTCGAAAAAGCGTTCGACACCGCATGGATAGAAGGTATTATTTATAAAATGGTCAACTTATTTGGAATTGATAGACACTTATGCTCAGTAATACTAGACTACCTCACAAATAGGAAATTCTTTGTAAAACACCTAGATAATAGCTCCGAACTAAAATTGGTTGGTGAAGGAGTGCCTCAGGGATCACTGCTAGGCCCCATACTTTATAATGTTCTGTTGGCAGATATTGCAGTAGCTAGTGAGGACGTCAAGCTGTTAATCTATGCAGACGACATACTTCTCCTCGCCTCTAAACCTAGAGCTTCTCAGGCCAACACCCTACTGAATAAAGAACTAGTGCAACTCCACAAGTATTTCAACAAGTGGAAACTGCGATTAAACGTCGCCAAGTGTCAATGCATAATTGTGAAGGGCCTAAAGAAATTCTTACCTCCTGCCACGAAAAAGCACATACCCAATATAGTCATCAATAGGCAGAAAATACAATCCCGTAGCACGCTGAAATATCTAGGTATTACGTTAGATAGTAGGTTCTCTTTCATACCCCATGTAAACGCAGCGCTAGACAAAGCCAGAAAAGCGTTCTTTACCTACTCATCCATTTTTCGCAGAGCCAAATTCCTAAGGCAAGATATAAAAAGAAATTGCTATAAACAACTGGTTAGGCCACTCCTGGGCTATGGCTTCCCGGTTTGGTTCAACATCTCCTCCCACCAGATGGAGAGGCTAAGAAAATTTGAAAGG
>NC_051847.1:236975577-236986246 GCF_002237135.1 Teleopsis dalmanni | reverse complement strand
GTTTTACAAAGAATTTCCTATTTGTGAGGTAGTCTAGTATTACTGAGCATAAGTGTCTATCAATTCCAAATAAGTTGACCATTTTATAAATAATACCTTCTATCCATGCGGTGTCGAACGCTTTTTCGAAATCTAAGGACACTGCTATAGTAGCTCTTCTCCTGTTCAAATTGCTAGTGACTGAGTCGGCTAGCAGTGTTAGAGCGTGTTGTGTGGAGAGCTTACGTCTGAAACCAAATTGGAAGTCTTTGAGGACATGATTGTTAGTCAGTTGTGTCACTAGGTCTTCCAGAAGGAACTTTTCATATAGCTTACTGATATTGGATAGAAGTGAGATTGGCCTATAGCTGCTTATATGCGAGGCGTCCCTGCCATTTTTTAGCAGAGGAATAACCCTGGCTACCTTCCAGGCGTCTGGGAAGTAGCCTAGGTTGTACATTTGATTAAACAGAATGGCAAGGCACCTCCACAATTGTTGGCTGGTCTTTTTTAATATGAAATTGGGGATATTGTCTGGGCCACAGCTTTTCTTATTGTTTAAGGATTTGATTTTAGACCCTATATCTTCTGCAGTGATGCATGGGAGAGTCCTACTAGAAACTGAGTCCCTGACAGCATATCCATCTGCTGTTCTATCGTTACTAAACTGGGTGAGAATTTCAGGATTCCTAAGGAGATTCACCTCTTTTTCAACCTGAGCACCGAACAGGTAGTCTCCCATCTGCTTGTTACCATAGTGTACCTTCTCGAAACAATCTGCTAATGCCTCAACTTTGTCTGAATTGTGTGTGAGTGTTGTGTCATTACCTAGTCTGAGAGGAGGAAAATCTTTGAAACTGCTGATGCCACAGAGCCCTTTGAGGTTTCTGAATGTTCTAGGATTTGGCTTTAGATTCTTGAAGCTATCATTCCATCGAGTTTCTTCGATCCACCTAATGTGGTTAGTGATGATGATGTCTAAGTTGTTACTGATGGCTTTTAAAGTATTTCTCCTGGCTGGGTCGGCACATCTCCATATAGCTCTCCTAAGCCTCTTTTTCTCTTTGATAAAATTTATAACATACTGTGGAAGTTTAAGTAAGCCTCTGCGTCTAACTAGTTCTGATGGAACTGCTTTCCTAATTGCATTGGAGATTACTCCGTTAATACCAATAATGCAATTGTCTATTTCGGACTTAGTTGCTACTCTATCTGGTGAAAGTATGTAGGGTGTGATGTGTCCATCAATTTCTTTATTTAGCGTCTTGCAATTGACTTTGTCATAGTTAAGCACAGTCCTAGGAGTGGCCAACTCGAGGTCAGAGGTTTCGAGCACTAGCTCAACAGCCTGGTGATCAGAGTCGCTGTCGAGAGTTCTGAGTTTATTTCCTAGACCACTATGATAGATAGGAGATACTGTAGGTGAGATTATAAAGATATCAATGTATGATTTACACGAGGATACACGGGTGGGTTTGCTAGTGGGAATTAGTAACATGCACATCCTATCAAGCCATTTTCTGAGGTTGTTACCACTTGTATTGCAGATCATCCCACCCCAGTCCCTATGTTTGGCGTTAAGATCTCCTGCTAACACTACATGCTCGGTGCTCAGACTGTTATATAGTAGGTCTAGGTCGCCCTCTGTTACTGTGATCTTGGGATTTGCGTATAGCACGACGAAGCTAATCAACTCTCCATTGGTTAATTTTAGCTGAACACCTGTGCTCTCAATGTTATTAGTAGGCATTTGAAATACCACATGACTATATCTTTCCTTCACTAATATGGCTGTGCCAACTTCTCCTTTAATGGATTTATCGGTACGAATGATATTGTACCCTTCGAACTTAAGGCGGTGCCGATGGGTTAGTCTAGTTTCAGCCACCATAACAATGTCGGGTCTGTGTTTTTGCAAAAAAAGGTTAAACAAATGTCTTTTACTGTGGGAAACTAGGGAGTTCACATTTATGAATATACTTTTTAGTTGTTTAGTCATGGATGCGCAAATTAATGAACAGATTAAATAATGCTTGGGATTTTTGATCGTCATTGCCTAATTTCTTGTAACTGCTGGCAAAGTCACTAACTTTTTTCAGACATTGGCTGAAGTTACTGCCAAAGATACGGTGACATTCGCTGTCCATTTCGCTTGCTAAGATTGTCTGTACTTTGCTGCCAGAAGTTGCTAGTGGGGTGTGAGATCGTTTTAGGGCTGAGGCGTACGATATTTTGTTGCTAACTGTGCTACTAGGCATTACAGTGGAGATAGGAGGTTTAGGAAGGGAAGGCACTTTTCTTTGTTCAAACCTACTTATTATTTCTAATCTTTTTGGACAAGATTTGGCGCTGGCTACATGCCCTACCTGATTGCAATTTATACACTTGGGGGGAATTCCTATCTGTTTGGTTAAAGCACCTGTTGCTGGGTGCTTGGTGATAGTTACTTCGGTGTTTAAGCTTCGAGGGGGCATTGTGCAGTTGCTGGGACCGTGAGATTCCCCGCATTTGACACAGCGATATGGCATGTTGCAATTGCTTGCAACATGCATGAACCTTTGGCAGTTCTTGCATTGAATTGGCCACTGCTTCTGGGCATCCTCAAAGCTAATTTTACAATTTAGGATATATTTGATATTTCTAAATTCTTTAATGTCTGATTGTTTGTCCAGCTGTACTAACCACCTGAAATTTTTTAGTTTGATCATTTTTAAAATATTTACATTGAGATTGAGGTCATTTATATAATCAATGACTTCTTGCACCTCATACGATGGTGACAATTTGTTAATTATAACCGTATAAGGTTTTTCATTTGCTGGCGTGTATGTAAAAAAATTTAGATTTTTGCTTTTCAGCAAAGTTTTAACGCTGTTGTAGTCTTCCATCGTAATGGTGCTAACATGCGTGACATTCTTATTTTTTATATTAATTGTAAATTTATTGTGGCCCAGTTTGTGGGATAACATATTTATTAGCTCCTTTTGAGAGGAGTCGTACACTACGAATAATGGAGGAGCAATGGTTCGCTTACCGACCTTGGCAGTTTGTTGAGTTTTCCTTGTTGTTGTTGTTATCGGCTTGCTGGTGGGCTGTGTTGCCGTATTTTTCATCTTGGGAGCGACTGCTTCCTTAGGTGTTGGGAACTGTTGCATTATTGAGATGTTTGGAGGTAGAATGCCGTCGCCATTGGTGAAGGTCATGGTGTAGGCAGGCTGGTTTAAGTTGCTGCTACTGGTCATATAGTCCTCAGGTGGGTTAGAATGTTCTCTTTCAGCATCGCTTGTTGCAGCATCCATTTCATCATCTATGTTGTGTGTAATAGCGACTGCTGGTGTTGCGGTGTCGCTGATGGAAATTACCTCGTTGTGGTGGTGTGGATGGGTAGTCTTTGCCTCAAGCAGTTCAGCCACCATTGCCTTGTATTTCGCGACTTCAGCTTGCAGATGCTGGACAAGTTTACGCATATCAGCCCATTTGCCTTCTACGAAGTTTTCAGCTTCGGAGCTTGTAGAATGACTTCTCTTCTTCTTCTTCTTCTTTTTATGATCATCATTATTGTTAATTTTTTTGGATTCTACATTGGTGGCATCGTTGGATGCAGGAAACTGATGATCAGCACCAGCAGCATTTGTGGAAATACGCGCATGTATCTCAACATGTGGTGATGTCGATTCTGCATCTTCATCGTCCATGATGGGAGTAGAGGTGGTTTTGTATATATTACTTTTTTTTTTTATATTTAAATTATTCCACAATGTCCTTGAAAATTAATTAATTTTGGTAAGTTTATTTATTTACGAGCACTTGTTAGATTTGGAATTTGTGATTGAGCACATGTAATATTAATTTCATTTAAAATTTTATGATTTAGTTCAACACAAGATATTTATAATATTTGTTTTTTTTTTTTTTTTAAGTTCACAATTTTTCCTTTATATTTTTTTTTGATCACATTAACTAGATATTTTATGAATTCCAGGTAATTTAAGTTGTAAATTTTAGGCAGATGTTTAAAACAGATGTACATTCGATGCGAGTTTGTTTACACAGGTAGAATATTTTATTGCACGTATTAAAACACAACCGTTCTTTCCGAATCCACTCAATCAATATGTATTTAATATGTCAATAATCAATAAAATAATCAATATTTTTTCGCATTTTATTTTTTTTATTTTAAAATGTTGCTTTATTGATAATTTCATTGTTCTTACATAGTTTTCTTAAAGCTAGAAATTTACATTAAATTTTGTACATATATATACAGTTAGATCTTAGCATACTTAAGTATTTTTCTAAGAGTAATTTACATTAATAATAGTGGTATGATAAGATTGAGTTTTAGACTTTGATTACGTTATAGTTTATTTTTTCTAAAAAATTATTTAAAAAAGAAAATAGCCTCGTTTGTAATATTTTTTCGCATTTTTATGGTAGCTTAGCTCACTTTGTACGAAGCGCCGAGAAGAGCGCATTTATAAAAATTTTTCATTAATACATATTTCTACTGAGTTTGAAAAAATTTTTCAACATTTATTATTAATTTTAAATAGACCAAGTAAATTAAACACAATTATTTAAATCAAATTAAGTAAAGAAGATATTGAATATTTTATTACATTCATTTTTATACTAATTATAATTATATAAAATATATAAAAATTGGTTTAAACTTTAAATTTTGTAAATCTATAGTTGAACTTGTTAATAAATTAGAATATTTTAAAGTTATCTTTTGTATAATTTATATATTAAATTATTTATTAAATAGTTTATTCAATTCTCTGTTAAATTATATATATGGTTTTATATATTTCATATATTTATAAATGCAAATTTAATAAAACACGAGATGCATAAAAACGTCAGTTTTAACATTTTGAATGCTTATGTTTTATCCTATTTTGAAATATTAACTCAATTTATATAAAAGTTTAAAATTTTAAAGCACTAATAGAAATAATTATAAATAAATATATTGTATTTTAATTAGAATATAAGATTATCACTTTTAATTATATCAAATAGTGTCTATTTGAGATTAGATATCCATCCATAATGTTAACATGTTACATTGAATTCGTTTACTTTAAAATATGTTTTAAGATTTTCTATACGTATTATTTTTAAAATTTTATTACAAGTTTTAAATAATTTTTAATCATGTGAAAAATTATTATATATAAACGTTATTAATAACATATCAGCAATTAAATTTATAGTTTTCAATATCATTCGAATATAACAACTGTACGTATCCTACTTAATAGAATTCATAAAAAAAAATTATATCTACATACATGATTAAAAATATATAAGAATGAAATCATTTTACTTTTTCTTTTATAATTATAATTTAATCATTTAACTTTGACTATTATAAGTATTTTATTAAATATGTATATTTAAAAAAAATGTTCTTTTTATTACTTTATAATTAAAATAAAATTAAAATTAGATGTGCGTATTCTAACATTTTTATAAGGAGTGATATACGACATAAAATGTTAAAATTTAAGATGAATTTTTTTATAAACTAACATGGATATGGATAACATTTAAATAGATACTGAAGTATATATATAAACTTGCGGCTGCAATCTTCCATAGTCATTCCTAAGAGCTAGTTTTAGTAGGTTCAAGACTCACACAGTGGCTTCGGATGTTTTCCATCTACTGCCATAAATCTTTTATAAAATATAGAATATTTTATAAAACTAATTCAGATACAAATTTTAAAAACTCTACCTTTAAATAATTTATCTATAATAATAAATATTACAATACCAAAATATTGAAATAGTAACTATGATAATAATAGTAAACATTTAGGCCGTGTGCGAGTTCGAGTATATTTAGGGGAAATAGTCAATTATGTCGGTATGGCAGCGATTGTTGGTACATACCAGAATTTCTAATGAGATAAATTAGGTGTTACCATTTTGAAAATTTTATAAGATGTTTAGTAAATAAATAAATAAATTTTAAAACTTTTAAAAGAAAAATAATTATTTTTTATATGTTTCCTTCTTTATATTATGAATATTAATGTTTTTTAATAATTGTATCACATTTATTTAATAATAAATACAAATATTTGGCACAAAATTATTAGTTTCTTGATTTCAAAAAGGTAATTATGAAACTTTATGCTATTGACCTGGCAACGTTATTTGTTTTGTACATTTTTATTAGTAACAAATATAATATTAATATTATTGTAACTTAGATTATACTACCTGCGAAGATTTATGTATCTATTTACTGATACGCGAATCTATGATAAATATTAAAAAATTCTTAATAATATAAAGGGTTAGGCGATTGAAGTGTTACAAATTACACAGAGATATGTTTGTCAAACTGATATTGCCAACTACGTCAAATTCATATGAATGACAGCTATTTATATTGTTTACAAATTACCACAAGCATTTGCGTCTAAGTTTTATAGAACTAATATTATTCGAAATGGAATTAATAAATAAGTGTGATTGCATTATATTTGGTTGGAAAATTACAACTAGCTATTGTGCTTGAGCTCAAATATCTCAATGTGAATAAAATGTTTGTGTATCGTACCTTAAATCGTTATAATAGCTCAGGCAGAGTCACCAAATGCTATAGTGGTGGACGAAAAAAAACCAGCAACATTGCCTAAAATGGTTCGGAAAGTGAAGGCTCGACTTAAACGAAATCCACGTCGTAGTACTAATCAAATGGCCAAAGAACCGATAATATCTGAACGAAGCATCTGACGCATTTTCCAAAATAAGCTCAAGGTAAAGCTTTAAAAGTTCCAAGGCACAAGATCTTGCACCAAAGCAACAAAAAGTTAAACTCGAATGAGCAAAGGAGTTGTTACGCTGGGCCAATTTGGAGAGCAAGTTGAGAACTAAAAAATAAGCCAGTTTCGATACGCTGAAGAAAGCTTTTATTCAGGAATAGGCCAAAATACTGGAAGATCACAGCCATAGTCAAGACAAAAGGTGGCCACATCAAGCTAGAGTGAATGGATTGTGAAATTTTAATTATTTTCACAAATTTTTGTAATTTGAATCAATAAAAAAATAATGTGATCGCTTGAATAGGTAACACTTCAATTATCTAACCCTGAATAATAAACTTGCATTCTTAAAAAATAGTGGCACAGCGAACCTGCTTTCTAGGAAGTCAATTGGAACGCATACACACTCGTATGTATAAAAACTGGTTGATACCTGCTGCCCAAAAACAAAAAAAAAATTATTACTATGTAGCAAAACGCAGTGTTAAGTTATACACTAACAATGCTATGTATTTTATCTGTTATGTAGGCTGATTTACAATTTTCGAAGATTTCGATTTCATGAAGGTCTTCCAGGAATGTAACGGAACAGAAGGGCGAGGCAAGAAATGATTGATTGTTAAGTGTTTTAAAGTATGGCTTGTGTAAGTTAGTAGGGTAGGTATGATAGTATGTACAATATTTATATCAATTGATTTAATGAAATACATTTTCTTTAATAAAATAAATTTTGTCGTCCTGAAAAGGACGGATTAATTGATAGTTAATTCTCCACGTATATGTATTCGTATTTTAATAAATAAAATAAAATAATTTAAGCCTTCTTTTCTGTTTTCTTTGGCAAAAGTACAGCCTGAATGTTTGGTAGTACACCACCTTGTGCAATTGTAACACCAGACAATAATTTGTTCAATTCTTCATCATTACGTATGGCCAACTGTAAATGACGAGGAATGATTCTTGTCTTCTTATTATCGCGTGCTGCATTGCCAGCCAATTCAAGAACTTCAGCAGCCAAATATTCCATAACGGCAGCTAAGTAGACTGGAGCACCTGCACCAACGCGTTCAGCATAATTGCCTTTACGCAATAATCGATGAATACGACCAACTGGAAATTGTAATCCAGCACGATTTGATCGTGACTTTGCCTTGCCTTTAACTTTACCACCTTTACCACGACCAGACATAGTTGAGTTGAGTTTCTAGTAGTTGAGATTTATAAAAATTGGATCTATTTTTTTTAATGATGCCGACAAATTATCTCATATACTTTTTCTAAACGCAATTTAAAATAAAAAATTGCTTTAAACTTTCGTTTGAAAAATGTTTATATAGAAACGGAAATTGCTCCAAATCGACGATTAAAATTTAAAATCAGAAATCATGCCACCAAAAACTAGCGGAAAAGCAGCCAAAAAAGATGGAAAGGCTCAGAAAAATATAACCAAAAACGATAAGAAGAAGAAGCGCAGGAGGAAGGAGAGCTATGCTATCTACATTTATAAAGTGTTAAAGCAAGTCCACCCCGATACTGGTATATCATCGAAAGCCATGAGCATCATGAACAGCTTCGTGAATGACATATTCGAACGTATTGCTGCTGAGGCTTCGCGCTTAGCACACTACAATAAGCGCTCCACCATTACTAGTCGGGAGATTCAAACTGCTGTTCGTCTTTTACTTCCCGGTGAACTGGCTAAGCACGCAGTTAGTGAAGGAACAAAAGCTGTCACTAAGTATACTAGTTCCAAGTAAATTGCGTTATATCAAACAAACACCACTTATTCAAAAGGCCCTTTTCAGGGCCACAAAAATATTCAATTGAGTTGATAATTTATCTATATTATAAATATGTATAGAGCCCTGAAATTATTTACGAAAACTGACAGGCTTATCAACACCGCGTTATTGAATCTCAGAATGGTTACAAGCTCCTCGGGGAGGTATGCAGATCTGATAAAGTTATAAACAATAATCCAGACAAGGCGTAAAGAGGGGTTAAGAAGAAACCTCGTAGTTAATAGAAAGTAAAAGTGCTCAAGTGCACTGACTCAACTAGCCTCAACATAATAATAATATAAATATGATATATATTTTGTTTTTGATATTTCTTTTAAAAGGCTACTGATAGAAGAAAAAAATAAAAAAAAACTTTGACAGTCTCTTCATGAATTATCAGCTATCGTTTGGTTGTTAGTGAATAAATGATTCAATCAACAAATTAATTTCTGTCGGTTTTGAGGATCTTACAGTTTTTTAATCATGGATAATATAACCTGCTAAATAGAGTTAACTCTTGAATTAACGAGTCTTAATCCTTATCATCAGTCTTAGTACTATCATCGCTTTTAAATTGATATATTCTATATTTACATTCGTGCTTTAAATTTGAAAACATAAATATAGTATTTGTTCCTTGTCATTCATTCTATGATACCATACAATTTCATGGGATAGATAAGCTCTTTTACAACTCATTCCTTAAGCGTTCTTTTAGTAAGTTCAAGTCTTACATTATGGCTTCTGATGCTTTCTGCTTACAGCAAAAGAAAAATAAAATATATTGATTCAATTAAATGTTATGACGTGAAACATTCTATGTCTAATGATACACTATATGATACTAATAATAGTATACATATGATGCTAATATTATACATATTAATATATGTTATGCTACTTCTAATAGCAATGTCTATACTACATCTATATGATATAATTTATCATTATCTCTTTTCTTTGAATAAACTTACTATGCAACAATTGCATTTACATTTTGCTTATTTTATTTTCGTAGTCAAAAATAAGCAATTGAAAATAGTTAAGCAATTTCAAACCCTGGATAAGTCATGTCATTTATTTATCTCTTTTCTTTATATAATTTTGGTCCTGAAAAGGACCGATTTTTGTATATTTATAAAATTATATTGCTTCCAATCTTAAGCACGTTCTCCACGAATACGTCTAGCCAATTGAATATCTTTTGGCATAATTGTAACGCGTTTGGCATGAATTGCGCATAAGTTAGTATCTTCAAAAAGACCCACTAAGTATGCTTCGCTAGCTTCTTGAAGAGCCATTACAGCAGAACTCTGGAAACGTAAATCAGTTTTGAAATCTTGTGCAATTTCACGGACCAAACGCTGGAATGGCAATTTGCGAATCAAGAGCTCAGTACTCTTTTGGTAGCGACGAATTTCACGTAAAGCTACAGTTCCTGGACGATAACGATGTGGTTTTTTCACACCTCCAGTAGCTGGTGCACTTTTACGTGCGGCTTTGGTAGCCAATTGTTTTCGTGGTGCCTTACCACCAGTCGATTTACGAGCAGTTTGCTTTGTACGAGCCATAATTTATGAGATATGTTACAATATGGTATTTTAAAAAATAGCGCAATTGAATAGCTCAATTTTCTCATCATACCTGGATGTTCTGTTTCAACTATTCACATGTTTTAACATTCATTGTTTCTCATATTGCTTATTCTTTTTGTTTTGTTTTGTTTTACCCAATATTTTTCATATCTTTCGTAGTGCTTATATTTTCTATAAATAGTCGTCAATCATCCTCGTCACTTCATTTATTGTTTGAATTTGAATTCGAACGGTTCTACCATATCTATAAAAATTTAAATACAAAATGACTGGTCGTGGTAAAGGTGGCAAAGGATTAGGAAAAGGTGGTGCTAAGCGTCACCGCAAAGTTCTTCGTGATAACATCCAAGGTATTACGAAACCAGCTATCAGACGTTTAGCTCGCCGAGGCGGAGTTAAGCGTATTTCTGGTTTGATTTATGAAGAAACTCGTGGAGTATTGAAAGTATTTTTGGAAAATGTGATCCGTGATGCTGTTACATATACAGAACATGCCAAAAGGAAGACTGTTACAGCCATGGATG
>NC_051847.1:236971478-236975477 GCF_002237135.1 Teleopsis dalmanni | reverse complement strand
GAAGAGGAAATAAGTAATGCAATAATCAATTTCAATTTTCTACTTTTATCTGCAGCATCTGCAACTACACCAATAACAAAAACCAAAAATGTAACACCTGTCCCGAATCACATCAAACATAAAATAGAACAAAAAAGAAAGTTAAGAAAAATCTGACAAGTATCTAGAGCTCCACAAATAAAGACAAAGTTGAATAAATTAACAAAAGAGCTGAAATATTTATTAGAGGCTGAAAGACAAAAAAATGTATCAAATTTTATCTCAAGATTGAGTGCTACAAAGGTTACAAATTACTCCTTATGGAAAGCGACAAAGGGTAGTAATGGTGCCAATACTACATTGCGCACCGCTTAAAAAAGAAGATAACACTTGGGTGCGCACAAACCAAGAAAAAGCAACTGTTATCGCTGAGTATTTTAAGAGCACATTTACAAATCCTAAAAATGATACAAACCATGCACTACCCAAGAACCTGTGAAGAACTGATTAGCTTCGTCGTGTTATACGCAAAACCTAATATCACAGTAACAGAGGGCGACCTGGACCTTTTTTATAACAGTCTGAGCACCGAGCATGTAGTGTTAGCAGGAGATCTTTACGCCAAACATAGGAGCTGGGGCGGAATGGTCTGCAATACAAGTGGTAACAATCTTAGAAAATGGTTTTATAGGGTGTGCATGTTGCTAATTCCCTCTAGTGAACCCTCCCGTGTATCCTCTTGTGAGTCATACATTGATATCTTCATAATTTCGCCTACAATATCTCCTATCTTCCATAGTTCCTTAGGAAATAAACTTACAACTCTCAAGAGTGACTATGATCACCAGAATCAGCTGTAAAAAAAAAAATATATATATATATATACATATGTAGGCAGTAATTCTTAGGCTTGGCAACTCTGCGTTTAGCAAAGGAACAAAGCAGAAAAGAAGCAGAGTCGGTAGTTGTGAGAAGTTAACGTCGGAGATTGGTCGTGTTTCCGTGCTCGCGTGATTGAAGCTGTATTATAATAGTAGTCTAACATTTAATGAACAATAACTAAATTAAGTTATACAAATATTAATTCTTATATAAACATTATAATTAAATATTAAAACATCTAAAAAATTTTGTGTTTCACTTGTTCGCGGTATAGAGTATAACACTCTTATTTTTCTTTGATCAATGTGATACGGCTGCAAAAACAGCTAATTCATTTTGCATTAGAAGTGTTCTTGCATTCTTGCAGTTTTTGTACAGCATTCTTGCATTTAATGCACCTTGCAATGAATTTACAAGAGAGAGTGCTATACATTGTCATAAAAAATTTTGCAGATTTTCGCCTTCGAACTAGTCGGTCGTGTCCCTAACATGCGGAAATGGTTTTTTGCAAAAAATTTATACAAAACTTTATGTGTGTTGGGATATTAAAAATCTAACTCGAACTCATAATCCAACAATTTTTTGACTTTAACTGGCTCGACTACCTTGTGCTCGTTGAAAAACAAAAAATTAATTCAAACTTCTAACTCAATAATTGTTTCCTCCGCCCTCACTGTACGTGATGCCAACATAAAGCAACTTCGTAGCAGTAGAAAAGCTGCTCTGCCCAACTCAACTTACGAGTTTAAAGCCGTAAATGGCAAAACCGTTTGTATCCTAACTAAATGTAAGGATACCGCCAAATACTCCAACTTCCCCTCCCGTTGTGTCCGTTGCGGTGGTCCGCATTCCAAGGGTGCTTGCACCCTCCCACCTAAAGCTTTCGACCCAGTGAATAAGCAATAAATCTCTGAAACTTTTCCTAAATGTTGCAACTGTGGTCAAATTGGCCACCCAGCCAACTACAGGTGCTCCAAATGTAAGGAGCTCCGTGCTTCTCGTGAAGCCAAAACCAAAGCCTCAACGACTAAAACCCCTAACCGTCTCGCAACCAATTTTGTTAGACCTCCTTTGCCTCTATGGCTGCGGGCTTCCACGCTCCCCCGCGCAAATCTACGACTGCTGCGACGGTTGTCCAGCCGCCAATCCATAATAAATCCCATCCTCCTCCCACATCTAATATCTCGTCCAAATCCCCAGGCATCCCCGCCACCATTGGTATATCTGATATTGAATCTATGCTTTCGTTTGCTTTGAGCATCAAGCAACAATTTTCTACTCTTACCTCGCATGAGGATCGTAAGGCCTTCCTCACGCGAAAAGTTTTCGAGTTCGTTTTGTATGAATAATCTTAAGATTATTCTAATTAACGTTAACTCACTTCGCTCGGCGCTCAAACGTGAAGTCTTCCTAAACTTCCTAAAGCGTAGAAATCCTGATATTCTCCTGGCAGTTGAAACTAGAATCAATCCTGGTTTCACTCTCAGCTTCTCTGGTTACAGTGTCGTCCGGATGGATAGGTTGGGTCCTGGTGGGGGTGTTGCAATTCTACTTAGGGACACATTCGCTTTTTCCGAGCTCTGCATTCCTCAACTCTCCTCTTTCGAGGCCTGTGGCATCACTCTTCTCCTCCAAAACCACTTTAATCTTGACATCTTTTGCGTCTATCACGCACACTCCATTTCTCGCTCCATTGACCCCAACGATCTCAGGAAGCTGATATCTCTTTCTCCTAACCCGTTTGTTATTGGAGGTGACTTCAATAGCAAGCACAGCTTCTGGAATAACTCCACTAATTGCAGTAATGGTACTAGGCTATATGACTGGTACATCATTAACTGTATTAATTTAGATCTCAATCTTGTAGCACCTAGTGAGCCAACACGCCTTAACTCGACCATCGATTTCTTCTTCACCGATAACCTACTCTCCGACCTGCTCGGTGACACCTCAGTCATAGATGGCGTCGCTTACCATTAGGCTGTTGTGTTGCCTCTCACCGGCTGTAGAGCCCTTCCTCTTGCTCCACGCACTTACCTAAATTTCTCTTCCACATGTTGGGATGACTTTAACTCTACCCTTGACCAATTGATTTCTTCCCTTGACCTACCTGTTCACAGGAACTTATCCCCTACTGAAATCGATTTCGTCACTTCTCAACTTGAGAGTTTTCTCACAACCGCTATTCAAGCCCATGTTCCACAAACCCTCCTTAAAAAGTGCCACCAGGTTCCCCTTGATCCTCTCACTGTCAATCTAATTCGTCACCGTAAAGTTCTCCGTCGCAGAGCATATCGCCTAGCTCAAGCCAACTCCCCCAACCTTCAGCTCACTCGAGCTATATTATCTACTTTCGACAGTATCCTCACCCAAAGGATCAAGTTGGCTAGAAGCAATCACTTCAATGCCTTCGTCCGCACTGTCAAGTGCGACTCTGACGTTTTCAAAAGAGTCAGACATATCTGTGGCATTAAAAAAGTCACTCCTGACATCACTGTCCACAACAGAAGTTTCTCCGATGATCCTACTAAGGCCAGTATTTTTGGTGAAGCCTTCGAGCTATACCATAGAGTCTCTATCGATGATGGAACCCCCAACTTCAATACCTCCGTCTCCAACTTTGTCCAAGACCTTTACGGTAACTTCGGGCAAAGCATTACCAATTTTAGCACTAGCTACCCTACTAACTGTGCCAATACTCTTGATCCAAATGGTTTCATCACTCCTTCAGGTCTCTTCACCATCCTCAAGTCCAAAAGACCAAAAAAATCTTCTGGACTGGATGGTATTTCTAATCACGCTATGCGAAATCCCTCTCCTCTCTTCTTTTGCACTTGTGCAACAATCTTTAACCACGCTTATAATATTGGCCACTTTCCCCGGCCATGGAAGAGAGCTATTGTCATACCTATTCACAAAAGCGGTAAGCCACGCACTCTCCCCTCTAGCTACCGTCCCATCTCTTTACTTAGCTCTCTAAGCAAGCTCTACGAAACCTTTGTTGCCAGTCAACTTAAGCTCCACTTAACTGAAAACCGACTCCTCCCAAACTTCCAATTCGGTTTTCGTAATAAAACCTCAACCATTGATGCACTTAGTATTTTTCAAAGTGACATCTGTGTTGGCCTGTATAATTCT
>NC_051847.1:236956985-236971378 GCF_002237135.1 Teleopsis dalmanni | reverse complement strand
TATACATATTAATATATATTATGCTACTTCTAATAGCTATGTCTATACTATATCTATATGATATAATTTATCATTATCTCTTTTCTTTGAATAAACTTACTATAATTGTTGCATTTACATTTACATTTTGCTTATTTTATTTTCATAGTCAAAAATAAGCAATTGAAAATAGTCAAGCAATTTCAAACCCTGGATAAGTCATGTCATTTATTTATCTCTTTTCTTTATATAATTTTGGTCCTGAAAAGGACCGGTTTTTGTATATTTATAAAATTATATTGCTTCCAATCTTAAGCACGTTCTCCACGAATACGTCTAGCCAATTGAATATCTTTTGGCATAATTGTAACGCGTTTGGCATGAATTGCGCATAAGTTAGTATCTTCAAAAAGACCCACTAAGTATGCTTCGCTAGCTTCTTGAAGAGCCATTACAGCAGAAGTCTGGAAACGTAAATCAGTTTTGAAATCTTGTGCAATTTCACGGACCAAACGCTGGAATGGCAATTTGCGAATCAAGAGTTCAGTACTCTTTTGGTAGCGACGAATTTCACGTAAAGCTACAGTTCCTGGACGATAACGATGTGGTTTTTTCACACCTCCAGTAGCTGGTGCACTTTTACGTGCGGCTTTGGTAGCCAATTGTTTTCGTGGTGCCTTACCACCAGTCGATTTACGAGCAGTTTGCTTTGTACGAGCCATAATTTATGAGATATGTTACAATATGGTATTTTAAAAAATAGCGCAATTGAATAGCTCAATTTTCTCATCATACCTGGATGTTCTGTTTCAACTATTCACATGTTTTAACATTCATTGTTTCTCATATTGCTTATTCTTTTTGTTTTGTTTTCTTTTGTTTTGTTTTGTTTTACTCAATCTTTTTCATATCTTTCATAGTGCTTATGTTTTCTATAAATAGTCGTCAATCATCCGTCGTCACTTCATTTATTGTTTGAATTTGAATTCGAACGGTTCTACCATATCTATAAAAATTTAAATACAAAATGACAGGTCGTGGTAAAGGTGGCAAAGGATTAGGAAAAGGTGGTGCTAAGCGTCACCGCAAAGTTCTTCGTGATAACATCCAAGGTATTACGAAACCAGCTATCAGACGTTTAGCTCGCCGAGGCGGAGTTAAGCGTATTTCTGGTTTGATTTATGAAGAAACTCGTGGAGTATTGAAAGTATTTTTGGAAAATGTGATCCGTGATGCTGTTACATACACAGAACATGCCAAAAGGAAGACTGTTACAGCCATGGATGTCGTATATGCTTTAAAGAGACAAGGCCGTACCTTATACGGTTTTGGAGGTTAAGCAAATAATCAATTATTGATTTAATAATGCAATAATATATTGCCCAATGGTCCTTTTCAGGACCCAAATAATCTTACACTTAAAGAGATAAATTTACATATATATGTGTTGGTATTTTTCTAATATTATAAAAAAAATAAAATTTATTATTAGCTTGATCGGTTGATGTCTGTCGAGTATAATTGATAATTAAAATGATCAGTTTAACAGAGTCCAAAATATTTATTATTATAATTCTCAATTTCTTTGTTACATTAGCAGTATATATGTGGACTAGCTTCTTACGGGCTTAATTATAATTCTCATTCAATTTTTTTATAGAATAAGATAAATAGAACTGACGTATATAAGTAATTTGCGGACTGTTAGATATTGCAGTTTGAAGTTTCCACACAATGGTGTGAAAATTTTCTCCATTCATTCCTAAGAGGTGGTTTTAGTGAATTCAAATCTCACACTGAATCTGAATCTTAATCTTAATCCAAATCCAAGTGTTCAACAAGCAAAATGATTGCGGGGAAAATGAAAGTGAAAAAAATTCGTATATGAATTAAGTGAATTATGACAATATTATATAAAGAAAAGAAATAAAAGAACTTGTTATTGAAATAAATTAGAATATTTTAAAATTATCTTTAAGTAATTTGCAGCGTCTTGCAAGTGAGTACCGAGTGTGGTGTGTTAGTTATAAATTAACAAGTGTAATTAGAAGCATTATATAATAATAAATAAAATTAGCATAAACCACTATTTTTATTTATTTAAAATAGAATTTAAAAATGAAATTAAGTGAATAAAATATATACAAGTGAGTATTTCATCAAATAAATGACATATTTTGATATATAATATTTTATGGTCATTACTATAATAAATAAATAATTGGATATTAAATATAATAGAATAAGATAAATATTTATTAACTTAAGAATGATGTGAAGTATTGCACATAATGTCTAAATAAGAGAATATAATTTTTTTAAATGCATAAAGAATTTTTGTTTGCTTATTAGAGATTAAATTTATAGCGCATTACAGAATAAAAGAATCTCTTCATATTATTCATGAGGTATTATTAAAAGAAATGATCGTGCACTATGACAAGGTATATTGTGCCCATTACTCGGGTTAGAATGTTTCTCCAAGTCCGTTTTCTTTAATGAAAGACAATATAAAGTCCTAGTCTTGAATATTTATGATCCATGAAATACCCTCCTAGGTGTTTATTCCGTTTGTGCATCAGTGGACACTACCCAAGCACATGGTATACAGTTTCTCTCTTCTCTACAGTATCTGCAGTCTGAGTTGGATTGAATTCCTAACTTCGATAGGTGATTATTCAATCTTTAGTGACCGGTCATTAATAAACGCAATAGGTATACCATATACTAAAACATTTTATAAAATAAATAAATAAATAAATAAATAAATAAATAATGAATCTTCTTATCTTCTTTTTACACATATTTTGTAGCCCTAAAAAGGGCTGTTTTGATGAATTTAAAGTTTGATTTTTAAAATTATTTTTTTGCAGCAGTTTTCTTGACTGATGTTTTTTTAACGGCAGTTTTTTTAGGTTTTGCGGCCGCTTTAGCTTTTGTAGAAGTAGACTTTGGTTTAGCTGGCTTAGCCTTAACAGATCCAATCTTTTTAACACTTTTAACTTTAGCTTTTTCAGTTTTTTTCTTTTCAACACTCTTCTTAGCTGCCGCAGATTTCTTAGGTTTTTTCTCTCCAGATACCTTTGCCTTTGACTTTTTAGTACCTGCAGATGATGCAGTAACCTTCTTCTTCGTAACACCTGATGGCACCTTCTTTTTCTTACCCTCGACAGACGATTTAGGAGACTTAGCAGCAGCAGCTGATAATTTAAATGAACCAGATGCACCTTTTCCTTTTGTTTGTATCAATTTGCCATTAGCTACAGCAGTTTTCAAATATTTTTTAATAAATGGAGCCAATTTCTGGGCATCACATTTATATGTGGCACTTATATACTTTTTAATTGCCAACAATGAAGATCCGCTGCGTTCCTTCAAGTTCTTGATAGATGCATCAACCATTTGTTGTGTTGATGGATGAGATGGAGCTGCAGAAGGTTTTTTTACTTTTGTTGCCTTTTTAACAGCAACTTTCTTTTCAGGAACGGCAGTTACCTCCTTTGGAGAATCTGTATTTGCAACGGCAACAGCTTCAGACATATTTGCTTTTTAATATTCCGTAATATTCTTACTTATGAATATTTTTTCGCATTTTTTATTTTTTTTTATTTTAAAATGTTGCTTTATTGATAATTTCATTGTTCTTACATAGTTTTCTTAAAGCTAGAAATTTACATTAAATTTTGTACATATATATACAGTTAGATCTTAGCATACTTAAGTATTTTTCTAAGAGTAATTTACATTAATAATAGTGGTATGATAAGATTGAGTATTAGACTTTGATTACGTTATAGTTTATTTTTTCTAAAAAATTATTTAAAAAAGAAAATAGCCTCGTTTGTTATTTTTTCCTTAAATCTACCTTAGAACTAACTTACGCCTACTATATACAATATTTACAATACAGTTTATAAGATTTTTTACAGTGTTTTTTTAGTATTTATTTTTTTTTTTTTTTTTTGTTGTATATTTCTTTCTAACTAGGTTAGATTAATTACAATGTGAATTGTGCGGTGGAGTACACTGGACGGACAAAGTCATTTGAGGAACCTCTTCTATGGTAGTATAATAATTTATTGTTTTCGAAAAGCATGTTATTGTCGTTAAGGATACCCAGATGCAGTGGCGAGAGATACCTATCTGTCAAAGGAGCCACGATATCGTGTGCTTTACCAAGGTAACTGTGAAGTAAGTTGTTGTTAATGGTTGACATATTATTTAGGAATCTGATGGCTGCTTGGACCAGAAAGGAGTCAATTCTACCCATTTTGCTATATGTATATAAAAAGCTATTGCTCAGATTGTGATACTGCCCTCCGTGATGCTGCCTAATTGCTGGAGGGATACAGTTTCTTAGCATGTGCCTTTCAAATTTTCTTAGCCTCTCCATCTGGTGGGAGGAGATGTTGAACCAAACCGGGAAGCCATAGCCCAGGAGTGGCCTAACCAGTTGTTTATAGCAATTTCTTTTTATATCTTGCCTTAGGAATTTGGCTCTGCGAAAAATGGATGAGTAGGTAAAGAACGCTTTTCTGGCTTTGTCTAGCGCTGCGTTTACATGGGGTATGAAAGAGAACCTACTATCTAACGTAATACCTAGATATTTCAGCGTGCTACGGGATTGTATTTTCTGCCTATTGATGACTATATTGGGTATGTGCTTTTTCGTGGCAGGAGGTAAGAATTTCTTTAGGCCCTTCACAATTATGCATTGACACTTGGCGACGTTTAATCGCAGTTTCCACTTGTTGAAATACTTGTGGAGTTGCACTAGTTCTTTATTCAGTAAGGTGTTGGCCTGAGAAGCTCTAGGTTTAGAGGCGAGGAGAAGTATGTCGTCTGCATAGATTAACAGCTTGACGTCCTCACTAGCTACTGCAATATCTGCCAACAGAACATTATAAAGTATGGGGCCTAGCAGTGATCCCTGAGGCACTCCTTCACCAACCAATTTTAGTTCGGAGCTATTATCTAGGTGTTTTACAAAGAATTTCCTATTTGTGAGGTAGTCTAGTATTACTGAGCATAAGTGTCTATCAATTCCAAATAAGTTGACCATTTTATAAATAATACCTTCTATCCATGCGGTGTCGAACGCTTTTTCGAAATCTAAGGACACTGCTATAGTAGCTCTTCTCCTGTTCAAATTGCTAGTGACTGAGTCGGCTAGCAGTGTTAGAGCGTGTAGTGTGGAGAGCTTACGTCTGAAACCAAATTGGAAGTCTTTGAGGACATGATTGTTAGTCAGTTGTGTCACTAGGTCTTCCAGAAGGAACTTTTCATATAGCTTACTGATATTGGATAGAAGTGAGATTGGCCTATAGCTGCTTATATGCGAGGCGTCCCTGCCATTTTTTAGCAGAGGAATAACCCTGGCTACCTTCCAGGCGTCTGGGAAGTAGCCCAGATTGTACATTTGATTAAACAGAATGGCAAGGCACCTCCACAATTGTTGGCTGGTCTTTTTTAATATGAAATTGGGGATATTGTCTGGGCCACAGCTTTTCTTATTGTTTAAGGATTTGATTTTAGACCCTATATCTTCTGCAGTGATGCATGGGAGAGTCCTACTAGAAACTGAGTCCCTGACAGCATATCCATCTGCTGTTCTATCGTTACTAAACTGGGTGAGAATTTCAGGATTCCTAAGGAGATTCACCTCTTTTTCAACCTGAGCACCGAACAGGTAGTCTCCCATCTGCTTGTTACCATAGTGTACCTTCTCGAAACAATCTGCTAATGCCTCAACTTTGTCTGAATTGTGTGTGAGTGTTGTGTCATTACCTAGTCTGAGAGGAGGAAAATCTTTGAAACTGCTGATGCCACAGAGCCCTTTGAGGTTTCTGAATGTTCTAGGATTTGGCTTTAGATTCTTGAAGCTATCATTCCATCGAGTTTCTTCGATCCACCTAATGTGGTTAGTGATGATGATGTCTAAGTTGTTACTGATGGCTTTTAAAGTATTTCTCCTGGCTGGGTCGGCACATCTCCATATAGCTCTCCTAAGCCTCTTTTTCTCTTTGATAAAATTTATAACATACTGCGGAAGTTTAAGTAAGCCTCTGCGTCTAACTACTTCTGATGGAACTGCTTTCCTAATTGCATTGGAGATTACTCCGTTAATACCAATAATGCAATTGTCTATTTCGGACTTAGTTGCTACTCTATCTGCTGAAAGTATGTAGGGTGTGATGTGTCCATCAATTTCTTTATTTAGCGTCTTGCAATTGACTTTGTCATAGTTAAGCACAGTCCTAGGAGTGGCCAACTCGAGGTCAGAGGTTTCGAGCACTAGCTCAACAGCCTGGTGATCAGAGTCGCTGTCGAGAGTTCTGAGTTTATTTCCTAGACCACTATGATAGATAGGAGATACTGTAGGTGAGATTATAAAGATATCAATGTATGATTTACACGAGGATACACGGGTGGGTTTGCTAGTGGGAATTAGTAACATGCACATCCTATCAAGCCATTTTCTGAGGTTGTTACCACTTGTATTGCAGATCATCCCACCCCAGTCCCTATGTTTGGCGTTAAGATCTCCTGCTAACACTACATGCTCGGTGCTCAGACTGTTATATAGTAGGTCTAGGTCGCCCTCTGTTACTGTGATCTTGGGATTTGCGTATAGCACGACGAAGCTAATCAGCTCTCCATTGGTTAATTTTAGCTGAACACCTGTGCTCTCAATGTTATTAGTAGGCATTTGAAATACCACATGACTATATCTTTCCTTCACTAATATGGCTGTGCCAACTTCTCCTTTAATGGATTTATCGGTACGAATGATATTGTACCCTTCGAACTTAAGGCGGTGCCGATGGGTTAGTCTAGTTTCAGCCACCATAACAATGTCGGGTCTGTGTTTTTGCAAAAAAAGGTTAAACAAATGTCTTTTACTGTGGGAAACTAGGGAGTTCACATTTATGAATATACTTTTTAGTTGTTTAGTCATGGATGCGCAAATTAATGAACAGATTAAATAATGCTTGGGATTTTTGATCGTCATTGCCTAATTTCTTGTAACTGCTGGCAAAGTCACTAACTTTTTTCAGACATTGGCTGAAGTTACTGCCAAAGATACGGTGACATTCGCTGTCCATTTCGCTTGCTAAGATTGTCTGTACTTTGCTGCCAGAAGTTGCTAGTGGGGTGTGAGATCGTTTTAGGGCTGAGGCGTACGATATTTTGTTGCTAACTGTGCTACTAGGCATTACAGTGGAGATAGGAGGTTTAGGAAGGGAAGGCACTTTTCTTTGTTCAAACCTACTTATTATTTCTAATCTTTTTGGACAAGATTTGGCGCTGGCTACATGCCCTACCTGATTGCAATTTATACACTTGGGGGGAATTCCTATCTGTTTGGTTAAAGCACCTGTTGCTGGGTGCTTGGTGATAGTTACTTCGGTGTTTAAGCTTCGAGGGGGCATTGTGCAGTTGCTGGGACCGTGAGATTCCCCGCATTTGACACAGCGATATGGCATGTTGCAATTGCTTGCAACATGCATGAACCTTTGGCAGTTCTTGCATTGAATTGGCCACTGCTTCTGGGCATCCTCAAAGCTAATTTTACAATTTAGGATATATTTGATATTTCTAAATTCTTTAATGTCTGATTGTTTGTCCAGCTGTACTAACCACCTGAAATTTTTTAGTTTGATCATTTTTAAAATATTTACATTGAGATTGAGGTCATTTATATAATCAATGACTTCTTGCACCTCATACGATGGTGACAATTTGTTAATTATAACCGTATAAGGTTTTTCATTTGCTGGCGTGTATGTAAAAAAATTTAGATTTTTGCTTTTCAGCAAAGTTTTAACGCTGTTGTAGTCTTCCATCGTAATGGTGCTAACATGCGTGACATTCTTATTTTTTATATTAATTGTAAATTTATTGTGGCCCAGTTTGTGGGATAACATATTTATTAGCTCCTTTTGAGAGGAGTCGTACACTACGAATAATGGAGGAGCAATGGTTCGCTTACCGACCTTGGCAGTTTGTTGAGTTTTCCTTGTTGTTGTTGTTATCGGCTTGCTGGTGGGCTGTGTTGCCGTATTTTTCATCTTGGGAGCGACTGCTTCCTTAGGTGTTGGGAACTGTTGCATTATTGAGATGTTTGGAGGTAGAATGCCGTCGCCATTGGTGAAGGTCATGGTGTAGGCAGGCTGGTTTAAGTTGCTGCTACTGGTCATATAGTCCTCAGGTGGGTTAGAATGTTCTCTTTCAGCATCGCTTGTTGCAGCATCCATTTCATCATCTATGTTGTGTGTAATAGCGACTGCTGGTGTTGCGGTGTCGCTGATGGAAATTACCTCGTTGTGGTGGTGTGGATGGGTAGTCTTTGCCTCAAGCAGTTCAGCCACCATTGCCTTGTATTTCGCGACTTCAGCTTGCAGATGCTGGACAAGTTTACGCATATCAGCCCATTTGCCTTCTACGAAGTTTTCAGCTTCGGAGCTTGTAGAATGACTTCTCTTCTTCTTCTTCTTCTTTTTATGATCATCATTATTGTTAATTTTTTTGGATTCTACATTGGTGGCATCGTTGGATGCAGGAAACTGATGATCAGCACCAGCAGCATTTGTGGAAATACGCGCATGTATCTCAACATGTGGTGATGTCGATTCTGCATCTTCATCGTCCATGATGGGAGTAGAGGTGGTTTTGTATATATTACTTTTTTTTTTATATTTAAATTATTCCACAATGTCCTTGAAAATTAATTAATTAATTAATTTTGGTAAGTTTATTTATTTACGAGCACTTGTTAGATTTGGAATTTGTGATTGAGCACATGTAATATTAATTTCATTTAAAATTTTATGATTTAGTTCAACACAAGATATTTATAATATTTGTTTTTTTTTTTTTTTTAAGTTCACAATTTTTCCTTTATATTTTTTTTTGATCACATTAACTAGATATTTTATGAATTCCAGGTAATTTAAGTTGTAAATTTTAGGCAGATGTTTAAAACAGGTGTACATTCGATGCGAGTTTGTTTACACAGGTAGAATATTTTATTGCACGTATTAAAACACAACCGTTCTTTCCGAATCCACTCAATGAATATCAATCAATGAAATCAATGAATATATGAATCGAATATTTTTTCGCATTTTTATGGTAGCTTAGCTCACTTTGTACGAAGCGCCGAGAAGAGCGCATTTATAAAAATTTTTCATTAATACATATTTCTACTGAGTTTGAAAAAATTTTTCAACATTTATTATTAATTTTAAATAGACCAAGTAAATTAAACACAATTATTTAAATCAAATTAAGTAAAGAAGATATTGAATATTTTATTACATTCATTTTTATACTAATTATAATTATATAAAATATATAAAAATTGGTTTAAACTTTAAATTTTGTAAATCTATAGTTGAACTTGTTAATAAATTAGAATATTTTAAAGTTATCTTTTGTATAATTTATATATTAAATTATTTATTAAATAGTTTATTCAATTCTCTGTTAAATTATATATATGGTTTTATATATTTCATATATTTATAAATGCAAATTTAATAAAACATGAGATGCATAAAAACGTCAGTTTTAACATTTTGAATGCTTATGTTTTATCCTATTTTGAAATATTAACTCAATTTATATAAAAGTTTAAAATTTCAAAGCACTAATAGAAATAATTATAAATAAATATATTGTATTTTAATTAGAATATAAGATTATCACTTTTAATTATATCAAATAGTGTCTATTTGAGATTAGATATCCATCCATAATGTTAACATGTTACATTGAATTCGTTTACTTTAAAATATGTTTTAAGATTTTCTATACGTATTATTTTTAAAATTTTATTACAAGTTTTAAATAATTTTTAATCATGTGAAAAATTATTATATATAAACGTTATTAATAACATATCAGCAATTAAATTTATAGTTTTCAATATCATTCGAATATAACAACTGTACGTATCCTACTTAATAGAATTCATAAAAAAAAATTATATCTACATACATGATTAAAAATATATAAGAATGAAATCATTTTACTTTTTCTTTTATAATTATAATTTAATTATTTAACTTTGACTATTATAAGTATTTTATTAAATATGTATATTTAAAAAAAATGTTCTTTTTATTACTTTATAATTAAAATAAAATTAAAATTAAATGTGCGTATTCTAACATTTTTATAAGGAGTGATATACGACATAAAATGTTAAAATTTAAGATGAATTTTTTTATAAACTAACATGGATATGGATAACATTTAAATAGATACTGAAGTATATATATAAACTTGCGGCTGCAATCTTCCATAGTCATTCCTAAGAGCTAGTTTTAGTAGGTTCAAGACTCACACAGTGGCTTTGGATGTTTTCCATCTACTGCCATAAATCTTTTATAAAATATAGAATATTTTATAAAACTAATTCAGATACAAATTTTAAAAACTCTACCTTTAAATAATTTATCTATAATAATAAATATTACAATACCAAAATATTGAAATAGTAACTATGATAATAATAGTAAACATTTAGGCCGTGTTCGAGTATATTTAGGGGAAATAGTCAATTATGTCGGTATGGCAGCGATTGTTGGTACATACCAGAATTTCTAATGAGATAAATTAGGTGTTACCATTTTGAAAATTTTATAAGATGTTTAGTAAATAAATAAATAAATTTTAAAACTTTTAAAAGAAAAATAATTATTTTTTATATGTTTCCTTCTTTATATTATGAATATTAATGTTTTTTAATAATTGTATCACATTTATTTAATAATAAATACAAATATTTGGCACAAAATTATTAGGTTCTTGATTTCAAAAAGGTAATTATGAAACTTTATGCTATTGGCCTGGCAACGTTATTTGTTTTGTACATTTTTATTAGTAACAAATATAATATTAATATTATTGTAACTTAGATTATACTACCTGCGAAGATTTATGTATCTATTTATTGATACGCGAATCTATGATAAATATTAAAAGATTCTTAATAATATATAGGGTTAGGCGATTGAAGTGTTACAAATTACACAGCGATATGTTTGTCAAACTGATATTGCCAACTACGTCAAATTCATATGAATGACAGCTATTTATATTGTTTACAAGTTACCACAAGCATTTGCGTCTAAGTTTTATAGAACTAATATTATTCGAAATGGAATTAAAAAATAAGTGTGATTGCATTATATTTGGTTGGAAAATTACAACTAGCTATTGTGCTTGAGCTCAAATATCTCAATGTGAATAAAATGTTTGTGTATCGTACCTTAAATCGTTATAATAGCTCAGGCAGAGTCACCAAATGCTATAGTGGTGGACGAAAAAAAACAGCAACATTGCCTAAAATGGTTCGGAAAGTGAAGGCTCGACTTAAACGAAATCCACGTCGTAGTACTAATCAAATGGCCAAAGAACCGATAATATCTGAACGAAGCATCTGACGCATTTTCCAAAATAAGCTCAAGGTAAAGCTTTAAAAGTTCCAAGGCAAAAGATCTTGCACCAAAGCAACAAAAAGTTAGACTCGAATGAGCAAAGGAGTTGCTACGCTGGGCCAATTTGGAGAGCAAGTTGAGAACTAAAAAATAAGCCAGTTTCGATACGCTGAAGAAAGCTTTTATTCAGGAATAGGCCAAAATACTGGAAGATCACAGCCATAGTCAAGACAAAAGGTGGCCACATCAAGCTAGAGTGAATGGATTGTGAAATTTTAATTATTTTCACAAATTTTTGTAATTTGAATCAATAAAAAAATAATGTGATCGCTTGAATAGGTAACACTTCAATTATCTGACCCTGAATAATAAACTTGCATTCTTAAAAAATAGTGGCACAGCGAACCTGCTTTCTAGGAAGTCAATTGGAACGCATACACACTCGTATGTATAAAAACTGGTTGATACCTGCTGCCCAAAAACAAAAAAAAAAATTATTACTATGTAGCAAAACGCAGTGTTAAGTTATACACTAACAATGCTATGTATTTTATCTGTTATGTAGGCTGATTTACAATTTTCGAAGATTTCGATTTCATGAAGGTCTTCCAGGAATGTAACGGAACAGAAGGGCGAGGCAAGAAATGATTGATTGTTAAGTGTTTTAAAGTATGGCTTGTGTAAGTTAGTAGGGTAGGTATGATAGTATGTACAATATTTATATCAATTGATTTAATGAAATACATTTTCTTTAATAAAATAAATTTTGTCGTCCTGAAAAGGACGGATTAATTGATAGTTAATTCTCCACGTATATGTATTCGTATTTTAATAAATAAAATAAAATAATTTAAGCCTTCTTTTCTGTTTTCTTTGGCAAAAGTACAGCCTGAATGTTTGGTAGTACACCACCTTGTGCAATTGTAACACCAGACAATAATTTGTTCAATTCTTCATCATTACGTATGGCCAACTGTAAATGACGAGGAATGATTCTTGTCTTCTTATTATCGCGTGCTGCATTGCCAGCCAATTCAAGAACTTCAGCAGCCAAATATTCCATAACGGCAGCTAAGTAGACTGGAGCACCTGCACCAACGCGTTCAGCATAATTGCCTTTACGCAATAATCGATGAATACGACCAACTGGAAATTGTAATCCAGCACGATTTGATCGTGACTTTGCCTTGCCTTTAACTTTACCACCTTTACCACGACCAGACATAGTTGAGTTGAGTTTCTAGTAGTTGAGATTTATAAAAATTGGATCTATTTTTTTTTAATGATTTTTTTTTTTTTTTTTTTGCAGTAGGTGGAAAGCATCAAAAGCCACAGTGTGAGACTTGAACCCACTAAAACCACCTCTTAGGAATGCATAGAGAATAGATTCCAAGCAAGGGACCGTGAAGGTCCAGGACTAGGAACCCCATTCCAGTTTCAACGATTGGAGTGAAAACAATTACTAGTAAGGCTTAACATTTACAATAGTAAATATATCTAAGCCATGAAATTTGAAGAATGAAAACGGTGAGACGGAATACTACTTAAATTGAGTTTGAGGGGCTATTTATAAGTACACACGTTGAAGGGGATTACTGTAACCACGGTTGTAAAACGGGATTACAGGGGGAGATTGGGCAATGTCGTCCAGGAGGAGGGATAGGAACTGGGGAGGTTTATGCCTCATAGCGAGTAACAGATCAGTTGGTAGCTGATCAGATCTCAGAACGTCGGGGGGGAGGTTATGGGCCCTAGTAAAGTATCGACGAGCTTGGGACAATAGATAATCGTCAAGCCGCTCGATATTGGCGGATTTGTAAACAAAATTTGTACGGTGATGTTTGCCATTAGGCTTGCGCTTGTAATTTATACAGTCGCGGAGAATTTTTCTTTCTAACGCACGTAGGCGTTCCATTTGAGCCGAGGAGATACCTGACCAGATGGGAAAGGAGTAGGTGGAAAGAGGGCGAATGAGTTGTTTATAGCACAAGAGTTTTGCTTGAATATTTAGCTGGTTGTGGCGTCTTAACGCATTTTTAAGGCTCATATGGCGGAAGGACACATTCTTGACAATATAATCGATGTGGGGAATGAAGTTATGTTTGGGAGAGAACATAACTCCGAGGTATTTAAACTTGTCAACAAGTTTAATGGGAGTCCCATTAAGTTTAAGCTTAATGTTAGAGGGGTTATAACTGCTTGGACGATTTCGTGCATAGCCAGTGAAGGCAATGGCAGAGACTTTGAGGGGGTTTAATTTGAGCTTCCACTTATGGTAAAAGCAAGAAAGATTTCCTAAATGCTGGTTTAAGGAGTTAGAGACCCTGGGAGTATAAGACGATTTGGAGTATATTAGACAGTCATCTGCAAAGCAGAGCTGCTTGACATTTGGGGGAGGGATAGGAATGTCTGAAGTGTAGATGTTAAAGAGTATGGGACCAAGTACAGAACCCTGAGGGACACCAGCTGCTACAAGGAATTCCCTAGAAAGGCTAGAACCAACACGAACCATAAATTTTCTTCCTGACACAAATTGGTAGACAATGCTACAAAGGAGCGGGGGGAAATTGAATTGGTGGAGCTTGTAGACAAGGCCTTCAATCCAAACAGTATCAAAAGCTTTCTCAATATCTAGGCTCACAGCCACGGTGGGTTGAGAGTTATAGAGACCTACACAGATATCATTTTGGAAAATACTAAGCGCGTCTGTGGTTGAGGTTTTGTTACGAAAACCAAATTGGAAGTTCGGGAGAAGTCGTTTTTCTGTTATGTGGGACTTAAGTTGACTAGCAATGAATGATTCATAAAGTTTACTTAGTGAGCTAAGTAAGGAAATGGGACGGTAGCTTGAGGGGAGAGTATGAGGCTTACCACTTTTATGGACAGGTATGACAATGGCTCTCTTCCAAGGCCTGGGAAAGTGACCAATGTTGTAAGAGTGATTAAAGATAATCGCACATGTGCAAA
>NC_051847.1:236945675-236956885 GCF_002237135.1 Teleopsis dalmanni | reverse complement strand
TCCCACCTATATACGTGTAGTATAACGGATCGCAAGTTTAACTTAGTAGTAGGAGCTTGGAGTGCTAAATACTTCGGCTTTATTGATAGTTGGAGCAATTTTGTTGTATTTGCATAAACATTGCATACAAATCCATCGCAAAAGCTTAAACTTTTTTATCATTTGAAATATCTAATTGCTCTTCATAAGCTTTACTTGTCGGTTTTTGAAAATGCGCATTTTTTCTTATGGTTTATGGTTATAAAAAAATTTAATTAAATTTGTGTTTATAATCCAAGTAAATATTATTTAGATATTACCTTTGTGAATAATTCGAATTGGTTAATGCATATGTATGTATTAAATTCTGTTCTTTAAAACTTTAGACTTTAAATCCTTCTTCTTTAAGTGTCAGTAATTTTGCAAGCAAGTTATAAACCGAATAGAAACATTTGTTACATATGTTTTTCTTAGACCAGACTCAAATCAAAACTTATGGATCTGATACTGACACCACTAAATGCGTGATTTATACTACATTTAGCATTAGATTACCAAAGTCATATAAAAAAATTTTAAATATTTAATTTTGATTAAATTTTGGAGTTGATATTATTAAGTTTGAATTAATCACATAACTCACATGCATAATAAGAGATATATAGGTACGAGTATGCACCAGGTAAATATATTAAACATAAAGACTAAGTCATGGCCCTTTTTCAACAAAAACAGTTTAAACGTTTGTTTATTTGAGATATTCGTATTTAAATTAACAAATCCTTTTTTATTTTTTCAGCTTTAAATATCAAAAAGAATCAGGTTTCCACTGTGGCTCGTGTTATGTTATGTTTCTTACGAGTAGTTTTCTCAGTTTCTATATACGAGTATTTTGTTCCTTAGCTTGTTTTTGTAGATATTTTATTTTATAATTATTATTATGCTTGTGCCCAAATGAAAAACGTATGTTTTACAGTTGCTCACAAGAAATCACATGAAGAAATTATAAGTATCTATAAACATACAAATTTACTCTTTGAACCAAATACACATGTGAACACGATACATTATACGAGTATATTGCGATCGTTTGTATATTTGAGTAAGATCAGAAAGTCTAAAATCTGAAAATGAGTGAAAGACGGTGTGTAATTTTAGAATTCTTCGTAATATGGGAAGTTTATTTTTGAAAAGTGTTTTCATCCAAACAACAATCCAACAAAAATACGCGATAAAAGTAAGAATAAGTAGAAAAATATTTTGTTATTGTTGTTCAACTTATTTTTTTTAGTATTTTTTTTTTTTTTGTATATTTTAAAAAACATGCGCCCATTAATAAATCAATACCAGGAGTAAAATCTTCAGAGAAGTTATTGCCTAGTCACATTCCTTGAACGTGTACTTGAACGAAGCGTTTATTGCGCCTAGTTCCATTTTATAGGTAGTGAACTCATGCGGAGGCAGTCTATAGAATGTAACTACATGAGGTCTATGGCTAAGTAAATTTTAAATATTTAATAAAATAAATATAATAATTTAATTGCATTAAGATATTCCAGAAAAAGAGATTCTATTCATCTATTCATATTTGGTGGAAAGTAATTAACAGTATAAAGCCAATAAAATTTTTAATTATAAACAAAATCGAATAAATCTGCCAATACTCAAAATTGTGTGGGCAGTTATTCAAAAATTATGAATCTTGGAATTGTAACTTTATAAACAATATTTTTATTGTTAGTTTGTAAATAAAAAATAATACAAAATAATAAAACTACAACAATTAACATATATATTTCAAAATTAGAATACTCAAGAATTAGTTTTAAATTTACTACTAAGAAAATTTCTGAGTAGAGAAATCTATTGATATATCTCTATATTACTTATCACGATTTATTGACATAATTCGATTTTGTAGTTAAATTAGATAATTAATAATAATTAATAATATTTTCTATTTCTTCAAAAAGTAGAGAAAATACAAAGAAAACTATAATTAGATAATTTACCAGGGCTACAGTATTCAAAACCGCTTATAGAAACTTTTCGAACATACAAAGCGTCGACAGCGAAATCAAAAAACGAAAATGGCAATGGATTGCATCGCTAAGCAAGCCCTAAAGTGGAACTCGCAAGACAGTCGCCGGCCTCGCGGTCCTTCAAGAACATGGCGAAGGACAATTAATGCCGAACTAACATCAGAACGCTACTCATGGAACGATATCTGCACGGCATCTCCAAATAGAATACGATTCAGAGGAATTGTTGAAGCCCTATGCTTCACTGGGAGTTAATGGAAAAAAGAATACAGAGACTTTTAATCTAAATTAAGTAACTAAGTAAAATAGTTTAAGAATGACCTGAGAACTTGCTCTAATGAAACTTGTATGTTTTGTAGGGAGGAAAGTCAATACTACAATTTATAGAAGGAGTTAAATTTGGAGAAGAGGTAATACAGATCTCTAGGTTACAGAACAAATCTGTCAACATAATAACAATAATATCTGCGTATTTTTTTTTAGAGTTTAATCTCAAATTATTTAAATTTTTTAATCTCAAAAAATGTGAGAGAGTTGAATTTTTCGTAAATTTTCGTAATAATTTTCTTTTCGTAAACCTTTTACGTCTTCGGAAAAGTTATTATTCCCAAGAAAACTTAAAAATTTAACAAAAACTGCTATTTTCTTGTTTTTTTTTATTCTTAAAATTAGGAACATATGTGTCAGTTTGTTAATTTCTCGGAGTCACCACGTTATTACTGTGAAAACCAAATTAGTTTGGATAAAAATGACAAAGGTCATTGCATAGATCATCGTGAAGGTGGACCTATTTCCTGAATAATAAAAAATATTTCCAATAAATGTAGATGTTTACTACAGAGACCTTTTATGAACTGTGATCATAAAACCGTCATAAGTAACCAATGTAGTTGTATGGACTTGCAGACGATCTAAAGGTGCAAAGTTTCTTTGGTTTAGATGTTATAAAATATTGGATATGAATTACCGAGATTTAGTTATGTCTAAATAAACCGAATAAAGAAAAAAAAGGAACCGTCAAGACTTACTATGGAGTAACAAACATAATAAACCTTAAAATGGTCTCCAGAAAAAGTAATATCCCAATTTATAAAATAGAAGAAATTTTGGGTATATATCATGACAAAAAAGGAAATCTTACAAGCTGGATCAACTGACATATAAAGACACAATCGGTAAAAATTTGGTAAAAAAACAAAGAGTACGTTGGCTGTCATATGTAATACGAAAGCTTAAAGAAAAAAGTTAGTCATAATTAAGGGCCGATGTGTGCCAATATTTGGGAAGCAGATAAATGTGATTGAAGAAAGATTGCGCGGTAGGATCCAGATGTGTAATTATATTAATCGCTTATTTTATATTCTATAAAATCATTTCAAATAAAAAGAAATTAAATTTAGTTTTAATTATTCACTTTCCTTAGAATTCTTTTTGAAATGCACGTTTTTGTTACAGCCTAAGTATTTAATAATTATTAAGAAACTTATTTTTCAAAATAAATTTCCCTTTTACATTTTGGACTTTATGATGAAAGCATTTCTATGTCATCTAAATATATATTCATATAATGTTAATATATATATATATATATATATATATATATGAATTTATAATTTTAAATATTTTCATGCACTAAAAGACTTCTGTATCTGTATCTGTATCTGCTAGTGCAGTATGGATGTGCTGTTGATTTCGTCTTTCAAAATAAATTTCATTCATAAAATTTCTTGGGATTAAAGGTAATTAAGCGTTAAAACAAAACAGCTCAACTAAAAAATGTTTTCTTTTTTTAATCATTTAAATAGAAAGAACAGAATAAGTAGACTTTTTTGTATCTAAACGAACAAAATAAAAACATTTAAGAGTAGAGCACTTAAAACGCAGCAGGTTTCCCTCAAAGTTATAAAAAGAGGAATATATTAAAATTCTTCTATTCTGCGAATTATCGCAAGATTGTATAAAAAAGACACAATCAAATGTTCTGCAGATCGATTAGTAAAACCATCAGTATTTTTTAAATCTGTTTCAGATTCATTAATTAATAAAACGGCGGAAAATATGGTTGTGAAGTTTATAAATCTACTTTATTTGTAATTAAATAAATCTGTTTCTGGGATGATTATCTATTTTATTTTTAACGTCCATATGCTTTGCCTTACCTAGTTTAAGATTTTAAAAGATATAGATTACTTTCGTTCTTATTACCTTAGTAAAAGTTGTGATCAATTTATGAATAGGAAGACTAATATGAAAATGTATGCTATGAAATATTGACAAGGTCTCTTATGAACTAAGGCAAAATGTATCAAACTCATCTTATTTAACTAGTTCTCATTACAACCAAGAATGTGTTAATAACACGGTTTTAACTGCTGACATACCTTTAACATAAAGCTTTTTCGGATGAGGTTTCTACAGACATGGTTCTATTGTTTTGAACGAATTACTGGGAAAGCGTAATAAAATAAATGGCTATAGTATCTCATAAAAACTAAAGTTATTCTGGTCAATTTATCTGTCAGAAAGATTTCAAATGTAAGATATTTTTAACTGCTGTAAATATGTTCTTATGTAGTACACTTAAGTTTAGACTTCTTGACTTTACTACATTCTTTTATGTTGACAATTTTAATTATAACACTACTGCCTATCCATTTATAACGAAATAAGGCAACATCTCTCGAAAGGACAGAATGGCGTTTTTAACTGCTACTCGTCTATGGAACTAAAGTGGGTAAGCCACAATAATCCTCAAAGGATGCAGTGGCGTGATGACAAGTTCCCAACCCGTTTTAAAATTTAATCTAATATTAATGATATTAATCACTTTATATGGTGTTTGACCATATATTTAAGATAGAAATGAAATTTAATCTAATAGAACACTTTTCTTATTCAAAGCCCTTATATATACTCTTGTTTCACAATAAGAATAAGAATACTAGTGTCATATGTAGATCTGAAGATAATTAATTGTGTTTAAATAATGAGATTTTGTGTAATGTTCAGATTTATTCAATTAGATTAAATTGAATAAAGTTATTTGATAAAACACATCCATAGAATATCACAAATATTAAAGTTGATTTAATTGAAATATATCGCAATATTGCTTACATTTACTTTACAAAAGTGAATGGAATATATAGTTTAAAGACAGTTACTGATGGTCTTACCAACTTCAATAGCCACTTACCTTCATTAAAATATGTGTAGGTACATATGTACATATATAATATTATATATTATGTATATAGGAGTGTATTATATATATAGGAAAATGGGAATAAAATTTACTTCATGTCGTAACCTATTTTTGATATAATTTATAAAGATCTAAATGTATATACTATATGCTGTTACACACACATATATTAATATTTTACTCTTCATCTTCATTCAAATGTAGTCCATTGAAAATAAAGGCAAACACTCACAAACCAACTGACATCGTATTTTCGCAAATTGAAATGCATGAATGCTTAAATTTTATAATTTAAATATTGTTGCAGTTAATTTTTCTTTTAAATTTTTAATTTTTCTTAATTTCTTTTGTGAAATAAATTTATTGCTGTAATTTATCCAAAAGATGCGTATATATTTTAAGAGGAGACATTGTAGACTTAATAATACAGTTGCCGTATTGTTGTGCTCATATTCTCCTTGTGCCTATATATAAAATAGTATTACAAACAAATTAATAACATGACACTCGCTAGCCAAGATTTCGAGTCAAAATCTCGGGTCTCTGGTCTTCGGCACATGTTGTACGCTCATGAGTCGTGGCCACAGCAGCAGATATAAAATGAAATAAAATGAAATATCTGAGATAAAAAAAAATCAAATGAAATAAAAATCTGTAAGATGCTTTGCCAGTTTGAACTTTTAACAGCAAAGACGTTCTACACAACTTTGAAAAAGTATCTTGTCAACTGTTTTGCATACGTTTTTATCATTTTATATCTTTTATTTTACCTTTGATTCAAGCTATTTTCAGTTCGTTCAACAGATTTGTTATCTTTTGCGGTATATACAAAAAACAAAAACAAAAACAAAAAATAACTTTTTGTAGAACAGAATTTGAGAAAAAAAATTGCATTATGCTCCCTGTCTTCATAGATACTCATACTCGAGCGCTAAGATATTCTGCATAATATGAATTTGTGTTTAGATGTGGTTGTCCATTTATCTGCTCAAGTGTTTTATGTTTTGATTGAAATAAATAATCTAATAATCTAATAATCTAATATCTGACTAAGACGACCAACGAAAATATGAAAAAAATAATCAGTAGCGCCAACAGGTGAAAGAGATATTATCAAAACATTCTACGAGACGCATTCTTATATCTATTACGATACATAAATTATTCCACTTAATTTGCGGTTCTTTTTTAATTTATGATAATTAATATATATTTGATATTTTGCTTAATTTATTATATAAAAAATTCTGATCTATTTTTCGATATGTGCTTTCTGAAATCCTTTAATGTCCTTTATATTGAAGAGTGCTTTTGGGTATGTTCTTAAAGAATCTGTATCGATATTTGATAATATTTAGTTTTCATTTTACTTTTTTCAATCAATTATTTTTACTTAATCTTTAATATGATGTTTAAGGTATTCATAGCTACAAATTAATTATTAATCAGGAATATCTTAAAAACGTTAAAAATTAAATTTAATACATATAAATCATAATAGCTTTCTCATTTTTCTGAATATTAATTTACTATAAGACTTTAATTTAAAATATTTTGTTATTAAATTGTGCCTAACTTTATAATATATGGAATACAATTATAGTAAGTATCTTTGGGTGGACTCGTGTAGGTTTTCAATAACTTCACTCAATTCTATTGTTAATTAATAGATTCTATTGTTTGTTTTATTAATATTAATAACTCTATTAATTAATATTAATTAATTATTTTTTTAATTTGAGCTGAGTTCGGATTTACATTCTGGATGAGTAGTCAATTATATCGTATAATGTTTTTGTGATCATTTTATATATTCTTGATTCTATCTTCTCGTAGGTTACTCTGTAAGTGTGAGATCAGTTTAAGTTCTTATTTAGTCACTGAGTTAAGCAATAAGTATCTTACATTAAATAGATGCATAATAAGTAGAAACTAATTTGGTTCCCTAAAAAAGCCTATAAGATTTAGTGAAAAAATTTTACGCGTTCAGGTGTTGGTCAAATAATAGCCAAATACTATGATAGTTTCATCAAAATGTACTGTAAATCTAACCATCATCTAACCCATTCTGCAGCTATAATATAATAGATAAAATACAGATATGGCACATACTAAACACATATGTTGACTCTATTGAACTGAAAAGGTATATATAAGTTTGTAAGAATAGTATCAACCTTTCACATATCTTTTCAGAGTTGAATATGCTAATAATATACCATCAATACTGTCACAGTCAATACTCTATACTCGTTTAATATCAATATTACCACAAACTCCAATTGTCTCTATTCAATTAACAAACGTTCAAGGTCCTGGTTCTGCTTATAATCCAGTAATATGTGTACTGTATTTGATTGATTACATACTATTAATACATATTTTGTTAGTCTCTATCTATCTATGTATCATAATTAAAAATATCTTTGTGATCATTACTGAATCATAATATTTTATTTTAAATTTATGATCTTAAAAACATATACTCGTATCTTTGTCTCTCATATTAATAGAAAAAAAATTTAAATAATTTATTTATGTTTATGAATGATATAAAAACAGATTTTGATGAACAGGAAGCTGTATTTCAAATTATTTATGTATCTTCTAAATTATGTTTTGAAGTTTGAAAAATATAACAAATTCATTTCATATTTTGTTAAACCATCAGCGAAGTAAATTTAATTGAGGTTAAATAAATAAGTCATTACCTGCAATCATTCAAAATATTACCTTTATATATATATACTTTATGTATATTTGTATATGTGAAAATATTCTGTTTCTTTAACATCAAATAAACACAAATATTTTGAGATATTGAAATAAAAATATTTTATACTGAAAAACATTCATTAAGAAAAAAATTTATGGATTTGATTGAATATAGATTAAATTAGTACGAATAATTTTATATAGAAATTTTTTAAAAAAATAATGAGAAAATATAATTTCTCAATTTTATATTCTTAAAATATATTGAAATTATTATTTTATAATACAATAACTTTAGCGGAGTCTTATATTTTTTCTTTTTAATTAAAACTAAGCAATCTTTTTTCTCGCATTGCAGAGATTAAAGTATCTGATTAAGCTTCTGTAAAGTTCACTTAAGCAGGTTGGATTGAGAAGTCTCATGTGTTAATTCAAATATAAACATGTCCACTCAGATTCATTTGTTGGCCATTGCGATACCCTCAAAATTGTATGGAGAAGGTGAGATGAACTAACTTTTGTTTACGTTATATCCTCGATATCAAACCTTTTGCGCTTTCAGCTAGATTGAAGAAGATTAGATAAATCTAGCTTTATTATTTATTGGAAATCAGTGAAGAAACGCTCACCAAAATATTGAAGTCGTTTTGCCTGTAATTCTGCAGAGAAACAATCATAGAGGATAACGAATTTCATCTTCTCATCATTATGCCATCACTGTAGCATCAAATGCACAGTGTCCGAAATCAATATTTAATAGGCGATTAATATTAAATTTCACTGGGATTTTAAGCGTATGATAAGGTGTGCATATATATAATCGTCTAATTAGAAATTCAACAAGTGAGGATTTAGATTTAAATTAATTTCACGCATAGAATAAAGAATATCTGAACTGTAAGTAAGGTAGAGAAAAGATAATAGAGAACCTGAACATAAAATAACTGCTAATACTGCTAATACGGGCAGGGCTTCTATATTCCGCGTTGATAATTCCATTGGAAAATTGTTGGAAAAGAATTGGGTATAAAGTAAACTATTCTATATTTCTAATTGTAAAAGTTTTTCTATATATATTACAAATATATATTCATTAAAAACCTTCTCTCTTTCTGTACATTACATGAAGAGGATAACTATACTATAACTTTCCAAGTGTTACAAATCAGTTATTGCAATTTATTACAGTGGTGTATCCAGGAATGAGGTGGAAAGATCGCCACTATACAATATAATTAGCTATAATCTGCAAAAACATTGTCAAAACAATATTTTCTTTAATATTCCCCCTTGGCACAATCCAGGTTAAATCATTCATTTCTTACATCGACAAATGGGTCAATTTTATCTGATAACTTGACTATCTGAACTATATCTGTAAGTACATATTAACGGTACTATTCTGTGCACTTGACAGATTTGTCAAATTCTTTAATAAAATTTTTGATTTTTATAAAGCAGAAAGCTTTTTGGTATTCTGGACACATCATGACAAATTTCAAAGCTCAAGTACCTAGTGCTTCTCACCAAACTATGGTGTAAAGTGTTTTGTATAAAAATTGTTCGTAACTGTTTGTAAAAAATGCTTGTAAAGAGCACATATTTTAATTTACCAAAGGTATTTTCCATGCATTCAAATAACAATAAAAAATATGCTTGTAAAGAGCGTATATTTTAGTTAAGAATATTTGTCATGCATGCAAAAAATAAAAAATGCTTAAAAAGAGCATATTTTTATAGTTGTCAACAGCATTTGTAGTATTGACAACTAACAAGGAAAAGAGCTTTTTATTTATGTCACAGAATACCAAAACATTTACAGTAGTCAATTTTGACAATTGTCAATGTTTGACAAGTTTATAAAGTGGACAGAATAGGTCCGTAAATATCTACTTATCTACATATAAACATGTATATCCGAAGGAAACCAATTAACGATTATACCCTAGTTTATTGTTATATTATTTATTCGTTATCATAATTTCTAAAGACATTTCTGAGTAACATTTACTATTTATGATTGCACATTTACTATTGTATATTACATATTAAATATTTTTATTTTTTAATGTTTTTATAAAAAAATATTTTGTTCCTGTTACGAATTGTTTTTGTTTTTGCAAAGCATTTATATACGAGTACATACAATATAATGAAAATAGTCGTATATGTATTTATATTTTACATTAAAGTCAATCACAATATAGATAAAATGTATCTAGAAACAACATAAATGAGTGCCTAGTTTTGTTGTTTTGTTGTGTTTTGCACAACTCAAATGTATCTTGTTTTTTCAGTGAATTTTCAGTTCAAACAGTTGCTATTCATTCATCAACTGAGTTCTTTTTATTGCTGTAATGTAGAAAATATCAAATTGCTTTTGCGGCTGCTACTGCTGCTGCTGCTGCTGGGACGGGATGGGACGAGACCGCCCGGAACGGTACGCAAAGTTGCATGATTCTAAACAAACATTTGGTGTTTGGTACTGGTATAACTAGTGTATCTGGTGGTATCTATAGTCTGTGCAATGGTATCCGTGCGATACTTTTAAATGCTGTAGGCGTACATTAATTAGTTTTAGTTTATATTTTTATTCTATTTTTCCTATTCATATTTTGATACTTTTATTATTTGAATTTTGCGTTAACATTTTGTTGACAAATCATAGACATCAGAAGACATCAGATCAGTGCAGCCGGTATACACCAAAAGTTTTCGATATTTTATGAGCTGCAAAATTATATTTCAAAAGATGTCGCAACTTTTCCAAAAATAAACGAAACTTTTTTCAATTTTTGGAATTAGAGTTTTTAAGGATATGATTATTATATCTAACTTTAAGGTTATCAAAATTAAGATCTACACATTACATTTTATTTACTACCTGAAATGAACAGTATTTTAACAATGATATCTATATCTAGTAAATTATTTTATTAGTTTTATTAATGATAAAACTATCGATGTTATTTATTTATAATTATTATTAAAAATTATACATGAAATTCGATACTCTACGACAAATAAAATCTAATACATATATAATATGTCACTATAGCATTGAAAACATGTCTCAAAACTTACTCTATTATCCATTATTTATGTTTTTATTAAAAAGATTGTCAAAAATTTATACCAAATGTTATCATATACAATTTTGAATGAACAGATCTAAATACGTTTAAGTTTTATTTATTTAAAAAATGAATTCAAAATTGTACTTCGAAAAATCTGTGGCGATTTTCAGCTAAGTATTGAAAGAAGAACCA
>NC_051847.1:236938105-236945575 GCF_002237135.1 Teleopsis dalmanni | reverse complement strand
AGTTTAATTTGTTTGATGATTATCTGGTTCCAGAAATTTTTAGAGTACCCCTTGATACTATTGTACTCCAAATGATAGCAATGGGATTACCAAATATTCGTGCCTTTCCATTTATAGAGAAGCCATCAGGCGAAAAAATTGAACAAACAATTATGGCCCTAAAACAGCATGTATACAAATAGATTTTCTTGAGATTAATTATGCCTCTATGAAACTACATCATTTTAGAACGCTTTAGCAGCTGATGAAAAAATAACACCATTAGGAAAAGCATTAAGTAATTTGCCTGTTGATATTTCGATTGGTAAAATGTTACTTCTCGGTTCGGTTTTTTCGGACATAAAAAAAATTTTGACATTGGCTGCAATTATAAGTGTACAAAATCCATTTACCAATTGTGCTTATAAAGATGTCAAATGTAAGGTTAGTCTCTAAAAATTTATTTTATTAATTATGTAAATTCATGTAGCTATAGTAAACAAGATACTAAGGTCGTTTGTGAGTTGTTCTAGTTTCACTAAATGGGATTTTCCTTGCAATTTTTTGTACATTTAGCAACAAAGTTCAAAAAAGTGTGAGTTGCATTTTGACAGCTAATTCGCATTTCAATGTTTTTCAAAAGTATGCAAACGTCACAATTTTCCAAGACAATATTGCAAAGTCAATGAAAAAAATCCACTTAGTTTTTTGCAAACAGCCAGCCACTGTAACAAAATTTTATCAAATAAGTGTAGTAATAAAATTTTTTGAAAATACAAATATTTACAAAATTTACTGCAAATGCCTAATAAATAATAGAAAAAGTGATTTTTTGGTTAAAAGTTCTTTAATAACGATAATTAATTTTTTTATTATAAAAAAAAGCAAGGTTTTAATAAAATTATTTTTTATTGTCATTTTCTGTATTTTGATTTATTTAAATTCATTTTTTTATTTTTCATTATTACTGTTCACAGTCAAAAGTGGTGTAACGCAAAAAAATTGACAAACCAAGATTAGTTTTTTTACAAGTCTCAAAAATTTATTGAACGCACCATTTCCGTCGGTTTCTTTATTTAACTTCGTAAGACTCATCTTCTAATATAAATTTATGTTAAAAGAATAATTCATTTTTGACATTTTTTGTGATCAACATTGGCGCGCAAAAAAATCACTCCGTAACTTTCAGTGTTTTCTAAGCGAAAAACTTAAAAAGTGATATTGAACTCATCACAAATAATTGAGACAGTGACTCTTAAATAATATTAATAAAAAAATAATAGTGCCCGATAAAATAAAATATTATTATATTTATTTATTTTTGCGAAAAAAGTAAATTTTGATTTTGTTTTCGAATTTGTTTACTTTTTTCCAAATTCACACACACTTGAAAACAGCTGATAGAGACAGCAAACTAAGCTTAAAAGCTCAAAAACAAATTTACAAAAAAGTGTTGCAAACGGGTAGAATAGCTAAACAAATTACAAATCGCAAATTTGAAAAATTGTGTAATTGTGTAATTAAATAACAAACTTATGCTAAATAAATAAAATAAATAAATACGCGAAAGGACGCCTCAAAATAAATACGCGAAAGGACGCCTCAAAACAAAAAAAAAAAAAAAATTTATTGTTTGATAAATTCTTAAGAAAAATTGAAATTTATATTTTATTATATTATAAATTTATATTATACTTATATTAATAATATATATTTATATTTTTTCTTTTTAAATACATACTATTTTTCTCGTGCCATTTAAAATAGAACTTTAAATGTTTATAATTAAATAATTAAAAAGTAGAAGCTTCTTTTTCACAACAAATTACTCAGAGACAGTTGGCTGCTCAGCTAACTTCCACGATACCAACCACGATATGCCAATTAATAGATCACCGCCTTCGCATAGCGGAGGCACAAACCACTCACCCATATGCTACCCAACAGCAGATGGTAGTTCTGAGAAGCCAACCACGAACCAAACAACAATGCTAAACAACCAAACCCAAAGGTAACGCTCATACTCGGTAAGTGAAAATCTTGCAAACAATCAAGCTACCAACCGCAAAGTCCAGCAACATCTTCGAAAAATAACACAGCATCAGCGCAACATGTTAACACATTGCCAAATATATTGCAAAAGAATAGTAACATAGCAAAAAATCCTGATTCACCCAAAGTCCGTGGCATGGATAAATATATTCAAATCATAAAAAGAAAACGTAGCCCGAAACAAGAAAATGCTAACAATGCAATCTCGACAAAAACTCGAAAAATAGAAAATATTTCGACAGCGAATCGTTTTGCCGTTCTAGCCGAAGACGATAAAAATACCAGACCCGCCCCCACCCAGAAACCGCCACCCATATTTCTGCGTGAAAAAAATTCAAACGCTCTTATATACTCCCTAACACAAAGTATTGGGAAAGATTCATTCCATGTTGTGCCTCTTCGTAAAGGAAATGTCGATGAAACAAAAATCTCGATCAACGAAGAAAAACATTACAGAGCAGTTGTAAACAACTTCGAAAAAAATGGAAAAAATTTTTACACCTATCAATTAAAAAGTGCCAAAGGATTAACAGTAGTTATATGAGGAATAGAACCAGATTTGAATACAGCAGAAATTAAAGAAGCACTTGAAGAAAAAGGATTTAAATCAAAATCTATATACAAGATTAAAAACCGCGATAAAGTTTCGACACCACTTTATAAAATAGAGCTTGAACCTGAAGGAAAGAAACTCAAATCAAACGAGGTTCATCCAATTTATTCCCTACAATTCCTACTACACAGAAAAATATCAGTAGAAGAACCGCACAAGCGTAAAAACCCGGTGCAGTGTACTAATTGTCAGGAATATGGACATTCGAAGTCCTATTGCACACTTCGTAGTGTTTGTGTTGCATGTGGCGACTTTCACCGCACTAAAGATTGCACATCAAATAAGAAGGACCCAACAACAAAAAAATGCGGAAATTGTGGAGGCAACCACACCGCTAATTATAAAGGATGTGTAGTATACACTACCGAAAAACAAAGAATGTTTCCAGCATTGCGTCCCCGCTCTCAGTCAGTAATCCCACCACACCCTTCTCAAATGCGATCTCAGCCAAATGCTCCATCTGACTCCAACAATACGTGTACACAAATATCATATGCAAACGCTGTTAGAGGATTCACTGGCCCAAGCAACGTCCAAAATGAAAACTCTACTAAACCATCTTCAAATATTGAAAACATGATCCAACTGTTTATGGAAAACATGACACAATTTATGAACACCATGCAAAATATGATGCAGGGAATGATTCAAAATCAAAATATCTTACTTTCAATCCTATCCAAACCATGAATGCAATCAAAATTTGCTTTTGGTATACTTGTATTGTTTTTACAATCACATCAAATTGACGTCATGCTGATCTCAGAAACCCATTTTAACGAGAAAAGCTACTTTAAGATACCTGGTTACATACTCTACGATTCGAAACACCCCAGTGGACGAGCAAGAGGCGGATCTGCTATCCTCATAAAAAACCACATTAAACACTTCCCAACTCAAACCCTTGAAGCAGAATATATGCAGGCGACAAGCATATGTCTAGAAGAATACATAAAAGGTCTGAATATAACCTCAATCTATTGTCCACCAAGGTATAAAATAACGGAACTTCAATTCGAAGAATATTTTACAAAGCTTGGACCCAAGTTCATAGCGGCCGGCGACTTCAATGCCAAACACACATTCTGGGGCTCAAGACTTATATCACCAAAGGAAAATCCCTGATGAACGTGATATCAAAACTCGACCTTAACATATCCTCCACTGGCACACCAACATACTGGCCTTCAGATCGGAAAAAAACTCCAGACGTCATTGATTTTGCGGTAACAAAGAATTTAAAAAGAGATCAAATTGCTACCGAGGCATCCTTAGAACTCTCCTCTGATCACACGCCGACTTTTATTCTGATTAGAAACACAACAATAGTCAATCCAAAATCTGATGAAAAGCTCACAAACCAGCACACAAATTGGCTAAAATTTAAAAAATATGTTAGCTCACATATTAACACCGACATTTCCCTAAAATCAAATATTGAAATTGACAAGGCAGTCCAGGACTTCACAGCTTTACTTCAACAAGCCGCTCGAATATCAACCCACTCCCAATACCCCACAAACCTATAAACTACCATACATCGAACGAAATTGCAACCCTTATACAGGAGAAACGACAAGTACGACGCCAATGGCAACAACAACGATCCCCCCGTATTAAAAAACAACTCAAGAATCTGACGAAAGCACTTCAGAGATTACTCAAAGAAAAAAATCGCATAGAATACGAAAATTTTATTTCACAGTTGTCTCCAACGCAAACAACAAACTACTCCCTTTGGAAAGCCACTAAACTCAAGAAAAAGCCCGTTATACACAGAGCACCCCTCCGACTTACAGATGGAAACTGGCTAAAAGCGATGAGGAAAAGGGTGCTGCTTTTGCAAATCACCTTAAATATGTATTTACCCCAATCTCTACTTTAACAAAACTTGACTCTCTGCCTTACTCCACACGAAACGACAATATGACAATTTGCTTCAGTAAAAAACCACTAAAAAGCGAAATCAAAAATTTAAATACCAAAAAAGCCCCAGGCTACGACCTAATTACAGCGAAAATGCTGAAAGAGATCCCACAAATCGCCAAAGACCAACAACTTTTTATTTATAACGCTATTGTAAGGACTGCATATTTTCCAAACGACTGGAAGCTATCCAAAATCATGATGATACCCAAGCCCGGAAAGGACCCCGCTCAAGTCACCTCATATAGACCCATAAGTCTGCTTCCAATTCTTTCAAAATTATTTGAAAAACTTTTTATAAAACAACTAATGCCATATATAAATAAGAAAAGAATAATACCTAACCACCAATTTGGATTTAGAGAAAAACACAACACAATAGAACAAGTACACCGCATAGTACGAGTAATTAAGGAAACGTTTGAGAAGAGGCAGTATTGTTTTGGAAACTTGAGAAACATTTACCATACAATATATCCTCAGTTATCAAAAACTACCTCTCAAATAGAAGATTTGTTATAAAACAAAATTCTTTTGTCTCCAATGCCTTCCCCATCATGGCAGGTGTACCCCAAGGTAGTGTTCTGGGCCCCTTGCTGTACCTGATTTTCACAGCAGACATGCCAACCAGTGACTGTACAACAACATCAACATTTGCGGATGACACTGCCATTCTCAGCCATAGTGACGACCCATTCACAGCCACAAAATCAGTTCAAGACCACCTCAACAAACTGCAAAAATGGCTCGATCTCTGGAGAATAAAAGTTAACGAATCGAAAAGTGTACACATAACCTTCACTCTACGACGAGATACCTGCCCTGCCCTTCGTATTAATGGAAAAGTAATACCACAATGCAATGACACCAAATACTTAGGAATGCACCTCGACCGAAGGGTTACGTGGAAAAAGCATATAGAAACCAAAGTAACTCAAATTAAACTCAAACAACAAGAACTAAACTGGCTGATAAATAAAAATTCTAAACTTAATCTCACCTATAAAGTGCAACTTTACAACACAATGATGAAACCCATATGGACCTACGGAATTGAACTCTGGAGCTCTGCTTCTCCATCAAACATTGAAAAACTTCAAAGAACTCAATCAAAAATCCTCCGCAAATAGTCGGTGCCCCCTGGTATATAAAAAACGCAAATATTCATAGAGATCTTCGAATTGACACAGTCACAGATGTAATTACCAGCAACACACAAAAGTACAAAATCAAACTCAGGAACCATCAAAATCCACTTGCAAGCAACCTTACCCAAAGCGCTGGTACACAGCGACTCAAAAAAAACTACATAAACCCGGCTATTCAAGAATAACGCCCGACATGGTAACGAAATTGGACGAAGCTTTGGCTAAGGACAATTAATTATCTACTTTTCTTTTCTCAAATATTTTAATACAGCAATTAGCAGCGAAAATTTATTGTTAGTTCTAAGTTGATTTTTAGAAGATTCAATAAAAATCAAAATAAAATTTAAAAAAAAAAAAAAAAAAAAAAAAATTTTTTTATTTATTAAACATCTGATGAAAATATTGAAATGGAAACCCTGGCGATTTTTCTATTTAGGCTTGATTTAAGCATAATATAGACGATGCTATATATGATATCTGCACACCAAGCATGAAGTTCAAGTATGCGGTTGCTTTATACACTTTGAAACAAGGTATGCATACATCATTTTGATTTATTTTCTACAGCGTTCAGAACAACAGCGAAGCAAGTACAGAGTGCAAAATAGTAATTGAAACTGAAGGGATTGAGATGATAATAATTTCTTACTTTATTTTCTTTTAAGAACTAAAATCATTTTTAATTTAATTTTTTAAAGTGTTGCATTTTAATATTTTTGTTCACAAAATAATTTTTAAAATATAAAAATTTACTTAAAAAATGTTTTTAACACAAAATAATTTTTAAAATATATAAACTTCTTTAATAATTGTTTTTTTCAAATTTGCTAAATATCTATAACTTTTTCAATTATTTTACAATTTTTTTCCGCAATCTTTGCTCATCCGGCGCTCACCAAAATTCTCAAATTATGAGAAGTCTGCAGATTTAGATATACACAAGAAGACATGTATGTAGACTTGTAGTTTTAATTTTACCACATACATGTCTCATACCGAAATTTGGTATGGAAACTTGAATATAGACGGTGCGATTTGGTAGCACGCATACCTTCTCTGCAAACATGTAGCATCGTCTATATCTTGCTTTAGTCACATTAAAAATATTCTAAATACCAACATTTCACTACATTACCGGCACAATTTAGAATTTTTCTCAATAAGAATGCAAATTAGATCAACTCACATAGGGCCTAACTACATTGACTGTAAAACAAGAAAATTACTAATAAATCAAAAAAAAGAAAAATAAATAAATAAATTTAGGAAGAACGCACAAAATTAGAATCAGATCAAGGTGATACCTTTACTGTTTTAAGAGTCTTTAGAGAATGGATAAAACTTAAAATCGATCAAAAGAACACCTGGAAATGGTGTCATAAATTGGGTATTGAAGAACAAAGGTAACAAAAGTAATCGTAATTTCAACAAAAAACAATTCAACAAATTTTTGTTTTTAGGTTTTATGAAGTTTGTAAGCTGCGTAATCAGTTTCAAAATATTTTACAAACGTGTAATTTTTTTACAATAAAAAACGAGAACACTATGTCAAGTGCGGATAGATCTCAACGACATGGAGAGATATGTTTGTTGAAAGCACTGAAGCGTAAACACAAATATCAAAAATTTGAAACCCGAAAAATTTTAAAAATGAACAGCATAAATAACGCATTTGAACGTGCTAGTGATGATATAAGAGATGTAAATTTCCGATTAAGCCATGATTCGAACAAATTAGAGGTCGGTAAGTAT
>NC_051847.1:236926164-236938005 GCF_002237135.1 Teleopsis dalmanni | reverse complement strand
ATAAAGCTCGTACAGCTCGTGGTTCATTCTAATGCGGTAGTCGTCGCCAACTCGTAGAGGACCAAAGATCTTACGAAGAACTTTTCTCTCGAACACTCCCAGTGCTGCTTCATCATTCTGTGATAACGTCCATGCTTCTGCGCCATACAGAAGCACAGGGAGGATGAGCGACCTATAGAGCGTAAGTTTCGTTTGTCGAGAGAGAGCTCTACATCCCAATTGCCTACTGAGCCCATAGTAGCACCTATTAGCAATGGTGATTCTTCGTCTGATCTCCAGACTGACATCATTTGTATTCGTTACGGCGGTGCCAAGGTAGATGAAATCCTTGACAGAATCGAAAGTATAGTCGCCAGCCACTAGCCCGGCGTCCGAGCGACGCACATTTCTACCAGTAGCCGACATATACTTCGTTTTTCCCTCATTCACCGCTAAACCCATTCTTGCAGATTCCTTTTCGATAGCAGCAAAAGCAGCTGTAACATCACGCTTGCTACGCCCAATGATGTCAATGTCGTCGGCGTAAGCAAGGAGCTGGACACATTTGTAGAATATTGTTCCATTACGATGAACACCTGCCCTGCGCATGATCACTTCCATGACGAAATTGAAGAGGTCACATGATAAGGGGTCACCTTGTCTGAAGCCTCGCACGGTATCAAAAGGTTCAGAGAGACTCGATCCTACCTTGACGGAGCTACGGGTATTACTCAGCGTCATTCTGCAAAGTCGAATTAATTTTGCAGGGATACCGAGCTCAGACATTGCGGCGTAAACGTGATCCCTAATGGGGCTATCGAAAGCTGCTTTATAATCGACAAAAAGGTGATGAGTGTCGATGTTATGTTCGTGGGCTTTTTCCAGGATTTGTCGCAGTGTGAATATCTGATCAAAGGTGGAGCGACCAGGTCGAAAGCCGCACTGATAAGGTCCAATCAGTGAGTTGGCATGTGGCTTCAACCTTTCACACAGTACAGTTGAAAGAACCTTGTACGCGACAGGTATCAGGCTAATCCCGCGATAGTTGGCGCAAATCGTCGGGTCACCTTTTTTCAAGACAGGACAAAGGCTACTGAGATTCCAATCGCTGGGCATACTTTCATCTAACCATATTCTGCAGATAAGCTGATGCATGCACCCTATCAGCATATCGCCGCCGGCCTTGAACAATTCAGCAGGCAGGCCATCTGCGCCTACCGCTTTGTTGTTCTTAAGTCGCTGTATAGCAACACGCACTTCGTTATGGCTAGGTGGTGGAATTTCAACATCATCATTTTCGATTGGGGATACAGAGGGCATTTCTTCAATGGCAGAGTTGATGTTATCATCGCCAGATAGCAGTTTGGAGAAATGCTCCTTCCATACTTTCAGTACATTCTGCGTATCTGTAACCAGATTACCATTTTCGTCCTTACAGGTTGATGCACCAGGCTTAAAGCCTTGAGTCAGACGGTTGACTTTTTGATAAAATTTACGGGCATCATTCCTATTTCTACACACCTCGATTTCCTCTCGCTCGCGCCTTTCTTGATCTCGTTTCTTCCGTCTGAATTAGACATACAACACTTCGATTAATTCTTCTCCCATTTACAATTGACCGGAAATTACAAAAATACTATTATTAGATACCATTTTTATAATACCTATAATCATCACAAAAATCAATAGAAAAAATAGAGGATATTGACATATAAATTAGTAGTGTTCTTTGATGCTTTTGTGTAGTATAATATATTTAGATTAAAAGGTTTGACTCAGAATTGTAAAGGACTTAAGAGCTTTGACTTTTTTAGTTTAGTTATGGTGAAAGAAAACTTTCTATAGCATTACTATTTAACTATATACATATATTGTTATTATTAATTCAGATCAAGAACCAGAATAGTTAGAGAGACCAGACCAGATAGAGACCAGAATAGACCTATTGTGCATTTCTTATTGTTCCATTAACAACTGCATTTGCATAGGTGCCATGTCCCACGTTAAAAGACATCGACATAAATTATAATATTGCATTTCTTGAATAAAGTTTAACACATTTTTTTTTATTAGTTTTACTTAATGTAATTCTTTTTTTTCATATTAAAATTGCAAAATATTTTATCGTAAAGCTTTTTAATGTTAAACCACCCAACAAGGTAAAAAATTAATTAGCAGCAATTTCTTGGCATTTTAAACTATGGCTTAAACACTGTATATAAAAAAAAACGGAATAAATTATTTAGTGCAAAACACTTCAAACAAAACCTAAAAAAAAACATTCTTTTAATTTTTTATTTAAATAATTTATCTTAAACACTTCACACGAAGTCTCCGTATCGAATTTCAATTAATTGATCGAAGCATTCAATTAAGGCGAACAGTTACAAGGCAGAGTTGAGCATTATCTGCTCTGCAACTGCAAGTAGAAAAAAACTTTTCGTGATTTTATAATCTTGAATCAGAGGCGGTAGTGTAGTGCAGCAGTGCTACATGCAGCAATGCATTCAGCAAGTGCTGCAATGGGGACTTGCATGCAGCACTTGCATTGTGTCTAGACTCTAGACGTATGCTTCCTGAACAGAAATGTCAAGGAAGAAAAATTCAAAAAGTTAAAACCAAATCAAGAAAAAAAAATTTTAAAAAAAAAATAAGTCGTGATCTTAAATATGTGAGATTATTCTGTAGTTGATATCTTAAATATTTTAAAATAAAAATATAATATAATATTTGCAGTAAATATATTTACGAACAAACACACCTTCTTTATTCCTCCGTTCAGATACAAGTGTAAATAATCTCAACTTATGCACTTTCATGGTACTTTGCATACACTTTGTATGGAGTCACGATATACGATTACGAATACGAGTACGAGTACTTGCTTTAATTAAACCAGAAGAATTTATCATAAACTTGCTGTTCTTAGTTTGCTTAAGTTTTTATTAATTGTATTAAAATTAATTATATTTTTTGTTTGTTTTTTAAATTTAATCGATATATATAAAGACATTGGAAAATATTTGTTTAGTCGTGATAAATAAATTGTTTGTAAGCCTTAATGAAATCCTTCACAAAAACCATTCTCCTTTTACTTACAACTGCTTAAAAAACTTCTTAAATATATACAAAAAAATAATTACGATATAAAGATCATTATTAAATACATATAAGCTAATAATTAATTTAAAAGACCAAGACGAATACGTGTGATTGCTTCAATACCCCAAGTAAAAGTGAACGAGCTTCACTTATCAAGTTGAGAGCTGCGAAGGCCAAACGGGACTTATCCAGACTCTTTTCTTAACTTGATTAAGATATACCCGTTAACTCCAATTTTATAAAACGCCTTTTTTAAGTGATAATTTTATAAAATTACCACGTACCATATAAAATGAGTACGGTCCCAAGTCGATCGCAAAGATTTAGTCTTATACTGCAATGTCTTGCAAAACAATGACTTGCAAAACAATGACTTTGTAACATCGCCGAATAGTTTAAAGTAGAATGGCACAAACAGCTTATGTGAATAGACTGGGTAACAGATCATCCTCAAATCTTGTGAGGAAAATAACTATGTTGAACTAAGTTATAATATTGAACTCGCGAGCATTAGTACAATATTTCCAGATTTTATTTAATGAAGATGATATCTTCACTTCTGCTATTAATCATATTTTCTTAATTTCAATGTTATATTAAAATTTTATAAAATTACTAGCTGACCCGGCGAACGTTGTTTCCCCTTGAAATTAATTTTGCTGGCTCAGCTGAGTTATAATATTTGTTGTTATTCAACTTAACCTTTAGCATTTTAATGCGAAAATTATTTTTAATTGATTTTTTCTTTTGATCTACAAAAAGTCCACATGCATTACTTATGTTACAAATATTTTCATGTTACTTCAAATACTTATAAGCACTACATTTTAAATGAAAAAAGGTTATTGTTTATCACTTCATCAGACTAAGCAATTATTGACCTCAGATCTGCATACCTCCCCAAGGAGCCTGGAACCATTCAGAGATTTGATTTGAGTTTGTCAGATTTCGCAAATAATTTCACTGCAGCATGATTATAGGTGAGCCAATTTTTAATCTTAAGTTATATGGTAGCATTCCTGGTTTGTATAGTTGTCATTTAGCAGTCTGTTTGAAACGGTATTGAACAACTGGACCAACTGGTTGTGATTTTTTAAAAATGGTTCTAAAATACCAACAATTTCTTGCTCCTCCATCTGCTCGATATGGTTGTACTGGCAACGTGCGTTTATATGCTGTTTCTCATCACCCATGAAGTAGATTTGCAGAAATTTGGGATCGTTATTGGGCATCGGCATTAAAGAACCAATTTGGTGATACACTTGGCCCCGAATCTTATACGTTGATTGAAAATTGCGACCATTCTCATTCTGAACGATTTTTGTTGTTCCAAATGATGTCACTTGAAAGCACGAATTGAATTTGCGAATTTTACGAAAAAACAATTTAGATTGAGATGTAAGTCCAGCCAATAGTGCTTTCAATGGTTCTGGCGGCGAATTCAATGGTTGCAATACAACTTTTCCAGATGCCCCGCAGAAATCGGCCGATTCACCTTTGTATTTGAGTGCATGACAGTGTTGGCACTGTTTGTTCAAAGCACCGATTACAATTCACGAATTGTAATCGGTGCTGAATTTTTTAATTCGCTGGAGTTTCCAGGAATATCACCACATAACTTAAGATTAAAAATTGGCTCACCTATAATTATACTGCGGAATTTAAATGCATTTAAGCTATGTAACGGCAGTTTTACGATTCATTTTAGAGATTTTAAACTTTTTAAACAAATCAAAGTAAGCATGAATAAATTTTAAATTTCTAATATAAATGTACATGGATACCAAAAAATAAAAAATTAATTAAAAAGACATTGTCCAGTGGGCTAAATTGTGAATCTAAACCTTCCTTCAATCCACTTGAACACACAGAAAAAATTTCATCAAAATCGGTTCAGCCGTTTAGGAGGAGTTCACTGTCAACACACGTACAGAAGAAATATATATATAAGATTACATTATTTGTTTTTTTTGTTTAAGTCTTCAGGGACTTAATCATAATACCAGGTTACAAGGACTTATATTTTCTTTTATATGATGGGTATCATATGTTAGGTGTTTCTTTAAGACTAATTTTGTAATGGTATCGAAATGGGATGTAGGGATATGTCTGTATTTTTATAATCGCTGTCAATATGGTAATAATAATAATAATAATAATAAAGCATGTCATTATCACTTTAAGTATTAAAATATATAATGAGAATGTTAAGATTAAATACCTAGGTATTGGAATAGATTTATGCTTTCCTTTATACCATTTTTGATGTAATACCATATTTACATGTAATACAGTCTATATTCATCATTCACTAGTTTCAGTGCTTTTATTATTCAAGTGTTGTTTTCTTTACTGTGATTATTGGTATCAGATTATCTATCAATAAAAAAATGATATATAAATAGAGTAAGTGTTCCAAATTGAAACTCCTCTAAATAGGAATGTCTAAAAATTTTAATTAAATTATTAATTAATTTTATTAAATTATTAATATTTAATAAATTTGACTTTACAAAATATAAGGTAGCTCTAATTTTTGAGCATCTACTGAATAATTTTTTTTTAACTTATTAAACAATAAAAAGATTGAGTGTATTTGCTAATGTTCCAATATCAGCCAAGAGTTCCAAATGAGTTCATTCATTTACTACAGATAAAAAATTTAAACGAAGTAAATGAACTTTACTTAAACATGTAACATTAATAATAAAATTGTTTAAAACGATTGTATTTTATTAAAAAAATGATTCGTGATCAATAAACAAATTATTAACTTGAAGAATAATACTGACCACAGATAAGTTTTCACGACCTATAATAACACATAAATGTTATGTCAAACATTTTAATACATTTTTTTAATAATTCGATATAAATTAAATCGAATTATTCAAGAAATAAACAAATATATAAACTCTACTATTAAATTTGTATTTAAAAAAATATTAAATTTAATGTTTTGCCATAAAAGTCCATTTAAGCGATAAATGGACTGGTAATTTGTATTGAATTAATGTTCGCATATTAACCTGCACATTGACTTGAGACCATTTTAAAAGCTAACCATTATTTTTATCATTAATATTAATCTTTTATTTATTAATGGAAATCGCTGTCAGCTTTATTACCTTTGCGAATACATTAGGCGTGCGCCTCAAATCATTCAGGCAAAACAAATTATTTTACAGACAGGTCGGAACCAATTAAATCATTATGCAAATGCGATGCATTCGATCGACTAATGTTTCATATTAACTTCATATGTAATTTAATTTAGTCGACCAAAGCAACTATGAAGTTTCACTACAATAGATTTTTAGTATAAACTTTAAATTATTTAAATTAAATTAATTAAATATACTTGCACCATTAGAATAATATTAATTTTTTTTAATAACTATTTCAAGATAGGGCGGTTATTTAAATAAACTACTGAACGAGAACAACTACTGATAAATAATGGTTAATGGTTTAGGTTAATGGCAAAAGTATTCCAGATCAATAAGAGCAATTTGTTTTAAAAAGACAGCAGCTTTTTGTCGTGAGAAAATGATCTAGAATATTGATTTCACTTCAAGGTGAACATAGTTTAATGAATAATATGAATTCAAGAATGAATTATGAATTTAAGAACTTCAAAGTGTAAATCGTAATATGATGGAATATACTTAACCCTTCTTTATCGATTGAAGTACTAGTATTAAACCCTTCATATTTTAGTTTTATAATAATTTTTTTTTCCAATCGCAATATAGGTTGGTCACAGTAGGTTGGTGACATCATTAAATTAATATGTGGACCACATTTCGTTCTCCAGTTGCTATCAGGTTTTTTTGTAATCAATGACAGACGCAATTGGTGTCATGGTCCACTTTATATATGATGATAAAGGAAGAAAAGAAATACGGCTTAAGTACAATTGCACCTTTTATTTTTTAATTTTGCCATAATTCTATTTCCCTGAATACAATTAAGATCTATTATTTCGTGACTATTAAATAGACAAGATTTTGTTGCAACATGGATGCCCAAGAAGATTTAAATCCACTAAAAGCGACAATATTACCCTTTTAATCCATATACAAGCAAATAAATAAATAAATAAAAAAATAAATAAATAAATAATAAAATATAAATGAAAAATAATAAATAAAAGCTTTATGAACGATATAGTTTATTTGGTATTTGTGTTATTTGACTGCAATACATGTGGAAATATCACCTACTAAACCACACAGGACTTTTCAATCTAATGTGGTTGCAAAACAGTTATTAAAAAACATTTCAAGGACCTACAAACAACGGAAGTGGTTTCACGACTGCTATAATATATTTTAGGACCAACTGCTGTCTCTGGTACTAACGTAACACATTAGCCATGCGCTATTTCTATTATTTCTTTCTCCTGGATTAAGGATAGTGTTGTCTATAGATAAGACTCACTAACATCAATCACGGTACACATAGAAAAATTCAAATATAAATGCAATGTTCGTTTCTTCAAAGTATTTTTCCCCAATATAGATATCAGGTCATTCATTATATCGAGTTTGCTAATACTCTACTATATCATTATATCTATCACGATTGAATGTGTACCTTCGGCATATCTCGTTATATGTATCGTTGTTAGAATCATGATTGACAAGTTTTTCTTTGAAATATTTGTTATATCAAAATTGTAGGCAATATTGTAAGACCTTTCTTGAAAGTCCTTATGCCAATTGGCAGAAACCTTTTCTAACTTTTCTAACTATGCGACCTAGTATCTTTTTCCAGAAGTCTCCTGTCTTTTCTGTGCTTTTTTGACTATATGACCTAGTGTCTTTTTCCAGTACACTCTTGTCTTTACTGTGCGTACCTGACTATAAGACCTAGTGTATTTTTCTAGGTACTAGACTTCTTGACGCTTTCGTGTTTTAGATAGTTCTAATAAGATGTATATGTTATAAGCGAATTTTAAGAGAGAGTACAGTCTAATATTTGGTAACTCCAAAATACTTTATTCGAGTTTTCGAGAAAGCTGGATAGAAATATGAAGGATGGTCTAGTGTTTCCGTGATCCTCGGTTATATGCTTATGTTATATGTTAGTAGTTTTTTTAATGTATATATTACTATCTTCTAATGACATGTTTTTTATTTGTAATAATATTTATTTACATTATTTTTGTTGTCAAAATCAATTTATTTAAAAGCCTGGTATGTAAAGAACGAAATATGTGAAGTATAATTTGATTAACTTTATTAGAGTAAACAACATTAACAATATCCCAGCTGTAAGACGTAAAGACGGATATCGCCAAATTTAATTATTTCATAATAATGACAAGGGCACCATTAAATATTTAGGACGTGTGCGAGTTAGGCTAAGTTGATGTTAAACCAACTGGGAGATTTTTTGGGATTTTTTGCACTGCACACATTTAGATATTTAGCCATCAACACGTATCGACACATCACTACATTATCGGCACAACTTAGAATTTTCATTATTTAGAATGCAACTTAGCCTAACTCACACACGTCCTTAATAATCATTTATTTTTTTTACTGTAACTCAAGTTACAAGAGATTCTATATCTTTATTACTGCTTTATACCATGTTTCCACTCAGCTCATTTACGCAGCTTTTTCCATTAAAGTCGTTAATGAGGATAATTTACCATACAAAGAATTTTCATATAAATGAGCTCATTATAAATAAATCAACAGATTTAAGACGAAAAATATTCTACAAAATTTTCCACATATAATTATTATGTGTTTGATATTTGAAATGTAAACAAACAAGCTATTTCACATGCATAAATCAACTCATGCCAATGGAAACAGTCAAATTTCATTAATATAAGTAGTTTTAGCTGGAGTGGAAACATGATATTAGGTTATAAAACTTTTAAAGCAATTCTATTATATTAACTGCTTTGAATCACAACCTCATTGACAAAAATACTTAATAATTTTCCAAAATGTCACAAAATATTTCAAGTCCCAATAAATTTATATTATAATTTAATATTATTAAATAATAGTTAATAAAATTCAATTACTTGCGATATCGTAAATCAAACTCAAGTCAAACGCAGAATTAAATGCATTTAGCAAATTAGCATTTCAAACATCTGGCAAACACTTAGGCAACATTCAACGTTGAAAGATACAAAATGCGAGAAAAGATACAAAATGCCATGATGTTTTTAATCTCAGATAACTAATGAACGTGTACGAGGGAAACTGTAATTACTTAATCATTACATGAACATAATTACTAGTTACAAATTTTTATCGATAATATAATTTTATGCAATTTTAATATTCTTAAATGTTGGCTGGGGAGAAGCTAAAGCGGAAAAAAATTTATTAAATAATTCCGAAGCAAATCAATTATTTAAATTAATACCAAAATTCAGGTTTATAATTTCATTTGTGTTATCACGTTTTATTTAAAATTCTGTGGAGCTATTAAAATGTTAATTAAGTGATTAAAATGGAAATATTTACTAAACATTGTAGAAATGCTGTAATATTTAAGTACTATTTTTATATGAAGATAGTAAATTACGCTAGTACTCGTACTATTATTATCACTACTCGATTAGTTGTTGGTGATCAATGAACTTTTTGTAATGACGTAGATTTTGATACAAAATTTAGAAAAAACAAACTTAAGCTTTTGAATGAAGTATTTTTATATAATTTATTGATACTCGTATAATGTAAGTATTTTTAAATACAAAGTAAAATATACATTGCACAGACATGTTAAAAACTTTCTGAGAATCATGAGTAAAATTTATTAAATGATTAAAATAATAAAAATTAGGCGGGTATATATCAATGATATCCAATATGTCATACGATTTCTTAAACAGAACAAAAAATGTTTAATTTAGGTACATACGAATTTCAGTGTTCTAGAGTTTCAGAATTCCAAAATTCCAGAGTTCTAATTTAGATTAGGTAGATGGCAACCTATCCTACAAAAAAACGCGGGTAACTTAAGACTCGAGGGCGATTAACTGCTTTAAGAAACTAAAGTAAACCAATTACATTCTTGAAGCCGCGAACCTGTTTGCATCAGTTTGATGAAACAATATCTTTAATGATTACTTTTTTAAAGAGAGAAGATCTATTGCACACTGAGTCCCAATCCGATTATTAACAAAAATTTTCATAGCTTTTTGAAGATCCGAAAAAATGGTACGAAGTTAAAATTTAAGCTACTTAAAACATTAGATACGAGAACTTCAAGTCTATGTTCTTAAGACGACTGGACAAAAGTTAAGTTATTAAATTAAAGAATTAAGTTATTTTCAACTAGCTCAAAATGAAAGCGATACTTGGCAAAATTGGTGTGTCTAGTTATCGTACTATTAGCAGTCTACAGTCCTTGCTGCATAAAGTTACATTTAATACTTATACTAATAATATTGGACAAACAGTTGAGGAAGGAAATAACTAGAGTTGATAAATTGTGTAAAGGATAAAGGATAAAGTTTTATCCTATGCCGAATGGTGACAGAGTTATGTTTTCATATTCGTTTCCAGACTTACAACTATGACAATTCTTTTTGAGTAACACTCAATTGATCAGCATGCCTGCCTATAAGACAATATTTAGTTGGTAAGACTGTATTAAACTGTGAGTGTCGAGAAATACTAATCAGTTGTTCCATTCTTTGCTATTTATCTCTGGGATATAACGTTCTAGTTGCTTGAGATATATATTCTATTTTGTACGTAGATCCATTTATTTGAAACTGAGATAAAGCCTACATCTATTGAATTTGCTATATCTCTTTACACCTTCATATATCCAATAGAAGATTAATAAATATAAAAACATTCCTTTATTCAAAAAATAAAAAGCTCTTGTAGTCTCTTACAAGAAGGATAAGGGAATTTTCTGAAGAAAGTTCATTAAATATATTTACATACTTAAATATATATATTATTATACAAATTCAAATACCCCAATAACTATTATCTTATCCGAAAAGGTAAGATTTGACTCAAATTATTTACATATCATTTAAGTTTACGTTAAATTTATTATTTTATCTTAGTGGGATAATAAATTATGTAGGACGAAATTTGAACTTCTAATAATTTCCCATCATTTTTCATCCACTTTTTCCTCTTATTCCTCAAATGCTTAGATGACATTAGATCCATCATAATTGAGATATGTAGTATTTATTTTTTAACTTTTTCAATTTTTTTTTTTTAATCTATATTGAACATTTTTCACATTTAATAATATCATACTTTTCTCTTTCAGGATGAGCCACTGAATACATTCCTTAACTTGGGTGAATGCAAAGAATTGGAGGAATATTCCTTAAAATGCATTAAAGACGATTGCTCATTTAAGGCAGTAGATAAAAATGGCAAAATATTAGGAGTTTTTCTAAATGGATTACTAAAACGACCAGTAAGTAATACAAAGCTAAACTACAACTACCATATTCAGTAATATTAATTATTCTATAGGCACCAGACGCAGTACCTGAAAAATCAGCTGAAGGTTGTGAACATCCAAAATTTAGAAAAATACTTGCAATGATGGATTATATCGAGGAAGAGTTTAACTTATTTGATTTATTTCCATCAGTAGATGTTATACTAGATGGTAAAATACTTTCCGTGGATACAAATTGTCGTGGTTTAGGCATTGCAGGAAGGTTGACAGAACACACAATGAATTACATGCATGAGCATAACATTAAAATCTTCCATGTATTATGTTCAAGTCATT
>NC_051847.1:236921289-236926064 GCF_002237135.1 Teleopsis dalmanni | reverse complement strand
CATTGTATAGAGAAGAAATTCACATTTCTTCAAACCTTTTGTCAGGGGCGCTGAAATTAACATTTCTACGCCAAATCCATTGTATAAAGAAGAAATTCACATTTCTTCAAACCTTTTGTCAGGGGCGTCGAAATTAACATTTCTACGCCAAAATCCATTGTATAGAGAAGAAATTCACATTTCTTCAAACCATATCACCGTACCAACGTCACCATCCACCGTATTCCACTGTTCCTATCAAATAAATTTATTGTAGGACTGAACCTTGAATCCGGCGAGTAAAACCCCGGCCAGAAAGGTTCGTTACAATTGGCGCCCGAGCAGGGACAGTGGGAACAGAACTGACCAACATCTTCAGTTGAGTATGGAAGACAAACCAACGGTGGTACCATCAGGAATCAAGGAAGTGACAGGACAAGCAGGCCGTAAAACAGCAGTCGCTTCGACAAGCGCAAAACGACTAACATCAGGAGGCAAATCTTGGATTTACTTCGCTAAAAAGGAGGAACTGGTGAGTTACGCAGACGAATTCGGATTAGATCCAAGTGGTTCACTGGAGGAACTTCGGAAAAAACTTTCAACGTTCATGGACTCAGAGGCAGCTGAGAAAGATACCGCCAGGCTACAGGAACTCGCGAAACTACATATCAGAAGCTCATCACCGGGAGTCATTGAAAATAGACGTCCTTCGTTAACTAAGGGAGGAAGTTTAACCATGGCCGAATATCCTGTAATCATCAACCAAGTCAGAAAATGGGAATGCCACTACTCAGGGGAACACGAAATACTACCATTTATAGAACGGATCGAGGAACTGGCAGATATGTACGGAATACATCGGGACTTATTACCGAAGCTAATGCCTGAAGTTCTAAAAGACAAGGCACTGATCTGGTTCAGGAATAACAACAAGCGATGGACCGAGTGGCCATCATTCAAAGCAGATATTTTAGCATTCTTCTTGCCCCCAAGATACTTTGAACAATTAGAGGACAAAATACGAGCCCGCCTGCAACAACCCAGGGAACTGTTCAGAGATTATGTATTGGCACTGCAGAACATCATGCAATATTCAACATACAGTGAAGAGATAAAATTAGAGAGGATCTACCGGAACAGCCGTACCGAGTATCAATGGTACATCCGTAGGAAAGACTTCCAGTCATTATCCGAGCTGTTAACATTAGCTGGGGACCTGGAGGCACTGACCGCTACGGACCGTCAAGTAAGAAATACGCTACCGGCTAAGGAGATCAAAGCAAGAGTGATTGATACATCTGAAGACAAGATCAAAGATGTCAGGACAGCTTGTCGTCGTTGCGGACAACAAGGACACTTGAGGTGGAATTGTCGTTTTTCAAGCATCTTATTTTGCTGGGAATGCGGAAAGAAGGGAAAACGTACAATTGAGTGCTGTAGGAACCAGGGAAACGATACAGGATCCTCGCGAAGTTTCATTAATTCGCAAACGGCAGCAAAAGAAGCGCTCATCAGGCTCACAGTAGTCGAGTATCCACAAGTGATCCCATTACAGAATCAGTCCAACCTACGTACAAAAAAACTTAGCATGCAGGATCGAAATTATCTAGAACAGCATCCAAAACCACTACAAGAAATTTCACAAACGCCATGTAAATGTCTCACACCTCCACAACAAGGATTGCAACGCCTAATGTCGATTAAAGAAAATCCAGAAGTATTTCAACCAGCCCGAGTAATACCAGAAGAAGTGCAGCGCCAGCAAAACACAGAGTCTTACACAGAATTACCGAGTCAAGAAATACACCGTCAGCAAAACACAGAGTCTAACACAGAATTACCGAGTCAAGAAATACACCGTCAGCAAAACACAGAATCTAGCACCAAATTACCAAGTCAAGAAATACACCGTCAGCAAAACACAGAATCTAACACAGAATTACCAAGTCAAGAAACACCAGGTCAACGGAACACGGAAACTAACACAGAATTACAAAGTCAGGATACACAACTTAACAAACAGTTGCAAACTCAAGTCCAAGAAATACACCGCCAACGATCTACAAGGGAGTTTCTAGCACAAAGTCAAGAAATACAACGACAGCAAAACTCAGAACCTGACAGACAGTTACAAAGTCCAAGCCAAGAATGTCGAGCACAAGTTTTAATTAATCGCGTTAGTCAACAGGAACAACTGCCACCTCAGGAGAACTTTAACGTAGATCAAGCGAAGGCAAAAGGAGCCAAGTCACCAACGCTAGTAAGACAATGTTTCGTCGAGACAGAGATTCCAAATAGTAGTCAAAATCGCCAGCAACAATTAAGACGTTTAGGTATACTTAAGCAAAAGGATGACAATCATAACATCATAGCCCAAGACAAGTTCTTTAAAATTTTCAAAAATCCAAGGAAACGAACAAGGAATCATTCTACGAGGTAATCAGAGTCCTTCAATTCGATGGAAAAACCGGGGAAGTGTAACATAAAATTTACACTAACTAAATTTTACTACACAAATAATACCAAACAACACAAATATAATAAAAACAAAATAAACAACAAGAAAACAAACAACAATAGAAAGAAACTTGTAAACAACGAACCGTTGAAATCACAAGAACAAAGATACTGCTTGCTTCGCACATCACAAGTATAAAAGGCGAAGCAAACGCAGTAGACGGGGATTCAGCAAGACAGCGAGCTAAGAACAGGTCGCTCTATATTACATGTGCTGAAACACCAAGAATCGAAATTTACATCTCGATTTCTATTTTGTTTTTTTATTTTTTTTATTTTTAATAGAAATACACATTTCTATTAAAAATCATAATTAATAACGAAATTAACATTTCGTTAATAGTAATAGAAATATAAATTTCTATTACTCTATTGTTCATAACGAAATCAAATTTTCGTTAGCAAATTACGCGGTAAGGTGATAATACCACATGAGTATTAGCACCCATACCAAATCCATTGTATGAAGAAGAAATTCACATTTCTTCAAACCTTTTGTCAGGGGCGTCGAAATTAACATTTCTACGCCAAATCCATTGTATGAAGAAGAAATTCACATTTCTTCAAACCTTTTGTCAGGGGCGTCGAAATTAACATTTCTACGCCAAAATCCATTGTATAGAGAAGAAATTCACATTTCTTCAAACCTTTTGTCAGGGGCGCTGAAATTAACATTTCTACGCCAAATCCATTGTATAAAGAAGAAATTCACATTTCTTCAAACCTTTTGTCAGGGGCGTCGAAATTAACATTTCTACGTCAAATCCATTGTATAGAGAAGAAATTCACATTTCTTCAAACCATATCACCGTACCAACGTCACCATCCACCGTATTCCACTGTTCCTATCAAATAAATTTATTGTAGGACTGAACCTTGAATCCGGCGAGTAAAACCCCGGCCAGAAAGGTTCGTTACAATCTCACATAAACATCTTTCTTTATTCTGACGTTTGTAAATACGATTGTGGCTTTAGCTCAGGCAAATCAACAATTAATTAAGTCTTAAACACTTCAAACAGACTACGGATAAAGGACGAGAACTCAATATATCGCAATCACATATACTTATTTATAGATGTTAATGCCGCCTATGACAGCACATTTATTAATTGACTATAAACAAAAGCGACATACTGCTGGCAATTTTTTCACATTTATATATTCTTTCAAAGTATTAAGAACGCTTTCAACTGAAATGTTTAAAATCAAAAGTTTTTTCAATAATCTGCTAAATTATAGCCTTACCTATTCAATAAGAGGATTTACTATATTTTATGGTAATGCAACACACTAAGTATCCACAAAATACAAATCTATAATTTTATATAAAATTATAGATTTTTTATATATTTGTAAATATGCAAAATAAATTGAATTATTCCATACAAATTAATTAAAACAAAATAAGACTATGGCACATAGCTCAAAGTAATTTAATGCAAAGACAAATAAAAACGTTTCATATTAATATATAAATCTTTCATACCATCACTTATATAGTTATATAGTTAACAAAATAAATATGTGAAATATTTATCTAAGTAGAGAAAATATTTGTATTTCAACAAACCCAGATAAATTTTCAAATTACTTCTGCTGTGAGTTTATTTAGGTTTGCATTCAGTATAAATCGATGAAAGAGTTTGTGATTTTAAGCTATTAACAATAGTGTAAAATACGTTAAATATTATTTCTTAGAATTGAATCTATTAATTTCAATCATATGCCACAAGTATCTAAACAAACATTTACAGAAATTGTGCATAGCAAAATCAAATGAATGGTCGTGTATTCTGAATTCTGAACAAGTGGAAACAAACTGCATATGTCAATCAGAACTAAACACCATACAAAAGGAAAATTTATTTAGATTTTTCTTATACTTTCGTAGATTTGCATGAATAAATTTTATATCCAGAAGCATTTTGCTGTTTTCATTTCGGATTATTTACATTTTATGTGTCTCCATATTTACATGATCCTTATGTCGAAAAATAAGCATTTATTATAAAGCATAAGCATACATAAACATACCGGCATACGAGCATACGAGCATACGATTATATATAGTATAAGAAATACTCGTACTAAAAGATACAAAAATTCTTTGAAGGTTTTTTTTTTATTGAAAATATTTTACTTAAAGAAACAATATATTTGCTTCTTTGTGATATGCTAAGTAAGTCAATATGGTGAAGTAAAAATTTGTCCTGCAGCTAAAGTATCTGAAGTTTTTGAACACAACAGCAATAAAAATCAATGGAAGCATACTGCATG
>NC_051847.1:236912517-236921189 GCF_002237135.1 Teleopsis dalmanni | reverse complement strand
CTCAGTTTATCCACCTACTGAATTAGCAAAAAATATATTTTAATTGGGTAGGGGATTTTTTATGAGAGAGGTTTGGATATAATTTTTGTTTGACCCAGTGTCAATTAAAAATCTAAGAACCTTATTATCGCTCGCCTTGCACTCAAAATATGGCAAAGACGAGCTGCTCATTCTAAAAAATGAACATCCGTAAGATCAGTGCACTCTTCAGGTATTTCACATGATTCACCTTCTGCGTAGTATTCGTCCAAAGATTGCTGGTACTCGCAGTCCTCCTTTTGTAAGGTTTCTTCATTACAATTGTAATATGTGTCAATATGAAAATTTCTTTGAAATTTACGTGGTGGTGCAGCCTGAAAAGATGCAGGCTGTGGTCGTTTTCCTACGTATCGATTATTGTACGCTGGATTATTCATGTAGTTTACCGCTTTTGACCTTAGTGTTTCGTCTACTTCCATGGGTACTGGTGGCGGAAGTGGTTTCGGATCGAATGGTCTTGGTGGTGGTACACTTTGGTAATTGTTATAGCGCGGAATGTTTTGAAATTTATTCCTATTGTTGGGTTGTTGCTGGTAATTTATTGGTTTTACTTGAGGTAAATACGCTAATTGTGGGTAAAATTGTTGAGGTGGTAGGGGATTAGGGTTAGGGTAAGTTTTCCGAGGTGGAATTGCTGGTTTTCTTTCATAAAGATTGTTGTGTGTATAATTCGAAAAGTTTGCTCTGTATTGTTGATTTTCCAATTTAAGACATAAGTGAAGCGCTTGTGGAAGGTCCTCTGGTTCGCGAATTCCTAAGAGTCTGGGCAAATCTCCTTTGAGTCCCCTTACAAAAGTATCCAAAGCTTTACTTCTATATGTTTTTGTTAGCATTTGCATGGATTCTCTAGCCATTTCCATACACGAAATTTTGTTTGTAATTAGCGAGAGATGTGAGTAGACATCTTGATAAAACTCATTGATAGTTTTATTTCCCTACACCATTGCTGTCATCTGATATTCTAGGGTATTAATATCCCTTTTGTCAGCATAATGCAAATTGAGACATTTAATTATACTATCCCAATTCAATGGAGTATTGTATGACTCTAAGATGTTGTCAGCATTCCCTACGATTTTGTTTCTAACTACACTGAGAATTCCAAAATATTTTGGAGTACCTTTTTGTGCTTCATAAAGATTTAAAACTCTTTCAACACTTTTTCTCCAAGAGCTGTACTCAGTTGGATTTCCACTGAATTCCCTAAGACAACGGACAACGTCCGGTATTTTGTCTAACTCATTCAGGTTTTCCATATGACTTTCATCTATACCCTGATCTATTGCTACTAAATCACTACTCGGATTTACCATAGCTTCTACCGTGTCCCTACATTCATTGATGTATACCCTACGTACAATGCTAGTAATTAGGGCCTCTAATTCTGGCGTTGCATGAACTGATGGATGATTTGGGTTTGGATTTGGATTTAAAGCATTATTGCTGTTGTTATTATTGTTATTCGGGCTGTTATTGGGAGGTTGATTTAATACAGGTGGCCTAATAATATTCGAATTCATGTTGATTTATTTTAATCAGGATAATATTTAGTACAATATAAATTAATGTAATAATAATATTATAATAACAATTGAGTTTAATATATTTATATTAGAAGTAATATACTGAATCTTACAATATTCCAATTGCTTTCATTATTTTTTCAGCTCCAAATGATTTAGATACTGCAACGTTCCGATTTTCGCCTGTCTTTGTTATCTGTATTTTTTTATAAATTATTGTAAATTGTTTGCTTACTATTTAAAAGTTTTAATATTTTACCAAAGAGTATATACACATAGAGTGTGCATGTCGAACAAAATATCAGTCACAAAAATTTTGTTCTACTGGTTTTTTAAAAACCCAGGAATTACTCAATATTTGAGTCCTTTTACTATATGTGTGCAAAGAGACTGTATTTTCATTGATATGTGCACATTATCACACTCAACCGCTCTTTGGGTTATAAATATGCTCATTTGGATATAAAAACATATGTATATACATATATGCATTTTATATTATGTTCGTTTTCTTTAATTTGTATGTATATTTAAATATGTTCATATTTCGTTTATTAAACTATTTTGTATATATGTTTTGTTCTTTATCATTTTACTAATATTTGCAATATTACAATTTAATTTAATTCTAAGAATGTAAAATATGTACTTATATAATATTCGCTAATTTGACACTTGCTTAACTTAATTAATTCTAAAAATATAATTATCTATTTTACAATGTTTGGTTATTTAATAATACAAATTATTTTAATAATATTCTTATTCTTAACATTTAAAAAAAATATAAATTCACTATATATTTTTATGACTAAATTCTGGCTAAGTTCTTTTACATTATTGTTAATAAGAGTTGTATTAATTGATCTTATATTAAGTGCTAACTTGAATTGTAGAGCTAACATATTTCATATTCATTTTAGAAATGTGTGTTGATTTTAGACTTCTCTAAGGCCCACAAGCAATGCTTACGAAGTAAAAGCAGAATTAAAAAATCAAGAAGCTGGATTAAATGTTCATTACAGGGTCCCTTAAACCACTGAGGGGTTTTTTCTTGCACATTTCTATTATTAAACTTTTAATGCCAATTGCATCTGGTTTATTCTTGAATACATTTTTAAAAACCTCGACATGTTTACAAGAAACATTGAAAAAACTTTGTGATGGCGCAAACAGGTTACCGAAATTTGAAAGAGAATTATAATTTTTATAGTAGATGAAAAGCTCACTTTTAATTTTACTATTAATAAAATTTAAACATGTTTTTATTTAAAATTGGTAATAATATCCTAACCTGTAAAAAATGTAAAAAATGATAATTTTTCAATTAGTAGATATAAAATTATAAGGGTTCAAATTTCGCCAAAATTGTACGAAATCTCAATTTCGCCAAAATTTCATACAATTGCGAATAACATACAATAATTTACAAAATATACTGTAATTTTCGGTTTTACAGAAAATTCTATTATGAATGAAATAAAATGGATTGTAAACAAAAAATAAGTTTTTTGGTATTTTTGCAGACATTTATTCCTTTAATATTTTCATTAGTTGCTGTTCTTGATTTCTCAATTGTTAAATGCACCTTTCTACATAAAAATACCAACAACTGTAGTTCAGAGCGCAGAAAAGCAATACAAACTGCTTTAAAACTCATTAAGTATAAAATGCTTAAACACTCCAAACTCTCCCGCATGTTAAAACTGAAAAATTAAAAATTGAGTCACAACGGGTCCATATGACACAAAAATAACTCAAATACTATTTCCCCGATTTCTGCGACCGATTTTTGTGAAATTGCCCTCACTTCATTTTTAAGATTTTTTGAGTGATGCACACTCTATGTATATATACTCTTTGATTTTTACTATTCACTTTAAGTTCTTATTTTAAATTGTACAAATTTTTTTTTCTATTTTTTTATTAAAAAATTTAATATTTTGTTTTGGTTCACTTTAAATTTCTTTATTTTGAATATTTAAATTGTTGTTACTATTTTTTTTTAAAAATTAATATATATTTCAATTCACTTTAAATTTTTTTTTTAAATTATTATTGTTTGTTTATATTTTATTATTTAAAATTTTAATATTTATTCAATTCACTTTAATTTCTTTGTTTTAAATTTTTTAGATGTTTGTTTACTATTTTTTTAAAAATTTTAATATATTGTTTTAATTCACTTTAAATTTCTTTATTTTAAATTATTTTAAATTGCTTGTTTACTATTTTATTATTTAAAATTTTAATATATTATTTCAATTCACTTTAAATTTCTTTATTTTAAATTATTTTAAATTGTTTGTTTACTATTTTATTATTTAAAAAATTTTAATATATTATTTTAATTCACTTTATGTTTCTTAGTGTGATGAAGCGGCTGATACTACATGTATCCCCTTTTTGCAATTAAGCTACTTAGGAGCCTCTTTCTTCACATGTACACTGGAGTTTTAATATTTTGAGAAATTTTATTGGGATTTTCTGAATATGATCGATTATATCGAATTTTTTATATTTTTAAATCCACTTATTGTTTCCACAAAGTTATTTTCAATTTAGAATTTCATTGGACTTTTCTGAATATGTTCGATTATATCGAATTTTTTATATTTTTAAATCCACTTATTGTTTCCACAAAGTTATTTTCAATTTAGAATTTCGTTGGACTTTTCTGAATATGTTCGATTATATCGAATTTTTTTATATTTTTAAATCCACTTATTGTTTCCACAAAGTTATTTTCACTTTTATACTGAATAATTTTTTATTAATTTGTTTAACAAAATTATTTCCACTTTTATATTGGATAATTTTTTATTAATTTATTTAACAAAATTATTTCCACTTTTATATTGGATAATTTTTTTATTAATTTGTAAAACAAAATTATTTCCACTTTTATATTGGATAATTTTTTTATTAATTTGTTCAACAAAATTATTTCCACTTTTATACTGAATAATTTTTTATTAATTTGTTTAACAAAATTATTTCCACTTTTATATTGGATAATTTTTTATTAATTTATTTAACAAAATTATTTCCACTTTTATATTGGATAATTTTTTTATTAATTTGTAAAACAAAATTATTTCCACTTTTATATTGGATAATTTTTTTATTAATTTGTTCAACAAAATTATTTCCACTTTTATATTGGATAATTTTTTTATTAATTTGTTCAACAAAATTATTTCCACTTTTATATTGGATAATTTTTTTATTAATTTGTTCAACAAATTTACTACGTTGGGCGCCAATTTGTTCTTTGTCTATTTCTTTTATAAAAAAAAATAAAATTTAATTACTTTGTTTACGTAGCTATGCTATTAATAATTTTGAAATGTTGGTTTGTAGCTGAAATTTTTGGGTGATCGCGTTGCACTGCCACGTGAATGTTGAATGTAGCGTTCTCACGCTGTAGTAGACGCACTGTCAGCAAATTATAATTTGCGCGTGTTTGGCATTGTTGTTGCTGCCGCTTATTTATCATTAACATATACAGACATAACAGCTTCAACACGTTCGACAAATTGCGTAGCCGTAATAGAATCTTCATTCGTTGGGTCGAATTCGGGCAAGACTTCTGCGATTTCTCGTATAGAATGCGCGTTACGGTCCTTACTAGGCATTTCTGAAGTACTGTTTTGATTGTTTTTAACGTTATTCTGGTTACTTCTAACGTTATTATCTTGGCTACTTGTTGAACCATTTGCCGCAGTTCGCTAATTTGTTTTCTCAATTCTTCGTTTTTACCCCGCAATTCCTCATTATTGTTTGTAAATTGCAAAACTACGCCGCTTGACTTCACGTGTTCAGTTAATCCTGCAACTAATTCCGCCTTATTGCCTGTAGGTGATAACTCTTGTTGTTGTAAGAAGTTCTTCAACTGTTCCTTCGTCAGTGACTCGATGGTCACCATCATTACGTATATATCTGCGTTCGTTTTTTTTTTTTTATTTTTCTGCGCCAAATATTCAAACTTACGTTTTAATTACTCTCCTTTAGGGCATTGATTCTATCCCACTTCTGAACTTTAAATTTGGTTTTTGAGTTAAGTACATAACTTTAATAGACTTTATTTAAATGACTTTAATTTACTTTATTTAACTGAACAAAATATTTAATAACATAACTGTTGGAGTATAGTTTGTTTATTTTGTATGATAATTTTTACAATTTTAATTATATTCAATTATATTCAATAATTTTTATTATATTCAAAAATTTTATTACACAAGCTAATAACAATTTATAGTTTACAAGACATTATTTATATTATAAAATTCTGAAAAAGTTAATCGAAATTGTTTTGTATCTTTACTATAATTTATATGACTTTGTTGGAGGTGGTGGATTGCACAGCACAATTTTATTATTTATTAAACGATTATTAATAACTAATTTCCAACAAAACCACCGATTGGCCATCCGACCATGCTGCGATCTTAAACGCGACTGCCTCATAGCGAAATTGCAAAAAGTACAAGAGCGCATTACGAGCGCGATGCGCTCTGTTGATTCTCTTGATTTCCTACAACATGCTCCGCCCGTTGAAAGGACCCTTTCAAAACGTTTAATCGATAGGGAGTGGTGCAATTTTGTGGATAGGCCGCCGAAGCACACCCTGGTTAGTGCGAATATCTACTACGCGAATTCTTCCATCTTTACCTGTTATAGTTTCCACAATCCTGCCCAGTTGCCAGTGTTGTGAAGGAAGATTGTCATTGTGAATAATTACCAAACGACCAACAGTGATATTAGTTTCAGGTTTAAGCCATTTAGATCTAAGCTGCAAAGTGTGTAAATAGTCACGCCGCCACATTTCCCAAAATTGCTGTTTTAAGTACGTAACACGTTGCCAACGAGATAAATATGATATGTTGCTTATTGTATAATTCCTTTCAGGAATTGTAATTAACGAAGAGCCTATTAATAAGTGTGCAGGCGTTAAAGCCTCACCATCGTTCGGATCGTCTGATAATGGAATTATCGGCCGGAATTTAAAATCGCTTCAGCTTCAATAATCACGGTTTGTAATTCTTCGTAAGTTAGGCTAGATTGCGCCAAATTTTTTAATAATATTGTTTTGAGAGATTTCACCGACGCCTCCCAAAGTCCACCAAAATGAGGTGCTCTTGGCGGAATGAACTTAAACTCAATTCCAGTATTGTTGCTGTACTCTTGCATTTCTCTAAGCCCTTGCTGACTGAAAAATTGTTCTTTAAATTTATTTAATAGTGTCTGCGCGCCAGTGAAATTTGTTGCATTGTCACAATAAATGCGCTGCGGCAGTCCACGACGTGATATGAATCTTTTTAGGCCTAGAATGAAATTATTAGTGGATAAATCTGATATTAATTCTGTGTGAACTGCTTTTGATGAAAAGCAGACAAAAATTGCAATATAAGTTTTATATGGAACTTTACTACGAATACGATATGTGGTATAAAATGGTCCACATAAATCAACTCCTGATATTAGAAATGGTCGGTTTGCAACTAATCGATCGGCTGGCAGCGAACCCATGATTTGTTGTAACAGCTTCGGTTTATAGTGGAAACAGTGAACGCAGTTACGCACTACCTTTCGAGCTACTTCCCGAGCATTAATTATCCATACTTGAGAGCGTATTAGACTAATTAAAACCTTAGGTCCAACGTGCATGTGTTTACAATGTAAGTATTCCACAAAAATTTGAGCAAACCGATGATCACGTGGCAATAAAGCTGGAAATTTTGCATCAAAGCCTATTGGTGCATTGGTCAATCGTCCTCCTACTCGAATTATATTAAATGTTCCACTTGTAGTGACCGTTTTATCCAAAAAGAGGTTTAGTTTTTGCAAGTCTGGATTCAAGATTTTACCCGATTGAAGTGATAATATTACACTGCGATATGTACAATGTTGAAGGTGTGATATAATACGCCAAAATGATTCTCGAAATTCACGCACTGTAATTGGACTCACGTCGTTTACGGTTTGAGTTTTGTTTATTGGTACTTTGTTAAAGACTCGAAAGATATATGATATTATTCGAACAATACGACGAAATGAGAAAAAATCGTCAATAATTTTATTGATTATATGTTCATCGATACCATTGTTGCTACATTTCAAGACTGTAGGTTTTCGTTGTTCAAGGTCCTTTGCGAGAAATTCAGTTTTTGATGTTTCTTTTGGCCATTCTGCTGATTGAAGCGACAAAAACTTTGGTCCACAAAACCAAATCGAATTCTTCAGCTCGCTTGCTCGACAGCCTCGAGATATTATATCAGCTGGGTTTTGCTTACTGGGACGTGACTCCACCTAATGCCACGCGAATAGTCCTGCAGTTCAGAAACACGGTTAGCTATAAAACAATTTAAAGTTGACGAATGCATCTTCATCCAATGTAACACAATTTTAGAATCTGTCCAAAAAAAGATTTCATTAATAAATGGTAATACTTTGGGTTTTATTTTGTTCCAAGTTTTACAAAGAAGTACGGCAGCGCATAATTCTAAACGAGGCAGCGATACTGCTTTTATCGGCGCCACCTTTGATTTCGATATCAACAACGAAGATTTGTAAAAGCCATTATGCTTTGACCGAATATATATACAACATCCGAATGCTCGTTGAGAAGCATCGGCAAATCCGTGTACCTGACTGTAGCAAGCTGATGATGTTAAAACATATCTTGGCACTTCAATGTGGTTAAGATATTCCAAATCAGATTGAATTTGTATCCATGATTGGTTTAGAAGTGGAGGCAATGGATCATCGCAACCCAGTTGATGAATCCATAATTCCTGTATTAAGATTTTACACCGTATAACAATGGGACTCAATAGTCCTAAAAGATCAAAAATTCGAGCAACAACTGATAAAATAGTACGTTTGGTCGCAGCCTTTGACTCTTGTTGCTTATATTGAAAGCAAAAAACGTCATCTGATGGCCTCCACGCCAAACCGAGAGTTTTGGTAATATCATCTTCGTTTAAAAGAATTTGGTATTCGTCACTTGAGTTTACCCAATTTTTGTGGTTGGAGCTCCATTTTGCCAATTGTAATCCTGCATTTGCTGCTATTTTATTCACTTGTGATACTTTGATGCAAAGC
>NC_051847.1:236905396-236912417 GCF_002237135.1 Teleopsis dalmanni | reverse complement strand
GCCACCATTTTTCCAGAATTTACTGTTATTATTTTTCTATTGTTTTTCACATTGATGATTATTCCTACGGGCACATCATTGGCGCCAGTAGCTGACATCAGCTTCCGAAAAATGTAGACTTTTTCAGTTTTACGTTTACGTTTACTGGATTTATAAATTTGTCGCATTTCACATTTTGTTTTTTCCCCCCATTAAAGGCTCAATATATTTTGCTATGCTGCTTCGTTTTTATTGAATTGAAATTTTTGGCTTACGTCATTGTTGAAAAAGTATCTACAGCATCACGTTTCATTCATACATACCATACCAGCATTGTATTGCTGGTACAGTTGTATCTACAGATACAGAGAGACGCTTCGAGTAGAGAGGCAGAGTACAGGCACTGTTGTGCATTGCCACAACAGTGTTTTTGTTATGCCCCAGATTTTTGTGGAGCAACGGTAGTGAATGTATCTACAAACGTGTATTACATAGAGTACCAAAGCTTCAAACAATACAATTCTTAAGTATTAATGTTTATGAGAGATGTATGTGTATGATTCTTATTTGTTTTTCACATGTATCCACTGTTAGCATATCTGCGGCATTTAAGGCATTAACCGAAATTCTGTATACTTTCACTTTTGTTTGTGTTTTGCATTGAAATATGCAAAATACGTGTTGGCATTTGTTTTCCATTTTTGTGTTTAAATTTTAATTTCCATTTTATTGAATGCATTTATCCATTTTCTACTCTAAACTTTTTATTTAGTTTTGCACAAAAGAACAATTAAATTTCTGTGTGCAGTGAAATAACTTTCAATTTTATTTCATTTTTTGTCTAGAAGTTGGTAATAAAAATTTTTGCACGCTTGTGTGCTTAACATTTATTGTATTTTAATAGAACAATTGTTTTTCCATCTGAGTTAGGAAAATTCTCAAAAAGTTTTCTAAAAATATGTTTTCCTTTCAATAGCTGGATTTTAGACATAGGCCCCCTCTCTAAGTACTCTGAAATTTTTATTAAATGCTTCTTTATATTACAAATTTTTTTTAAAAAATAAACATTTTTGAAGTTTATAGATGTTTATAACTGGTAAACGTCTCTTTTTTAAGAATGATTTTCTTTTCTAAGAAAGATGTTGGGATAATTAAAGATGTTGGTATGTTCTAACTACAGTAGCGATTATCGTTATAATCTCCCTGAGTGTGAAATATGGATTGAGGATCCAAAAACTACTTAATCTGAGAATTTGTATCTGAAACCATTGAGTATAAACTTTTGTTGTTACTGTTTTCTTTACTTAAAACATTTCTGATGGCGAACGATTGATCAAGAATATAGCAACCAGTTCATTTGTAGAATCTGATGCCTTGATGTTCTGTTGTTAGTATAACCTTTGATGTTATAACCAGTGTAAGTATAATTCATGTTGTTATAATACTATTATTGAGAAGAGTTACATTTTACCGGAATGTTGAGTGATATTTGGTTGTTATAGATATGTAAACATTGTATTATGTTTTTTAACATATAATATCTATGATAATAATATAATTTTACCCTATTAATCAAAATTTATTTTGAATTATTTTATCAACTGTTATCGCTACACTTATGGGGTAAGGTATCCTTCTGCAGTAGAACAGAGTTGGACTGCGTTATCACCTTAACAAAATGGGTCTGTCTGAAGTGATAGATTGTCACCTCTGCAGACGAGACTTCCAGTCATATTCTCTCTGACTGCCCAGCCTTGATTTGGGCCAAGAGGAGGTCGAGAACTACTTTCTCCTTCTGACATTAGGAGGTCCTCAACTGATGACATTCTGGCTTTCATTTGGAAGGCGGAATGTCTTCTGCTCAGGATTTCTTGCAGCACAAAATATCAACCATGTTCGTTGTGGTCCGCTCCGTTGGTAGCTGGTACCCTGTTGATTCCTTTATATATTGCGAACAACTTCGAATAAAGTTTCGTATGTCTGTTCGCATGCGAAATTCTGAGGTTCCAAGCGGTTAGTAAACTAGTACTCTGTTTTTAGCGTCCACAATGTAATTATAAAAATAATTTTATTATAAAATGTTATCGTTTGAGTGGTATTATTAGTTCTTTTTGCATTGTGCATATATGTTTTTTCGTTTGATAATTAAGCTACCACTCCACGTATTTGAACCAACATAGTACTATGTTTAAAATTGAAACTCTTTAATGTACTGGATAAGTACTGAATTTGAGTTTTTTTAATTTTTTTAGATGTATTTTAATATTTGCCAAATTTAAAATAAATCTAAATATTTTTGTTATTTGCTTTGAATGTACATAAAACAAAAATCTTTAGAAGTTTTGAATCTGGTGATTATTTTAAAAATACTGAAAGCTAATTTTCAATTGATTTAATTATTTTTATTTCATAAAACAGTGGCACAAATAAATTTTTTATTTTATTTTAGTTGGAAATATTTCTTTAAAACTTACTCGAAAAGATCACTTTTTTTTTTGAAAAGTACTCTGTGAAGATCACAGTAGGTTAATTTAATTATAAAATAAAAATTTAATTATTTTTTTTTTGACCAAAAATCCATTTTATAATTGTTAAACTTAATTTTATGTGGAGTTGTGGTCTACGATCAGTTCAAAAATTTTTTAAGAAATGAAAAAAAAAATGATAAGAAAACCAAATTAATATTCTACGCTTAATAAATTTAATTTTGAATAAATTTTTTTTTGTTACCAAAAAAATATTTTTGCAAGTACTGAACTTGACAGTTTCAAAAAAAAAAAAAAATTATAAAATTTCGCATGTTAATAATAATAAAACAATTATAAAAATCAGTGAATTGTGAAATATTTTCAGTTATTCATAGTTAAATTTTTTTATCATTAATTTGTTATTTCCACATTTACACTGTAATTTAATGCAATTTATAAAAGTACAAGTTCAGAAAGTTTTTTTAATAAATCTATCTGTTTGTTTGTTATACTCGTATGCAATTTTAAAATTAGCAAAATGCATTCAAATAAATTTTTATACTGTTTTTTTTTTTTGTTTTCTATATAAGAAAAAATTACTATCGTATGATATTTGAATTTGCATAACAAAACGAATAAAAATTTTAATAAAATTTATAAGCAAATACAATTTATGAGCAAATAAGATTTATAAAATTTTTACTAAAGGTAATAATAAGTTATTACTACATATACGTTAAGGAATTCAAGGTAATAAGTATAAAAGAGATATTTTTATATATTTATTTAGGGGCTATATTGTAGGTATATAGAAGGAAAAAATAATATCACTAATCAACTTTAGTCTCGGCTGGCAAAGTCCAAACAGTCAGAATGCACTGCATCGAAAAATAGAATTCATACTCAAGATATTTTACTATTCTTAAAAAAGTACAAAATATCCCATAAAGGAACGACTATCACATATCAAAAATATTCAGATACTGTATACCGAAAAGAGTGCAAATATAACTCTTCTTACATCAATATTAAAATCACACAATCCAAAGCAAAGAAAACAAGGTTGGGTTTCAAATTTACTCAAACATAAAGGGTGACATACATAATACCAGATTCTGCAATTATTTTAAATGGCTGTGGATGCGCTAAAAATGTTATGAACGTATTATTAAAAAGATATATAATAAAAACTGATACAAGATTATTCAACGCCTCACATTCTCTCTATACCTTTATACATCGTGTTTGGCGCCTGGATATTAGGACATTGTGACTGTGACTACCAATATAAACACTTGTAGATGACTATCACTCATTATTGCAGTCATGCACAATATTAGTTATTTTTTAGATGCTCACATATCAATCAATCTATCTCTATATAACTATTAGATAGGATTTTGACTAATGAGCGGAGGAATTTCTAAGAGGAAAGTTTACCAAGCTTTCACCTACTGTGGAAAACCGGTAATAAGATTCTGTAAGACCACAAATAATTATCTAAAATTGAATCTTCTTGATATGATATGAATCTTGACGAAATTCTCAAACAAAATTTCTTAATGTAATCAAAGAAGCTCTTGAATTAGAAATGCATGTATTACAATAACCCATTTTACTTAATAAAAATTAAATCACTAGTAGAACCCATAAATGGTCTACTTTAAGTTTGATATACAGATTTACTATTAAAATTTAAGACTATATATTTATACTATATATTTCAAATATCTGAAGAAAGTTTTCATTGGAATTAATAAGTTATTATAAATATACTAATCAGAACCTTTCGTAATAACCTTGGTAGTGAGTTGATGTTTCTCCAACACATGTACAGTAGCATCGTTGCTACTATTAGTATCACGCAGTAAGCTGTTCAATATTGTTTGCGAGATAACCTCAAATAATTGGTCTGGTTCAAGATTTGGTTTCCACAACATTTCAGATAATGAATATGCCTGACAGTTGGGACTTCCACATATAATGTAATCCGGTGGATAGCTTAGACAACCAAGTAAATCCATACCACATATAAGAGGTTCACCTGTGATTGAATTAAGTCCGGCTATGATAGTCTCAACATAAAAGGGTTCAAAACGATATTCATATAAGAAATTTGATGTAAGATTGGCAAAACCTTCAACTGTCATTTTTCGTATTTGATCGCATTCAAAAGACTTCTTACGATTAAGAACAGTATTACGAACTCTCAAAATATCTGCTTGCAGTCCAATCAATCCCATAAATAGTTTTTGATCAACGCGAAATATTTTTTCAAAATGTACCGGCATCACATGGTCAGATGTACCCAAATGATGATCCGTAGCTATGGCTACGCAATCCTTGCCGTACATGGCAACTACACAGCCGCTAGCATAGTCTAGTAACGCCATTATTTTGATATTTTATCACTTAAAAGTAAAATTTTTTTTTATAAGTTTTGAATTCTTAAAAATTTTATTAATTTAAATATACAGTCTTTGTTAACTTTGATAAAAATGAAGTAATTAACTTCAATGCTGTATTGAATATATGTATTTTTTTAATTAATTACAAGTGGAACATGAAGTTAATTAGGGCATGTTCAGCTCTTGGCTTTTAACCCTAACTAATTGAGAAATGTTATAATAAAGTATTTGTGAATTAAAATGAACAAAGGCAAACTATGGGAAATAGAACTCCATGGTAAAATTTCACAGACCAACTTGTTTCGCAACAAGTTGAGTTAAGTATAACCTAACTAAGAATAGACTAATGTGACATATTATATTAGTAAATTTGGTTAGGAATTAAATCCAACTTATTTCAGACAGAAATTATAGAACGAACAAATGAATAATATTTTTTTTGCAGTTAACTGGTCTGTAGAACCAAGTCCCATCAGAAGTATATTATATATGTAGCTACACACACAGTTCTTAATTGGCAAACCTTTATCTTATTTTCCTCAGTTATAAAAATCTGAATCCTGTTGTAACATAATTGCTGTGAAATTACTGTTCCCAATAGAAAGTTGTCTTAGGCAACTATGAAACCTCTCTTACAAACTTCCTGCTGTCTTTCTCTCCTCGTGGAGCATAGGGCGGCTTTCTCAGATAACGCGAAGAGACTAGGGAGGGACATTTTTTAAATATATGAATTATATGGCATTTTTATTTCGGGTATAAAATTAGCTTATGATTTCAAACATAAGTTACCTACAATTGGGATAGATAATCGAAAAATGCGTTTATATTAATACTAGTAGATGACCCGGCGAACTCTGTTCCGCCTTAAAGGCAATAAATAAGCAGTTTTTTTTTAATTGGAAAAAATACCTACATTAATCATTCATAATTTATTTGTGTATTTTAGTACACATCGCAAATTATCTATTTGTTGACCTCTGTTGTTCGCTCGACCTTCAGTCCTTAAATTTGCAGTATTTCGTATTCTTCTTGCATTACGGCTTTGTCGGGAAAGATTCGATCGTCTTGGTCGCGGCATTATTAAAAAACTAAAAACTCAAATTTTCAACCATACCATACATTATAATTGTTAATTATTTATTTTGTTGAGTTTGCAACAACCAGGTAGTTTTATTGATTAAAAACGATATTTATTGCAACACAAACTTATATTGATCTAATACAACTTTTAAAAACACATTAACTAAGTTATATTTCTATCTGTTAAATTTTAATAAAATATTTTAATAAAGTATTAGTATTGCTGTTAAGCTAGACTTACTTTGTATAGGGACAAAGAAGCTTTATTAAATTTTAGAGGAATTTTTAGAATAACATAGCATAGCTTCTTTGTAAAAGCACCAGAATGGTCGCTTTACATATAGTAAGTAAAAAATATGCATTACAAAATGTCTCTACAAAAAGAGTATCTTTGAAAAGAAATAAAGAATTGGCAAACCCCAAAAGTTAAACTTTCAATTCGTTGAACTTGTGTTTCCAAAATAAAGCTGTAGTTTATAAGCTCGTTCTAATTTAAAAGCACGGCAAGTGCTTTGGTTGTTGTCACTAATTAAATAAAAATAAGTGACAATAAAACCTGGAACTTGAGCATTGAAAGTTTGTGCAGCCTTGGCTTCTTGTGGATAAACACGATAAGTCATCGCTTCTAATTTGACAGGCACGAGTTCTAAGCCGGCACTTGCAGTCCAAACAAATTATATACGGACTATAAACTAATTAAATAAAATTCGATTATTTCTAAAGACCACTGATGAAGAGTACTTGGCAATACTCGAAACAGCGTTGTATGGTCAGCCGAACTTCAATAAAATTAAAAATAAATTTTTGTGTTTGTACTTTATTTCTTTCTTTGCTATTCGAAAATTCCAATAAAATATTTTCTTATATCAAAAATTTGATAATTTCAAAACCTACTTTGTCGTGAACGGGATAAACAGGTATCCTATGTCCTTCTCCTGGCCTTAAACTACCTCCCTGCCAATTTTCAGCTAAATCGGTTCAGCCTATATCCTTCTCCTGGCCTTAAACTACCTCCCTGCCAATTTTCAGCTAAATCGGTTCAGCCGTTCTTGAGTTATAAGTGGTGTAACAAAAACACATCTTTCT
>NC_051847.1:236890561-236905296 GCF_002237135.1 Teleopsis dalmanni | reverse complement strand
CGAGCATCTGCCTTTGTGGCCCGCTTAACAACTCTTAGATTTTAATTTAATATACATCCGACGGTTTAAATTTTACTAATTTTTGCAAATGTAAAACATTAAAAAACCACAATATGTACTTTTAATTAATATTTGTAAATATTAAAAAAATTAAACCAAAGCAGTGATAATAAAACTTGTTAAAACTTGATAAACTTATGTATGTAAATAAAAATTATTTGTTTACTGCACAAACACATTTTTTTTTTGTAGTTAGAAATTATTAAAAATTGATAACTGATCACGTTATTATTATCTTACACAATTTTTTTATTTACATTTAATTTAATGAACTACATTATGTTTATCTATTGTATCAATTTTTATACATTTTTTTCTAATATTATGAAAAATTATTCACTTAAATAAAAAAATCTTCAAAACAAGAGTAATTATATTAAAATTTCAATCCTTTATTAAATAAATTCTAAAATAATTTAAAAAGCTTAAGTTGCGTTTGAACAGTTGAATATGAGTGGATTTGCCAACTCTCTTTAGCAGTTGATTGCACCAATGACAGTTTGTTGTATTATGTAGGGTTCAACTGACAGTTCACAATAATATAAATCGCGATTCTAAAACTCTGCTTTAAAATTAGATGCGCTAGGTTTTATGGGTTTTAACAAATTTGATTTTATTTAATTGAATTCACTAACACATTTTTAAAAATAACTACTTTGTGCTACTTTTTGTACTAATTGTTAATGACCCGAAATGTACCCGAACATTTCTAGCAATTGAGCTAACTACTTATTTCGTAGTTACGTATTTCGTATTATAAGTACAATATTTCGTTATATGCCCGCTTCTCATACTTTTTATTTTTATAAGTACTAAAGTAGATATAATTTATTAATATAAGTTATAAGTCTCCACAATTTCTGGCTTTTTATCAGGACGATCGCGTTTCTCCTATAATCTCCATTTCTACGATCGTGTTAACAACAACTCTTTGCATAGAGTTTACTCTTAATCAGTAATTACTAACAAGAACATCTTCCCTCTTCCCCTTATTTATATGAATATATTTGTTGTCTAAATACTAAGCCTTCTGTGTCCCTAGTCTGCCTTTCCCTTGATCACTGGAAAATGGTTTCAGCTTTTGACCTAAACGGGCCTATAGTTGGAATTTGTCCATTTTGCATTCCTTAGAGATGGTTTTAGTGAGAATAAATCTATTATATACAGATAATACATCAGGTTATTATTTTTATTCGTTGTTTTGTAGGAGTTTATTCCTAATAACACATTTTTCAAACGAATTAAGATAAAAAATATTAAATTGTTTAAGTCAATTCTTAACTTCTGCTTTTTTTATCCTACAAATAGTAAAATTATATAAATAAAATCAATATTGTGAGATCACTCAAGTATGTTGAAGATTGTAAAACAATATTTTAAAGTGTTGGCTCGATTTATTAAAAAAAATTACAGTTCTTATTAATCAATAATACTTGTGTATTTAACTGTTTAAACTGTTGGTTTAATTTTTAATGGTTTTTTGGTTTTACTCTAAATAATACATAATAAATGAATATACAATAAAATTAATATTTATAATATTTCTTTTCATTCCCGCTTAACTGTGTCACAGATCAGCTAAGTAAATCATAATTGTTTTACATTTCAATATTTTTTAATTGTTTTTATAGATTGAAAAATTATGAATTTTTTAACAAGTTTTTAAATAAAAAAAAAATGTGCCACAACCTGAAATTTTTGCTTTGTGGTATTTGCATAAAAATAATTACTTTATTGTTATTATACATAAAGCTTTATGGTTTTTTGATTTCATACAATTAATTTTTTTTTATACAGACACTCTTTAATTGTACTATATAATTAAATTTATTCTTCAAGAATACATTGTTTTTTTTTTCTCACAAATGCGCATTTAAAAAGTATTCCACTAATTAACTTGTAAATAAAAATAATTAATTTTTAATAACTTCGAAAATTTAAATTTTCTGAAGAAGCTGTTGTGGAGTGGAGATTTGTACGGAGCTTAAGTCTCCACTCCACAGCAACTTCTTAAAATAAGTATGAACTTTTCTATTGTAATTATGAACAAAGTCTCCTTATAATCCTAATGAGAATGCCTTTCGTTAATTTCTTTTAAAGTTTATAATTTCTTTTAAAGTTAATTAATTTTAAAGTTTAATTTCTTTTAAAGTTTATAAAAAAAATTAAGAAATAATTCACGAAAGCCATTCCAATGGCTTTTGAAATTGAATTTCAAGTCTTGTATCTTTTAAGGGTCTTATATTTTCATGACACCTTTAAAATTTATATCTTTAAAAAATCTGTTTAACTTAAAATAGTCGATGAATCTCATTGTGTAGTTAAGTATGTATTGACTTACTGCTCGATTTAGTGATAACTGTATGACATGATATATTGATATGATTATTGAGCAGTCTGATGAAATATGGGATGCAAGGGGTATAGCACAAGAAGAAACAGTGTTAACTTAAACTGATTTACAAAACCGCAAAGCTAAACATTTTAATTAATTTATTTTATTAAAATATGTATACCACCTAAAACTGGTTCAAACAAAAATAAAAATAGTTTTTTTAGCGTTTGAAAAAAAAAAGTATAATAATAAGCGGTTTTTGTTGGTTTGAGTTAATTAAAAATTAAGAAACATTTCGTTTTTAACGTTTAATTTATTATTCATTTTTATGACCATTCCCACAGATGACTGTCAAAAATAATTGAATTATTATAAATTATTTTTATTAAAAACATTATTTAAAAACAACAATTTGTGTTTTCAATTACTGTCTTATTAAATGTTTTATTATTATATATGCTTTCTATTTTATTTTATTTATTTTATTTTATTTTATTTTATTTTATTTTATTTTATTTTAATTTATTTTATTTTATTTTATATTTTTTTTAATCCTTTCCATGGTAATTAATTAAATTTTTGGCAGTAAAATATTTATTTTACTTATTTATTAAAATATTATTTTTATTTATTATTGTTATTTATTTAAAATAACATATTATAATTATTTCATGCATTATTGTTATTTATTATTGTTATTTATTTAAAATAACATATTATAATTATTTCATGCAATTATTTATTTTATCAATAATAAAAAGCATATTAAATAGAATAAATTTTTTTTTATATCTTGGAAAAAGTTTAAATAATTTACACTGTTAAAATTAATTAATAAACACCTAAATATATATATATTAAACAGAAACAATTCAGCAGCTATTATGATTTAATTTAATCAGTGATACTTACGAAATTATTATTAAAATTACTTAATTAATATTTTAAAATTAATAAAATATTAATTTAAAAAAAAAAGATGTTTAGTGTTGAAGACTCTTGAAAATATTTATATAATATTTATTATATACAACGTGAACATTTATGGTATATGTAAATATATTAAATTATTTAAAAATTATTTAATAATAGTTATGTATTTAAACACACTATATCATTTGCAAACATGAACATGTATATACATATAAAATTAATAGATTATTTACAATTTTTTTTAAAAATTGTTATATATCGAGACACATAATATTTTCGATTATATTATTAGTAGTTATTATTTTTTTTAAACTTACCGTGTTTTCAGCTTTCTCCTGCACCATTTTGAGAATTTGATAATTAACTGTAGTATAATTAACTATATAGCTATAGTTTTACAAATTTTATGAGAATAATAATTCTTTTAAATAATTTGAAATTATTAATTAATTTATATTTAAACAGAAATAAGTGATTTTGTTTTAATAGTTTTTGTTCTTAAAGACGTACAGTATGCCTGGAACCAAATCACGAAAGGTATCACTGAGGCCCTATGCTTCACTTAGGAGAGAAGGACAACAGTAAGTAAGTTAGTAATAGTTTTTGTTAAGAACAATTTGTTAATAATTTTTCAATGATTTTGTATAAAAATCAATATTTTTTGTTTTGTTTATTTTTCTTAATTTAAATTATGTTTTAAAATATATTTATATTTTTTGTTTTTTATTTTAAAAAGAAATATTTAAGCTACTGCTTTACTATAACCACTCGAACTAATTATTTGAGCAAAAATTAAATAATATTTTTAACGTTTGAACTTTGATAGCCAACAAAACACAAAAAACTGTTATCAACAAATATTAAACAAATTTTTTAAATTCACTATAAATTATTGTAAGTGGAGAAAAAACTATAAAATTTTCCCATTTGGAATATTTTTTAATAAATATTTTTTATAACAATTAACACTTTTTTACGGTAAGTCACGTTTCGACGCTGACGATGCACAACAAAGTTTAGTTCACATGTTTTCTTCCAACTGAGGCAGTTGTGATTCTGTTCTTGAAAAATATTGCCAAAATGAATATTTGTTTATTAACAAATACAATACAATAAGATATGATGCGTTTTTTATTTTATTTGTATAGAAACGAGTTTTATTAGAATCGAAAGTGAACTGCTACTTCTTTTATGACGGCAATAACATTTTCCCACAAGCGCTGCCAATATTAGCTTTAGTCCTAAAGTAATATTATAAACTTTATTAAATTGTTTGATAAGATGTTCGTTTAATGATTATTTTGTATTAATAATTATATTAATGAAAATATTGATATCAATGAGCTTAATGCGATTGGCTTATCATTAATTGATAATAGGGAAATACTCGTACTTGGGATAAATACTTGTATCGACAATCTATAGTAGACATTATCAGTAAATATTTCACACTTAAAATACTAAATACTAATGCAATAGATTATGATAATAAGACTTATGTTAATTTAATAAAATATATTATTAGTTTACCATTAAAAAAAGAACATTTGCTTGCCCTCCATATCATTAATAATAAAAAGTATTTATATATATAGTATTCTAGTATTCTATAGTACTCTAATCAATTCTAGTAGAATAATAATAAGTAATATAATAATAAAGTATTAAATAAGTAATATAATGTAATAAATATAATAAGTAATATACTATACATGCCACTCTGAAGGGAGATGTGACTTGTGGAAGGCGATGTGTATGAATAGTGCTACTTACTTTTACTTTTTATCTTATACGGATAAGGTAATCTGCAAATCTGAATTTATTCCAGTATTTATACCAGTACTCTAATCAATTCTAGTAATATACTAATAAGTAATAATAATAATAATAAAGTATTAAATAAGTATAATATATAATAATAAGTACAATAAGTGTAATAGTATAATGTAATAAATATAAGAAGTAATATACTATACATGTGTGTGAATTACTCAACTTGCATAAGGGACAGAGCCCTGAAGTTATATGCGAAAATTGACAGGCTATCCTACTTACCTACTAATCTACTAATCCTACTAATCTTAGAGTAATCAGTCTCCGCACGCGGAGGTACGCAGATCTTAGATCAATCACCGAATAATTATGAAGCTTATGAGAGATATACAAATTAGTCAATGAGATGGGTGGGACCCTGTAGTACCCCCAGCTATCAAAGAGTAAAAGTGCCCAGTTGCGCTGACTCGAAAAAAAGGATCAACATATGAATATACACCTATGAATACCACTCTGAAGTGAGATGTGACTTGTGGAAGGCAATGTGTGTGAATAACGCTACTTACTTTTACTTTTCATCTTATACGAATAAGATAATCTGCAAATCCGCAACCGTATGAAAGAGATGTCTATATATTTGCAGTAGGAATAGGAATCGACAGGGTAACAGCTCCCAACGGAGCCGAGCACTGTGACTATGGTTGATCTTTTATGCTGTAACACACCCTAACCGAACAAAAGACATTCCGCCTTCCGAATGAAAGCTAGAATGTCGGCCGTTGAGAACCTCATTAATGACAGAAAGGGAGAGTAGTTCACAGAGAATGTGACTGGAAGTCTCGTTTGCTTCTGAACAGAGTCGACAATCTATCTCTTCGGACAGACCCATTTTATTAAGGTGATAACGCAGTCCACAGTGACCCGTTAAATATCCCACCAGTAACCCTAACTCTTTTCTGCTGAAAAAGGATACATTACCATAGTTGTACGGATGAACCAGCTTATATTTGCAGTAATCTAGTTTATCTTATGCAGACACCTATACCTTGACTTTAACATGATTTTCTTTCATGTAAATGTAGCGAAACCTTCAAGCAAATTCATTGAGTCCTTGAAAGAAGAATCTTCCATGTAGCATACACTATCCCAACTCTGCTAGGGTCACTCGCATAGAGGAATACCTTCTTTCACTAGCTAGGCGATATTTTACAAGTGATCGGAATTCCCTCGAGATTCTTCAGGTAAATTCGCTCCCAATAATGCTGTTTGAATCTATGAGACATAAGCCCCCCCCCCCAATTCTTCGCCTACTATTTTAAAGAAGACTCTTGCTCTTCCTTTTACTATTCCGCTCTACATTACTGGCATTTATGATCCCGAGCGTAAAGTTTATTCTTAGCTAGGCTAACCCGCAATTTTCCGTAAACTCACTGGTTTTAGTAAACATACTTTCGTTATCTATAAATCATATTTAGGGAGCGTCAAAATCTCATTGGCGTTTTTTTTCATTATAAAATATTGAAATATGGGTATTATCAAATTAATAATACTATTAATTTTATTATGAAATAATACTTTGGTCACACTTTCAGAGATGGAATACCTCTTCATATATCTTTATTGACTACTCCCATGGCACGTGTATATAATCTGCCTAGTTTATTTAATTATCACATTTATACCTCTCTACATAGTTTTATATGTCAACACATCAAGCTGATTATCAATAAACAACTTTTTAAATCTGCATAGTGTCACGTAGCTTCACTCTGGGAATGCACTAGTCAGACTACCAAAAATATAATATGTTCATTGATTTAGAAAAATAAAGTATTGAAAGAAGTGGGTAAAGCATTTAGGCACGTTAGAGGCAGACATACAAGGACCTCAAGATTCCATTAGTCATTCAAATAAAAAGTAATAACAAGGAGAACCAAATCACTTATGGAACTGCATGCCAATGATGAAGCTTTGAGAACATTGCTAGAAGATTAAAGAGTCGAAGCCGTTTGATATAATAAATTTAAACTTCACGTGATCTAGTGCGGAAGGTTATATCTATAGTGTGATAGCATATACTTATACTGTAAATTAGATCATCTCATGAAAAAGATTATATTCACTGTGGTATCATTTTTTTTTATGCAAAAGACGATTTGTTCAAAATAGCCTAATTTAACTCGTTCAAATATTTATAACTCTGTTGAAGTACTGTTAGTTTCTGTTACTAACTAAATCCATACTTCTGCTCAAACCCAGTTAATTTTTTTCAGATGGTTATGATTTTAATAGTTATGGATGTTAGACCACTATATCCAAGAGCAAAGTAATACTCGCCTGAATGTCGAAAAAATATTTCAATTCATATTATAATACCATCATTTTTCGGATGTTCCATTATAAATCCATCAACGTTTTCTAAATTATAAAAACTCTTTTATAGTATGGGAACTTAAAACGAAGATTAATGCTTTAATCAAAACTGTATTAAAATAATTTTAAATTTTTGATTGTAATTTTCTGTAAGTCCCATCTTCATTTAGTGTTCTATATTTTAATATATAATAATTTATTGCGGTAAATATTAAATTATAAGGAGAATAAATTATAATAGTGAAGTCAGTAAATAAAAATCAATTGCAGCAATTATAATTAATAATTAGTTTAATTATTAATTAGAATAAAAATAAACAAGGTACTGGCACCGCAACCATAGTTGATCTTTTATGATGTAATTATTAATTTTTTTATAATAGGTCTGTTTCACGAGCTACTCGTAGTAACTTTGAGTAACACTGTGTATACACAACTGTGTTTCACTAGGAAATTTTCGAGTAAATGAGAACATCTGAGAGAGTATACCATCCCTGTCGAAATTTGAAAATGCTACACAATCCAGCTGTTTTGGTTTGAATTTAAATTTTTGTGTTGTTTATTTGCGTGGCACTGGTGCTCTCACCAGATTTCACACAAAACTGTTCCAAGAAAATCTGAATAAAGAGCGTAATTTGGCACTTCATTTATGTTACTATGAGTAGCTCGTGCAACAGGCATATTAATTACATATTTAGGACGTGTGCGAGTTAGGCTAAGTTGATGCTAAACCAAATGGGAGTTTTTTTGCACTGCACACATTTAGCCATTTATCAACACGTATCGACACATCAATACATTATCGGCACAACTTAGAATTTTCCTCATTTAGAACTCAACTTAGATAACCCCATTATTATTAGTCTATATTTTAATAATAAATCTTATTACAATGGCATTTAATAATAAAAACATAAAATTTTTTTTTCATAATTATGTCTTTTTAAATTTAAACAGAATATCACAACTTATAAACGGTTATTAAAAAATTTTTATGAAAATCCGAACAATTTACAATAAAATATGGAAAGAGTTGGCAACACTAAAATATAACTTTGTTGTCAATTTTTTTTTTGCATTATTCGTCATTCAAGCAAAATCTGTTCTTTGTATAAAAAATTAGGAGAAAACATTTTTTTAATAATACTTGATAAATTTTACGAAATAAGAGATGCAAGATAATCCGGATTTATATGAAGAGGTGAAACTTTTCCGAAATGCTAGAGAACGTGAGAAATATGATAATATGGCAGATTTATATGCGATAATTAATACTTTGCAACAATTGGAGAAGGCGTATTTCCGTGATTGTATCACGCCTCAAGAATACACAGCAGCATGTTCGAAGTATTTAGTGCAGTATAAAGTAGCCTTCAAACAAGTGCAATGTGATGAGTTCCCAACAGTTGACACATTTGTGAAGAAATTCCGACTTGATTGTCCAGCTGCTTTGGAACGCATACGAGAAGACCGTCCCATAACGATACGCGATGACAAGGGTAACACATCGAAATGTATTGCGGAAATCGTATCACTTTTCATCACAATTATGGATAAGTTACGTCTGAAAATGAACACAATGGATGCTTTGCATTTTGATGTTAAGGACTTGGTTGATAATATGAATCGCCTTTCGCTCATACCCAAAGACTTTGATGCCAAACAGAAAGTTGAGACATGGTTGAGTACTTTAAATGAAATGCAGGCTTCGGATGAATTATCAGAGGCACAAGTAAGACAGTTTCTCTTCGATCTGGAATCAGCATACGCCGATTTCACTAAACTGTTACATAGCCAATAAAGATCAACGTTAGTATTTAGACATATGTATTTATATTATAATTAAATCTTTTGAATTTTTCTTTTAAGTGTTAGCTTTATACATAATTTTAAAATCTTTTAATAAACTATTAATTGTTATGAAGTATAATATTTTATTTATTTTGAACAAATAAGAAATTTATAAATAAGATAAGTTAAAGCATCTGAATTACAACTTCTAAATTTTTAAATAAATGTATATATTTAATTTGTTAACATTTTTGAGATAAAAAAGTTATTTGAGATTTTATTTTTTTGTATCAGAGAAGTAAAAAAAAATATATAGATTGGAGGCCTTGAATTGATACAACTTAACTAGTGAAGTTTCGAGCCGCATATCAAATGCAGATCTTTTGGTACAAACAAATCAAAAAGATGGATAGGATATACTATCCGACGACCAAATAAATACATTTCACTACAAGCTTTGACATGGAACTAGAAGGCAACAGACGCCCTGGTGCACCGGCTTTAGCTTGGAGAAGGACAATTGAAAGAGAAATAACAGAAGCACACTACACATGGAACGATATATGCAGAGAAATACCTAAGAGAATCGTTACGGCCCTATGCTTCACTAGGGGAAACGGATGCTAGGAAGATGGAGAAACTAGTAAAGTTATATGACTTGTAGTAGTCTGGAAATCAGGTGGAATGAGTTATTTCTGAATTAAGGGAGTGCACATTATATATTTATTTAAAGTTAAATATGACCATTAAGTGTATTTTTTAATTGAAAGGGGTGGATGACACGTTGACATTATTTTATCTGAAGTCGCTTTTAATATTTTTTATTCCCTACAATAGATTTCATAGAAATTGATTAATTAAATTATCATCTGTTTTTTCTTTCTCAGTGGTTATCATTAAACGTGAATTTATCTTTTTATTGTAACTTTTTTAAATTAGATAAATTAGATCTTTAGTATCACAATTAACAATTGTGGCTTAGATAATCTAAGATGATCTTTTGTATTATACTTACCAAATGTGGCTTAAACTATCTTAGAAGATCGTTTGTATCACAATTAACAACTGTGGCTTAAACTAGTTTAAGCCACAGTGATCCTAACTAAAAATAATGTATATAGACCTTGCAATGAAGGTCATAATGTCTTTCCAATATTAGAAGAGGACAGAAGCTCATACACCAGTAACTTCCTTCTACTCCACATCAAACCCAAAAAATCACAGAGAATTTACCTAATATTTTAATCCACTTTCAGGCTGATAAGTTAATCTTTTTTATAACAAATGACTCTAACTAAACATAAAGCATTCCGTCCTTGGAATGAAGGTCATAGTGTATTCATAATGTCAGATGAGGATAGAAGTTCCCGCACCAGAATTCTCTTTCTAACCCGGACCGCAAATTAACAATCATAGAGAATATTACTAGAACTTTAATCCTCTTCTAGGCCGAAACGTCAGTTTTTTATCGCAGATAGAACCTTATTCGAGATGGTAATGTATTTCAAAATTGCTCATCACGTATCATGTTAGCAATGTAATCTCTGCACTACTAGTAAAGACCATCCATCTAAATCAAATAAAAAATCGCCTCATATTCTACCGATTAATTGGAGTGTCGCGTCAGTAGCGATGACTTTCGATTTTTAACCAATAGTTAATCAAAGTCTATGGACCAACTAATGCTACAGTATTAGTTCTCCAGTTTATAGAAACTATAGAATTAGTATTTGCAAACATATTTGCAGCTTTATAGGTTAGAAAAGTCTATAAGCACATCATATAATTAAGGGAGCCATTACAAAATATGAGGAATTTTAAAATACGAATATATGGGTTAGGATATTGATTACGTAGGGGTTAAGTGAGAAAATGAGTATTTTTTTTTGGTTAAGGAATGAATCAGTTGTTTTTGAAATTTAATTGAAAGTAGCCTGAATCGAGACGGAAAATTTTGACATTACAATAGTTGGCAGCCTAAGTAAAACTCAATTCGATGTTTGTATAAGGACATGATAAGAGATCCACAAAAATATGGAGAGTAGAGCTGCAGTTGCCACACATATTTTTACGTACTTATGCTTGACATATCACTCTTATAGCTATACCATGAGCTATATTAAGCTAGAATAGTGCTTGCTTCATAAAGAATGAGTAGTTCTGTTCTGGAGATATCAGACAAAGACGTGTTAAGAATTTTATTGTTGTGCAATCGTGGTCTCGTAAACGTTACTGCATCTGTGTATAAAACTGTTAATTCACGTTTGTAATCCACTTTAATGATATTAGCTCCATTGCAATATGCGTCAACGTTTTTATGATACGAAGAAAGAGATCGATCGATGCTTTCTGGAGGGAGGCTCTATTGATCATATTATCATGACGAAGTCCATCTATGTGATACATAAGTTGATATTGCTTAGATAGTAGTTGATTGTGCTCCCTTACAAGAAACATTGTAAGTTCTAGCAGTTGAGATGCATAGATCTGCATTGGCCTAATACTAGAAGTGATGCGGTGTACATCCCAGAGTCATTCGTTTGCTATGACTAACAAGTGCCGCTCATCACTTCCAACGAGGACTATACATCAGTAATTATTTGACATAAATATTAGTTTTACTCTATGTTAGTTAAGTGACGTAGAAGTTGTAACGATGTCTGTTTCACTGGAACTAATATTTGGAGTTATTTTTTAATCTACTACAATCACACGAATTTTCTTTTGGTGTACTGGTTAAACCACATTATTTTTTTATGGTTAACCAAATAAATGAATTTAAATTATTAATTTAATAACAATTATTTTAACATTAGAACGACTATGAATGTATGTATGTATATATCTGCGGCCTTCCAATCTGTACAGTGAGTTGTGTTGACCCGCGATCGCATCTGGTCTGCTGGTCTGCCCTGCTCTACAATATCGACTTTCATCTAGGCAAAATTTATTATATAAATTAATAAATATTAATAGTTTATATATATTTGGATTATTTTTACATAAAAACGTTATATAAAATATATAAATTTGAATTTTTTTTTTATTAACGTTTTTGTTTCAAAATTATATTATATATAATTATAAATTTTTTTTAAATAAATATATTAAATAAAAAACATTTTTTCATATACACACATTTTATTTTCGAATTAAAATTACAAATATTTTTGTTGATCGTTTTTTTTTTTATCTCATATTTTAATACATAAAATCGTTTAATTTAATATATATATTTTTATTTATATATAGTAATTTAAAATTACAAATATATGCCGTTTCTATTATCATCGCGCTCATAAAAAATTTACAAATATTTTTCTGTTACGCCTCATATTCTATACGGAATTTTATGTTACATCGGTAATATAAGTGTCTTGACCATTTCGAATGTCTTAACGCTATCCGACGAGTCAATAAGATACAAAGTGTTTATTTTAATTATTTAATTAAATGTTGAATTTCTCTATATATTGCGAGCATATTTATCATATAGTATAATTTGATAATATAAGAACTAAAGAGCCAACTAAAGTCACAGAAAAATATAAGTTAATAAAAATAATAAAATAATATTTTTCTTTGGGGATCTATATATTCAGAAACTGCTTTATTTTGAAAATCACGTTTTAATGATATTTTATAATATTATCTGTAGTTTGCTTATTTTTAAAATTTTTCAAGTTACACATTAATCGTTTCAAATGGATTAGAAACAATTTCTTTTTCAAAAACGCTTACATATGCGCTTCTCATCCTTAAAATATTTACGGAATATAATTTGTTATATATATACGACATTATATCCTAATTAGTTTAACAATGATTTACAATATAATTAATTAAGTTTCACATATTTTATTTAATAAGTTCTTGAACCTGCTGATTATATCTTCCAAATCCTTGACTATATGCTTATGAACAATTGCTTAAGTTGTTGATATTAATCAATAATTTGAATATAGAATCTAATGGGAACACAACCCCAATACTTTAAACCGGAAAAATGCTCTCTTAAATTAAATATATAAAACTATAAAGTATTAAAGAAAGTAAGATAAGATATTTGTAAATACCTTCTCTTTCTCAATTCTTCCAAAGAGTTGAACATTGAATATTTTCTGACTATTTTTTTAAAAAAAATGCTTGCGTTATTTACTTTTTCTGATTATTTCACTATAAAATCTATAATGACTAATGATATTTCAGCCAAAAAAAAGTTTGAAGTAGCGCCATCTGTTAAAAATCGTGAAGAATTGACATTTCCATTAAAATGGAAAGATAAAATATCATCTCACAGTTTGATTTTTCTGACTGGTGTCAGTGTGCGAAACGTAAAGGTTACTGGTGAATAATACTGCACGCAACCAAAACCGATTACGACCGAATTCCAACTTAAGAAAAAATGCCATGTCCCTCTTTGATCCGAAAAAAATTTATCTATACGTTAAACCTATCAACATCCAAAAAAATCCTCTGTAATCATATACTCTTAAAAAACAAGAGAGATATTTTTTTGGTAGACAATTGACGAAGATCCTCTAAAATGTCGGTTCATAGCATGTTTAATCTAGCATGTTGTCCAGCTGAGCTGTACAATAACAAAACAGATGTGAGGTACTTTCTTCATAATTCTTACAGTTGCGGCAAGAATCGTCGAAAGGAATACCTATTTCCCAAGCATTTGTTTCTAACTGCCAGTAGTCCGTTCACAACCTCACAATATCGCATATTTTTGAGATTCTTGATGTTTAGTAGTTTAAATGTCATCGTGATTAGTTTTTAGTTTTAAAGTACCATTTGTATTGAATAAATCCATAAAACCGTAGGAAGTCGTTTAGTTTTTATACGCTCAAGTCTTTTAATTACCTTAGCCTTTAATCTTCTCAAATGAATTTTTGGAGTAATTGTTTTTAAACCCGAAAAATCTGTCTCCAGATTCAGGATTCTTTTCAACAGGATGAGTAAGATCCACACAACAATCGAGCTAAGATTTATCTAAGCTGCAGTGCATTTGAATAAATGTAAGTAGTCATGAGCTCCAGAACTGCAGTAAGGATATGTCAGAAATATATGGATTAATTCCTGACATTTTGCAACTGTTTAGCACTTGTTTGTACTTTAATCTAAGTTGAATTAGAAGAGTTCTTACTGCATGGAGAGATCATTTTTTTTGGAACTATCCAACTGTTGAGAATCGAGTTTGATATTCTTTTGTTGTACTATCGACGCCTGTAGATTATAGACTGGCAATGATTAATAACTTTCTTTTCTCCGTTGCGATCATTTTCCATGTATTTAAGACGACAATTGCAGCAGACAACAGATTTTATGGAGAGGTAAGTCTTTAGTGATCAACGTAGCCTTGGTTATCCATATATCGTACGCGAGAAAAACTGCTAGTTGTACTCTTCACTAATTAATTTTAATAATTTTAAATTTGGTAGTTGAAGTAGTGTAGATTTGACAT
>NC_051847.1:236885138-236890461 GCF_002237135.1 Teleopsis dalmanni | reverse complement strand
CGCTAATATATTTTCGAGATGGAGTTTCTGGTGGATGAAAAAAATATTTCATAAGGGTTTGCAAGGACCACTTGAAGAGGAAGACTTATATCAGCACCGTAAAGACTTAGATAGTGAACGAGTAACTACAAAGTTTTCGTAAAAACAAGACTGTGCAATAATCCGTTCGCGTAGTTTAACTGCTGTGTATTTTATTTTAGAAGATTTAGTGTTTCCAGCAGAGATCGTAGGCAAACGTATTCGTGCCAAATTGGATGGCACACAAATTATAAAGGTGCATTTGGATAAGAATCTACAAACGACCATTGAGCACAAAGTAAGTGTTAAATAACACTTATTTCATTAAATCTTTTTTGCACTTGTGTTTTTTGCTGTTTAAAATTAGTGGTCCAATGTTTCGTTTACGCTTCATATATTGGTAACATTCATCAAATTTAATGAGTCTAGCAATTAACTTGCAGCAATTAATTCAATATGTCTATATAATAATAATTCATTAAACAGAATAATATAACAATTTTGCATGATTTGCATAAGGAATTATTTGAAAATAATTTCTGTTGTACGAATACGAGAACGAGTACGCGTAATTTTACCGTACATTGTCTATAAAGTTTTGTTATAACATTGAAAAAATATTGTAAATTTTTTGCATTGCTATTTACTATTATTCACGATTTAAAAAATTTTTGTTGCATTTATCATATTGAGTGGTGCTCGTGTCGGTTATCTTCATTTCTTGAACTTCGAATTTATTACTACATTTTTGGTTTATCATAACCAAACGTAACTGTAAATAAAGAAATTTAACATGAATCGGACTAGAAGAAAAATTGAACGCCCAAAGAATCCCTACTCAACCGCTAATATATTTTCGTGATGGAGTTTCTGGTGGATGAGAAAAATATTTCATATGGGTTTGCAAGGACCACTTGAAGAGGAAGACTTATATCAGCACCGTAAAGACTTAGATAGTGAACGAGTAACTACAAAGTTTTCGTAAAAACAAGACGGGGCAATAATCCGTTCGCGTAGTTTAACTGCTGTGTATTTTATTTTAGAAGATTAGTGTTTCCAGCAGAGATCGTAGGGCAAATGTATTTGGTGGCAAATTGGGATGGTCACAAATTATAAAGGTGCATTTTGGATACGAATCTAACCAAACGACATGAGCAGCAAATTAGTGTTAAATAACCCTTATTTCATTAAATCTTTTTTTTGGCAACTTGTGTTTTTTTGCGTCTTAAAATTACGTGGGTCCAATGTTTCGTTTACCTTCATGTCAACTGAATTGGCCCATTCATATATTGGTAACATTCATCAAATTTAATGAGTCTAGCAATTAACTTGCAGCAATTAATTCAATATGTCTATATAATAATAATTCATTAAACAGAATAATATAACAATTTTGCATGATTTGCATAAGGAATTATTTGAAAATAATTTCTGTTGTACGAATACGAGAACGAGTACGCGTAATTTTACCGTACATTGTCTATAAAGTTTTGTTATAACATTGAAAAAATATTGTAAATTTTTTGCATTGCTATTTACTATTATTCACGATTTAAAAAATTTTTGTTGCATTTATCATATTGAGTGGTGCTCGTGTCGGTTATCTTCATTTCTTGAACTTCGAATTTATTACTACATTTTTGGTTTATCATAATCAAACGTAACTGTAAATAAAGAAATTTAACATGAATCGGACTAGAAGAAAAATTGAACGCGCAAAGAATCCCTACTCAACCGCTAATATATTTTCGTGATGGAGTTTCTGGTGGATGAGAAAAATATTTCATATGGGTTTGCAAGGACCACTTGAAGAGGAAGACTTATATCAGCACCGTAAAGACTTAGATAGTGAACGAGTAACTACAAAGTTTTCGTAAAAACAAGACGGTCCAATAATCCGTTCGCGTAGTTTAACTGCTGTGTATTTTACTTTAGAAGATTTAGTGTTTCCAGCAGAGATCGTAGGCAAACGTATTCGTGCCAAATTGGATGGCACCCAAATTATAAATGTTCATTTGGATAAGAATCTACAAACGACCATTGAGCACAAAGTAAGTGTTAAATAACACTTATTTCATTAAATCTTTTTTTGCACTTGTGTTTTTTGCTGTTTAAAATTAGTGGTCCAATGTTTCGTTTACGCTTCATTGCTCAAACTGAATTGTAGCTCATTCATATATTGGTAACATTCATCAAATTTAATGAGTCTAGCAATTAACTTGCAGCAATTAATTCAATATGTCTAAATAATAATAATTCATTAAACAGAATAATATAACAATTTTGCATGATTTGCATAAGGAATTATTTGAAAATAATTTCTGTTGTACGAATACGAGAACGAGTACGCGTAATTATCGTACATTGTCTATAAAGTTTTTTTGTAACATTGAAAAAGTGTTGTAAATTTTTTGCATTGCTATTTACTGTTATTCACGATTTAAAAAATTTTTGTTGCATTTACCATATTGAGTGGTGCTCGTGTCGGTTATCTTCATTTCTTGAACTTCGAATTTATTACTACATTTTTGGTTTATCATAATCAAACGTACTGAAATAAGAAATTTAACATGAATCGGCTAGAAAAAAATTGAACGCTCAAAGAACCTACTCAACCGCTAATATATTTTCGAGATGGAGTTTCTGGTGGATGAAAAAAATATTTCATAAGGGTTTGCAAGGACCACTTGAAGAGGAACTTATATCAGCACCGTAAAGACTTAGATAGTGAACGAGTAACTACAAAGTTTTCGTAAAAACAAGACGGTGCAATAATCCGTTCGCGTAGTTTAACTGCTGTGTATTTTATTTTAGAAGATTTAGTGTTTCCAGCAGAGATCGTAGGCAAACGTATTCGTGCCAAATTGGATGGCACCCAAATTATAAAGGTGCATTTGGATAAGAATCTACAAACGACCATTGAGCACAAAGTAAGTGTTAAATAACACTTATTTCATTAAATCTTTTTTTGCACTTGTGTTTTTTGCTGTTTAAAATTAGTGGTCCAATGTTTCGTTTACGCTTCATTGCTCAAACTGAATTGTAGCTCATTCATATATTGGTAACATTCATCAAATTTAATGAGTCTAGCAATTAACTTGCAGCAATTAATTCAATATGTCTAAATAATAATAATTCATTAAACAGAATAATATAACAAATTTGCATGATTTGCATAAGGAATTATTTGAAAATAAAATAATAATAATTATTTGAAAATAATAATTTATTTTCTGTTGTACGAATACGAGAACGAGTACGCGTAATTACCGTACATTGTCTATAAAGTTTTGTTGTAACATTGAAAAAATATTGTAAATTTTTTGCATTGCTATTTACTGTTATTCACGATTTAAAAATTTTTTGTTGCATTTACCATATTGAGTGGTGCTCGTGTCGGTTATCTTCATTTCTTGAACTTCGAATTTATTACTACATTTTTGGTTTATCATAATCAAACGTAACTGTAAATAAAGAAATTTAACATGAATCGGACTAGAAGAAAAATTGAACGCTCAAAGAATCCCTACTCAAACGCTAATATATTTTCGAGATGGAGTTACTGGTGGATGAGAAAAATATTTCATAAGGGTTTGCAAGGACCACTTGAAGAGGAAGATTTATATCAGCACCGTAAAGACTGATAGTGAACGAGTAACTACAAAGTTTTCGTAAAAAAAACGGTGCAATTAATCCGTTGGTAGTTTAATGCTGTGTATTACTTTAAGAAGATTTAGTGTTTCCAGCAGAGATCTAGGCAACTATTCGTGCCAATTGGATGGCACGCCAAATTATAAAGGGCATTTGGATAAGATCTACAACGCCATTGAGCACAAAGTAATGTTAATAACACTCTATTTCATTAAATCTTTCTTTTGCACTTGTGTTTTTAGCTGTTTAAAATTAAGTGGTTCAATGTTCGTTTTACCTTCATTCTCAAAACGAATTGTAGGCTCGATTATCATATTGGTACATCATCAAATTTAATGAGTCTAGCAATTAACTTGCAGCAATTAATTCAATTTGTCTAAATAATAACAATTCATTAAACAGAATAATATAACAATTTTGCATGATTTGCATAAGGAATTATTTGAAAATAATTTCTGTTGTACGAATACGAGAACGAGTACGCGTAATTTCCGTACATTGTCTATAAAGTTTTGTTGTAACATTGAAAAAGTGTTGTAAATTTTTTGCATGGCTATTTACTGTTATTCACGATTTAAAAAATTTTTGTTGCATTTACCATATTGAGTGGTGCTCGTGTCGGTTATCTTCATTTCTTGAACTTTGGATTTATTACTACATTTTTGGTTTATCATAACCAAACGTAACTGTAAATAAAGAAATTTAACATGAATCGGACTAGAAGAAAAATTGAACGCCCAAAGAATCCCTACTCAACCGCTAATATATTTTCGTGATGGAGTTTCTGGTGGATGAGAAAAATATTTCATATGGGTTTGCAAGGACCACTTGAAGAGGAAGAGGAGTTATATCAGCATCGTAAAGACTTAGATAGTGAACGAGTAATTACAAAGTTTTCGTAAAAACAAGACGGTGCAATAATCCGTTCGCGTAGTTTAACTGCTGTGTATTTTATTTTAGAAGATTTAGTGTTTCCAGCAGAGATCGTAGGCAAACGTATTTGTGCCAAATTGGATGGCACCCAAATTATAAAGGTGCATTTGGATAAGAATCTACAAAACCATGGCACAAAGTAAGTGTTAAATAACACTTATTTCATTAAATCTTTTTTGCACTTGTGTTTTTTGCTGTTTAAAATTAGTGGTCCAATGTTTCGTTTACGCTTCATATATTGGTAACATTCATCAAATTTAATGAGTCTAGCAATTAACTTGCAGCAATTAATTCAATATGTCTATATAATAATAATTCATTAAACAGAATAATATAACAATTTTGCATGATTTGCATAAGGAATTATTTGAAAATAATTTCTGTTGTACGAATACGAGAACGAGTACGCGTAATTTTACCGTACATTGTCTATAAAGTTTTGTTATAACATTGAAAAAATATTGTAAATTTTTTGCATTGCTATTTACTGTTATTCACGATTTAAAAAATTTTTGTTGCATTTATCATATTGAGTGGTGCTCATGTCGGTTATCTTCATTTCTTCTTCGAATTTATTACTACATTTTTGGTTTATCATAATCAAACGTAACTGTAAATAAAGAACTTTAACATGAATCGGACTAGAAGAAAAATTGAACGCCCAAAGAATCCCTACTCAACCGCTAATATATTTTCGAGATGGTTTCTGGATGGATGAGAA
>NC_051847.1:236877718-236885038 GCF_002237135.1 Teleopsis dalmanni | reverse complement strand
ATAGTGTTAAGATTTTTGGTTTATAAAATTAATGTAATTGCAATTTTAACACCAATAGAGAACTTATAACTCGTTTAAAAATACTCCAAATTTTCTAATACTATATGTTTCAGCGCTTCAAGATAACACTAAAATACGATGTCCAAAAACATTAAAATAACTGTATTTACAATATGTTGTGTTCAGCTGCTTTGCGAATAAAAATAAATGCCGATAACAATAGAAAGAAACTCTTATTATATATTCAAAGCATATTATTTTTCAAAATATAAAAAATAACAAAAAATAACAAAAAATACACAAACATAACAAAAATAAAAATCACATCAAATTGTGCAATAAACATAATTTGCAGTAGAAGAAAATGTAAATAAATTTGACCGACTCACACCAATTAAAATTTCTAGAGAAAACAACGTGTTTTATTGCAACTTAAAAAAAAACTTGTACTTATAGTAAAAACAGAAATTTATAAGTGCATCAAACATTACTCAGTGGTGAAATAATAAAATATATCTAGATACTTTTTCCAAAAGAAACAAAAAATGACTTAATTTTGTTGTTCAGACACATGTCATTTGTCAAAATATTTTCTGACATTTTTGTTTTTGTATTTTGTGGTTGGTTGGCTCTTGTTGTTGCTATTTTATAGTGACGTTTGCCAAAAGACAATTTTCCTTTTGGTATTCTATTTTCGTAAGGCAAAGTGATAACCAGCAACCAAGAAAATATTGTATAATTAATTTTCAAAATAAAAATGAAATATGTATTAACATGAGAAATTCTTGAGTTGTAAAATAGTGAAAATGTAATGTAACGTAAGTAAAAATGAATACCAAGCAAGCTAGTAAGATAGATAACAGATATTTTAATCAAATTTTATATTGACTAGTACTAAAATAATTTATTTACCCTTCAATCTATTTGAATTTAATTTTGGATAAATTAAGCTTATAAATATGTTCGTAACACAATTCACAATTTAGCACTATAAGCGAAAAAGAATAAAGTAAGCAATAGTGAAAGTGACAGCTAATAACACCAAAGCAAAAAAGTAGCAAATAGATACATACAGTATCATTTCACATTGTTTATTTAAATTTATCTGCTCACTGGTACATTTTGAATGGAATTTATTAAGTGACCTTCATCAGAATGTATGGTACATATGCGCATTATAAACTGTAAGCCCGAATCTTGGGCATCAAAACAAAATTTAGAGTTAATTCCATGTAATTCTGCTAAATTGTTGTGTCGAGTATTTAAACTCATGATAAGTAACCCTAAATAAAGTCAGTGGACAAGAAAATCTGTGATCGCTATGGTACTTTGCAGTAATTTTTTTTAAATATTAAATTTCATCAAAACAAGCGATTTTATTTAAGCTTCCAAAAAATATTTTAAAGATAAATTATTCTCACATGGAAAACGCACGGATGTGCATCCACGTTACTAACATGAAATCTGTTGCCTTGTTCTTAGTAAAATGTTTAAAGAATATTATTTAACTTAATATATTATAATTTCTGTTTTAAGAAAGACTTCTGTGAAAATAGCAATAATAATAAAAAAATGAACTTGTAACTATTCTAATTAAAATTATTATTATAATTTTTTTTATATAAATAAACATAACAATAAGAGCATTTATAATAAAAAAGTGCCAACAAGAGAGACATACAATTAGTACTACTGAATTGCTACTAATTTGCTAAGAAAATTAACAATAACCTATAACAACCCTGAATCATTGCAACGCATTACGATTTCTACATATTTGTTTTTGTAATTTCATTTACTATTCGACTGAGACAAGTTCCCTGCCTTGATACGCTTAATATGAACAAACATACCAAGCATTTTTATCAAAAATTATTATGCGTAGAGATGTAGTGTGATATGCAACGCAGCAATGCTTGTCGACAAGCACTTAGAAATTACAAACACCACTTTTTGAAATTTACGCCCTTAAATGTAATTATAAGGAGCCTCAATAGCAAAATATCCATTTTATGGTGGTGATGCGGATATGTTTTAATAAATTTCTCTAATTTGGAGCATAGATATACTAGGTCACAATCTATTGTTATATTTTATAAAGACTAAAATCTAAAAAAAATTTTAGGAAAAAAAAATTTTCTTAATATATTGAAATGGTCTAACTGCAAAAAACAATAGAAGTGTATATGTATTTAAAAATAACTTTTTTTTTTTGACCAAGTTGTGTAAGAAAAAATATGTCAGCACGAATGAAATAAAAACCCATAACTCAATTTATGAGATTTTCAGAATTTTGACCTAAAACAATTGAAAAAGCCGAAAGTATTATCAAGAATAACATTTCAATTTATATGTTTCTTTTTGACGTCACCAAAAATTTTCAATAATTTTTAAAGCCCATACATATAATAGCATATATATATACATATATATATTTCTTCTTTTTTGTTTTTGTTGAAAATATGAAAGAACAAGGCCAAAACAACGCCATCTGGTGATTAATAAAATAAAAAATAAGAAATAAAAAATATTGTTAGTAGTTATACTAGCCAATACACGTGAACACGAGCGAAGGTATATATGTGGGTGTGGAGGGAGGATCGCTTATGTGGTATGTGGCGCACATTTCTTTTTATAAACATCACAAAATATTGTGCGCCGCCATAATTAATTAACAAATAACAAAAACAAAAACTAAAAAAAAATAATGCATCTTTGTACAACAAACAAATTACGGTTGAGCGTCATCGGAACCGACCGCAAGCATTACTAATGCTGCCCAAAAGTGGTCCACAAAGTCATGCTAAGCGGATAGCGGCTCATTCGAATGTTATTCAAAATATTTGCTATTGCTATTGCTATAGTTGTTGTTGTTGTTGTTGTTGTTGCTTTTGTTGCTTTTGTTGCTCGTTCTTTGTTTCATTTTCATTTTGCCAATGTGTTAATGTTTAAATACATTTTAAAAGAAAATAATGAAACTAATGAGCAAAATACAAAGCGAAAACCGCTCAAATTAATTTTTGGGTGGTATTCAAACTTTCTCGTTTTATTTACATTTGAAAATAGACTGAGATTTTTTACTTTCCATGCCGGTAGGAAAATTGTATTGTATTGTAGAAATTAACATTACATCTCATTGTTGATCGGTCTGGTCGGGTCGCGTCTGGTCCCCTGTACACATTAAGAACTGTCTTGTACAACCACAACAACAAAAAATATTTAATTTGAACCTGTATTTGCGTATGTCACCGCAGCAAAGCAGAACACAGCTGTGACATTTCTGTGCATTGACACCTATTTTGCGTAGGCTGGGGGCGGTATTTATTAAAAAAAATTCAACATATGATTTTTTTATTCTATTTTCATTTTTATTTTTAATATTATTTTTTTTTTTTAATTTTTTTAAACATACATATTTCAACAGCTTTTATTTAGTCATGGTTTTGTATCTGTTTATATATGAATGGGGTAAAGTAAGACACTTCTGTTGTTATTATTTGATTGTCTTATCGAAAAAGTGTGAACGAACTGACATCTCACTTTAAGCAAGGTGTTTTATCTTATTTATTAGCATTTATTTGTATTTACTTCATTGAATTCATTTTTATTGTTTTAAATAAAGTAAACTTCATAAAGTTTTGTAATATTTTTTCAAAACAAACCATAAAAATTGCATAATATCTAGAAATTAGTGATAAATTTATATTCAAGTAGCAACAACATTTCCTCATCAACCAGAGATAATTTCAAATTTTATACATTAATTGATCAACTATGAAGTAGAACAAATATTTTCGAAGTACATATTTTAAACAGCTGCAAAATACATAAAGAGCAAATATCTAAGTAATACATATATACAGATAGGTATATTTATATGTATGTACGAGACCGTAAATAATGCAAAAGAAATTGCATTGTTTGCAAATGTCACAGAATTGTTTCTTTATTGGCATACAATATTTATTTATTTTGCACTCTTTCATTTTATTTAATTACTTAATGTACAATAAATGTAAACATATGCCACGCAGCTCTCCACCATTCAAACGTAGCTTGTAAATAAACAAATTGCGGACGAACTCACAGATATACTCAAACGGGGTGGAATCGGTGACATCTGATTTTGCTGACATTTGCATAAATTTAAATTATTTTTAATTTTAATTTTAGTTGTGTTTACATTTTACAAAAATAGCATTGACACTCAAAACCATATAAACCAGTAATGCACAATTCATCTTATCATGTAAGATAGATACTACATGCACATTTGTGCATAAAGAAAATAAAAATTCAAGTAAAAATTAATTCAATAAAGTGTTAAAATCTCCACTAGTTGCATTGATGCTTATTTAGAAGATAACAGGAAATCTGACTGGTCCATTAAACCGAATTAACAAGTTCTTATTTCATTAACCCTAATGTGTATGACATTTGAAAAGGTGAAAAGTTGAAAGGTGAAATAATACGTGCATGCACTTTGAAGTCACAAAAGGAATCTTAAAATAGATATACCGCTTTTTTACAATTAATTAAAAAACTTTTTGATCTGGCTTGATGATTTTGTAAAAACTATATAGTTATTTAACTACAAATTAAATGTTTAAAACATGTAAAAATTTAATCAACATATTCAGGAAGTTTAAACATTACCTGTAAATAAATGATTTTTTATATATCATAATGACTTTGACAATTAAATTGCTATCATTAGTGCAAATCATTTTTAAACCATGGTAACTGATTTTTTCAACATAATTATCTCAATAATAATTATTTAAAGCACAATAATAACATTATATTACATTCGATAAAATAAGGATACCAATCATATCGTTTTTAAAACTATTTAATAATTAAAATCGAAATTCCATCAACAAATAACATTTTTATAGCGTTGGACTACCGTAAAATTTAAACGTATTATTTTGTTACAAAGTGAAAAAATTTTTCACATCAAGTTTTCTTTGCAAAATAAAAGTTGTCCAGAAAGGCTCGGAGAACTAAAAGCTGCACTTTCAACTTGGTATCCACAATTGCAACATGAATGATGAAAAGAAAGAGAAGCTTTAGACCTAAGAGTAAATGATATTACTATTTGATAGCTTATAAATTCAATCAACATTAAGTGAAAATTTAGGTTCAACGCAATAAATGATGTGGTGCGCAATGTACTACTAATACATAGTTCCGCCCTGCGTTGAATACTGTTGAGTACTAACATATATGGTATGAAGATTTGTGTAAAGCCGTCTACCATACTGTGATACCATAGGTATAGGTCTTATGGCCGTCGAATAAAGTCACTAAATTATGTGCGGCTGTAAACCCCACTTCATGCTATCGAAAGCAGACGTTTTGCTCCCTGACATTTATTTATTGAAAATAAATATCCTGCTTGCAATGGCCAAGCTGGTAATCAAAGAAAAATATCTGAAGTAAAACTAAATAAACTTGAGCATAAGCTGAACAACAAGCGTACTAGTCAACTGCTGCAACTAAGACGTGATCTGCAAGCACTATAGTATCGGTGCTGACGGCTTACTCCATACAAGGAAGACATACTGTAAGACTGGATCTACCTTATAATGACTTTTGTCGTGGTTATCGCCCAAGTTTTCCGATTTGTAAGGTTCGATGACTTTCTCTTAAATGGGGGAGGCCTTTTAGCGTTGTTCGTATGCTAATCCGTGATATTACAGGCCATTATGAGTTCAAGTGAGTTCAAGCCGCTACTTCATCTTATCCTAACTTAATCCCTACTTCTTACCCATACAAATCGGCAACCAATAATGGCTGGCTCGACTCATTGGTTTAAAACCAGAGTGTTGATGTGTTCAAATTTATATTTTTTTATGTTATTTTATAAAACTCTTTATAAAATAATAAAGTACTACATTCTAAAAATTTGTTGATAAACGTCTGTTTTAATTTTAATTATAATTTTAAAAACCATTTTAATGTACATATTTTATATTTGTGCCACGGCTTCCAATACTCAGCAGTCCTTTATTCTTCACAGATACTAATTACATACTTTTAAAATAATAAAAGTTGGAACATTCCAAAAATGTAAAAAAAAAATATACTTTAATTATATTTTAGCTTAAAAAATATATATTACCAAATAAAAGTCTCTTTAAAATCGAACAGTTATGTTTGCATTTGCAAAACGAATACGAAGTGGAAATAATAAAAATAAATAAATAAAAATAAAGTAAAACAGAATATATCCTTGGGATGCAGCAGCACGTTTTTTAAGCACAAAAGAAAATAAAAACTTAAAAAAATCTTTCGGGCTTTGTTGTCGTCAAAGTCAAAAAATTGGGTCAGTGTCCAAAAAAAAAATAAGAATAAGGCGATCATGAATACTAAAACGAAACGGAGAGAACCAACACAAACAAAAGCAAAAGATCAATAATTCTACCGCATAGCGAGGTCTCTTCATTGCTTTAAGATCAGAAGCTCTGCACACATAACCTTTGTGAATCAATCGGCCAACAACCAGCAACTAAAATAATAATAACAACAACAACAATACAATATAACTGTTTTGGTTTTATACATTTTGCTCTTCACATTTAATTACATTTTCTTTTTTACTTTCTTCACTTTTGTTATTAAAATGATTTGTTACAGTTTCTTTTTTATGTAAGATTTATATTTCATTTGCACGAACACAAAGCTTAACAAAGACCCAGAACTCAGAATATATTATATATTTGTTGTAAATACGAGTACGTACGGAACAGTAATATAAACAGTAAAATAATATATGTACAATATACATACATACATACATGCATACAGCATAAGCTCATGAAATAAATGTTTACATGCGCAAGCGTAACTTCAATACCAACAAAGAGCAACAGTAAACAATAATGACGTTGTTGTCATTCAATTTTTTTTTTTTGCTCAGAACTTAGGCTCTTTTTCTCTTTCACAACAGTCAACTGCAAATGCGTTTCATGTTCAAGTTTTGTTTTCAGTTGATCATTAAAATTATTGTTTTGTGGTCATTGCAACTTTTTGGTTTTTTTTTGTTTTCCATTTTTTTTTACTTTGTAGTTTATTTTCAATTGTGTTTGCCTTTTATTTGCAACGTATTGTTGCTGTTGTTGTTTTCGTCAGCCAAGTTAGTAGGTCAGCGAAATTCGCTTTGCACATAGAAACATATAAAAATGCAAAGCAATAAAGTGAATGCAGTTTTTTACATGTATGTATGTATATAAAGACTGACTTAAGTGGGGTGCAGACTATCATACTGGTATGTCATACGAGAGAGAAAAACGTCGTATGACACACAGGTATGAT
>NC_051847.1:236872044-236877618 GCF_002237135.1 Teleopsis dalmanni | reverse complement strand
GATTGATTCGAAAAAATTGTTTTAAATTAATATAGTATCTAAAACAAACTGAGAATGGTTACAGGCTCCTCGGCTAGGTCAATTATTTCTTAGTCTGATAAAGTGATCAACAATAATCCAGTCAAGGCATAAAGAGGGGTTTTGAATATACATCGAGTTAATAGAGAGTAAAAGTGCTCAAGTGCACTGGCTCAAATAGCTTCAACATAATTAATTAATTAAAAGAATTAAATATTTTGATTTTTGGGAATAAAAATTTTTCTCTTAAAAACCAAATAGTATCTGGATTAAGATAAACCTGATATCTTTAATGTATACATTGTGACCGAAAAGTTTTCGGAGGTTCTCATTTAAAATTCGCGCGCTGTATATTTTTCGATATTTTTAAGTTTATTTATTGGCCCTCACTGTCCTTATTACTATGCCAAAAATGAGCGCGATCTGTCAGGGACAGTTCGTTTACGGCAGCTGTTGAAACCAGTTCACCTCAGTAGTGCGTTGCGAAAAAAACAATGGAAAAAAATATTGAACAAAGAGTTTGCATCAAATTTTGTTTTTCGAACGAAATTTCGTGTGCAGAATCGTTGCGAATGCTACAAAAGGCTTATGGGGAATCAGTTTTATCGAAAACTCAAGTTTATGAGTGGTACAAAGCCTTTCAGGACTGTCGTACGACCGTCGAAGACATGCCGCGTTCTGGACGACCTTCGACCTCTACCACCGACGAAAACATTGAAAAGGCAAAGGAAATCGTGTTCAAAAATCCTCATGTGAGTGTTAGAGAGATAGCACGAGAGCTAGGCATCGGTCGTGAGATGGCTCGTTTGATTTTGGTGGACAATTTGTGTATGCGACGTGTCAACGCCCGGCTTGTTCCGATTCACCTCAATTTGTTCAACATTATCAACGATTTTAAGGCCAAACATTCAATAAATACCATCGAACAGCCACCGTATTCACCTGATCTTGCACCGTGTGACTTTTTCCTGTTTCCCAACCTCAAATTACCACTCAGAGGAACGCGTTTTGAATCCATAGAAGACGTAAAACAGAATTCGCAGAGGGAACTCAAAGCCATACCGGAAAGCGCCTATAAAAAATGTTTTGATGATTTGGAGAACCGTTGGCAGTTGTGTATCGCTTCTATGGGAGTCATATTTTGAAAGGAGATTTAAATTAAATTATTGATGAAGATTAAGAATTTTGCGTTTTATTTTAAAATTTCCCGGAGCTTTTCGGGTCACAATGTATATATTTACACAAAAATCAATCCTTTAAGAGTTAAGACTGAATTGATTTTTTTTCAAAATTAATATAAATACCTATTATTGAATAAACCCTACCTTCTTTGAATTAAATAATCTAAAATTTTATTTAAATTCCAAAAATCTCTATTAAGAGAAACTGATTTTTGTTTATATTCAAACAAACAATTAATATTAAATTTGATTTTAACGTCAGTTATGACGAAAGTGACTATTTTACTTAATAGAAACTATTATGTTTAATAGAGAGGTTTCGAACAGTAGTAAATTACAATAATAAAATTTTATTATTTTTAATTAATTGAGTTTTTGGGTAGCCATACATCTGTTTCGAGTATTGCCAAATACTAATCATCAGTATTCTTGGAATTATTTCTTGTTTTTAATTATTAATACATAATCTTTTGCGACTATAAGTATCAAGGGTTCAACTCGTACCCTGCCAAATTTGAAGCTCAGAGTCAGCGTTCATTGAGCAACTGACTCAAAGCCTTATCGTTACTTGACTTGTATGTTAGAACTTGGAGTTTTGTTAATTTGCTGTGAAAGTTCATTAATACATATATTTGCTGTGTTATATTAGAACAAAATCATATATAATATATAAACATAATAAAAATTATAGTTATTTTTAATTGTTAAATTTAATTTTAATATTTTAAAAGTAAATCATATCTGAATACACATTAAGTTGATATCTATAGAGGTTTTAAATAATTGAATTTTTGGCTGACCATACAGGTGTTTCGAGTATTGCTAAATGCCCATCGTCAGTGAACACCTCTCTATTTAAATACCATAGTTTTTATTAAAGTAAAAATAGTCAGTTCTGTCGTATTCATGTTAAAATCAAATTTAAGGAATATTTTTAAACAAAAATCAATCATTTACAAGTTAAAGCTTTTTGAAGAACAGATTATCTCTGGATGTGGACTAAGTTAATTCCTTTAAGGAATAGATTCAAATAAAGGTGAAGTTAAAATTAAGCTAATAAACTTTAAATTCTATTTAAATCACTTTTTCGAAAATTTCATTTAAAATCAATATCCTTTATATTCCCCTCAGAGAAAGTAGAGTACGTTTTATTTATACTTTGGAATATGAGAACATCTTAAGTTAATATCTTAAATTTTAATAAATGCTGCGCGAATCTTTGTAGGGTAAAGTTCCCTTCCATTCACAAAGTTTATTTAGTACCGAGACCCTTGTCTCAGCGTATTTGTTTTTTATAGTACATAAATAAAAAAAAGTCATCAAAAAGTCGTTAAAAAGTCACCAATCACTTACACTACAACCTCTCTAAATCACACAATCTATACGTACTCTCTTATAAATAACATTCAAAACAATATTTTACTGATAAATAGAAGTAAAGTTTGATTAATATTATTATATTATTTCATGGAATATTTGAAACTTTCTTGGAAATAGTTGCATATGGTCTATAAAGCAATTGATTCTACTTATATATAACATTACATACTTGGTACCGGCCATACTGACGAAAATGGTTTCGAAATGCATCTTGAATTATAAACTATATATTTATATATCTGAGTAAATGCGCTTATATCATAAAAACTAAATGCAAAGCAATTTCACTGCACTTTAAGGCAAATCTATTAAGGATTATTTGAGTTAAAAATTAAGGCAACTGTTAGTTAATGGATGTTGACGTTATTCCTATAAATATTATATGATGTAAATAAATATACTATATGATATATGCATAAATTCGTTAAAATAATGTTTTGTAATAATACTTTTATCTTGTAAATTATATGTTTAGTTATAACGTCAAACCCTTAGTGGATGGATGGATGAAAAGTTATCCAAAAGTGTATATTATAATACTTTTACTAAAACCAATTACTAGAATGTTGGTTTGTGTTAAATTAATTTAAACGCAACCATATTCATACCAAATACTATTATTCTTATCGTCTGTGCGCTTACGCAGCAATTTATCATCCGGATTAATTGTGCTATTGGTTGGTGTACTCTCGCGTGTTGTATTGCCTTGAACTTGGTTCTGTTGATCACTTGGATTACTACCAATCATGGTGTTAATACGATTATACATTAGAAATGTGGAAGGATTATCGTTGTTTTGTGTATGTATATTTGTGGGTGTTTGTGGTTCAGCTGTATTCGCACCTAGTGTTGTTGATGATGTATTACTATTTGTTGGTGATACTTGTGCTTGACTATTCGAATCAGGAATTTTTTGATTTTCATCAATTAAATAGACTGTCCTTCTGGAACCAGCAGTACCAAGTGTTAAACTACTGCCTGTGACATCGGGTGCTTCGAGTCTATTTTGTATATTAAATAAATAAATAAAAAAAATTTATAAATAATTTTAATAATCAAATATAAAATAAAATATTAAAACAACAAAGAAAAAGCTTAATAGTAAGTTTTCATCATTGGAATTAAAAAATCAGATTTTAAAATCGAATTAAATACGAATATTTAAGTGCAGTGAAAGCTCCTTTAAGTGGAAACACTGATTATATCTAATTGAAAGAATTATTCGTTTTAAAGGTCATATCTTATATAAAAAATGAAAACTAGATATGAGCAACATTACTCGATTAAGACAGGTCTTCGTTTTTTATGATACTCTTCTAACAGAGTTTTCACTGTATATAAGACTACACACTATATATAAAGGTCATACCTTATATAAAAAATGAAAACTAGATATGAGCAACATTACTCGATTAAGACAGGTCTTCGTTTTTTACGATACTCTACTAACAGAGTTTTCACTGTATATAGGACTAAGCAAATATTATAAAAAATAAGTATTTTTTTAATGAAATTTCTGAAAAATTATCTGTACTATGAAAATAATTTTAAAAATGATTTAAAATTAACCTGAACAAACTTTTACTTAAAAATCTATTATAATTCCATAATATAAACTTATTATATATTAAAACATTAAAAACAAAACAACAAAATTTATAAATAAAACAGCATTTAATTATAAAAAAAATTAACAAATAAAAAAATAATTAAATTATTAAGAACCATTGTTGATTTAAGTATAACAGCACAAAGCAGCCAGCACAAAATTTTATGCAACACTAAAGGGTTAAACACCAATTAAATTTAATAACATTCATGTATTTACTGAAGCGAGAAATTATAAAAATAAGGCAATTAATTAAATATTTAATTTTGAAATCTTTCCAATATTTTAAGTCACAAAATTTTTTAATTATTGAAATAATATTTTCATACAATATAATTGTTGGTGTATTAGATATACCTGCAGCGACTACAAGATTTTGGTATAAATTATAAATAGCTTATCTTTCATTGATAAAATTAAATAAAATTATATTCAAGGGCAATAAAGAATCCAATTAAAATCAGCTATTAAATATGAACTTCGATCTAAACACCAACAATTGCCAATTATTTTACTCAAGGCACATACAGCCTCAATAACAATAAAGCTACTAAATCTGAGCTGCGAATACAACGCCAATATTTTATTAATTATTGTACAGCTAAAATCAATTTTTCTATTAGTTAAAAACAGGTGAAACAGGATCTACTTAGTTACCCCACTTATAAACACTGACGACCAAGAACCGTTAACCAATTAGCACTAGAGATACTCAAGCTTAAGTACAATCTTAACGCAAAGTATTGTCAGCGCTCAGTATTGTCAACGTAGAGTATCGTCAACATAAAGCACTGTCAGTAAAATATTATTAAGACACAATATTGTCAACGCATAGTAATGTCAACGCACAATATTGTCGACGCAAAGTATTGTTAACGTAAAATATTCTTAACGCAAAATTTTGTTGACGCACAGCATTGTCATTGCATAGTATTATCAACGCACAATATTGTCAACGCACAATATTGTCAACGCACAATATTATCAACGCACAATATTGTCAACGCACAATATTGTCAACGCACAATATTGTCAACGCACAATATTGTCAACGTAAAGTACCGTCAACGCAAAGTATTACCAATGGAAAACATTGTTAACGCAAAGTATTGTCACCATAAAGTTAACTATATCATAAGTTGCAAACAGCTATGTTGAGGTACTCAATTAACGCAGGCGTCTATTGCGGTTCTTCACTTTATAGAGACTTGATAAAAAAAACGGATTACTATAATAACAACAATACATCAGTACAACAAATGTACAACATTTAGCACTCTCCATATCACGTCCCATGTACTTGCTACAGTAACAATTCCTTAGTGAAACTAATGTTTCACTTACTCACCATATTATGCGAAAGCCCACTTTTGAGATAATGGGTTT
>NC_051847.1:236858948-236871944 GCF_002237135.1 Teleopsis dalmanni | reverse complement strand
AAAGTTAAGTTTTATTTTCACAATATATCAGCAAATTTATGTATGCGAAGTAGTGGAATAAACTGACCTTTATCCATTTATTGTGATGTGCAGGTAAGAAATTATGCGACTCAAAGATTAAACTAGAATGTTTTTTTTGAACAATTTTATAATGATTTCAACGCAATCTTAGAGTCACTGTGTAATGGTGTAAGTGGTATGGATGCTGCAAAATCCTCGCCGTCACTGATCCTCCATTTAAAAGATTTTAAATGAATTTCTCCATTTACACACACACTGCCAGTGTCAGTAATCAACCTCTATCAGCTTAATAGAAAACTAATGCTTCGATATCAATTCTTTATATATCTCATATATCTACTGAAAGTTATTGCTTTATGAAAACTTAAGAAATATATTTTAAATTTAATTAGAAAAACGTGATTTTATTGACAACTTGAATTGCAAATTCGTTACTTTTCTCAAATTATACTTGTCAGTTTTAAGGACGTTAAAATAAAATTTTTCAAGTAAGTTAAAAAATATTTGCATTCTAAGCAAATATTGCAAACGAATTCAAAAAATTTGTATGAGTTGACAGGTAATTTGACAAAATTTTAATACCCAAACTTCAATATTCGTGTTAAGATGAACTCATTCCCGTTCCATTAGAATTGCAAAGATTAGAGTTAAGCAAATAGTATAACAAATGACACAGGTTTTATAATATTGTCACATCGATACATACACATCAATATTTTTTCTTTTTCGGCAATTTATCGAATACCAGTCACAACTTTTCCTGGTGCAGCGTTGTGTGATGTCTCTATCTCATTTAATTTAACAGAAGAATTTTTGAAGTGAATATACTATATTTATTAAGTTGGCAATGAGAAATATTTTATTATGTTGAGGCCAGTTGAGCCAATGCACTTGTGCACTTTTACTCTCTATTAACTACGAAGTTTCTTCATAACCCCTCTCTACGCTTTAACTGGATTATTGTTTATCACTTCATCTGACTATGCAATAATTGACCTAAAATCTACATACCTCTCCGAGGAGCCTGTAACCATTCTGAGATTCGATAACGCGGTGTTGGTAAGCCTGTTAGTTTTCGTAAATAATAATACTTGTGCGTAATTTGTGAAAAAAGGTAACTGGACGTGTATTAGGTCAGACAGAAATTCAAAAATAGGTTGTAATATTCACATGAGACTTTGGTATCATTTAATTCATTCATATAAGACTACCAAATATTGCTCTTCCGCTATTACAACCAATCAAATATTGTACTTTATCGTAAAAATTGTTGTGATGAGAGACATAAGGTATTAATATCAATTTATAATACTAATCAAAAAGAATTACAATTAGCAAAAATGCTTCATAAATGAAAATAAAATATTAAACTTCAATTTCAGTTCTTCCAATATATTTATTTTATAAGCATACTAAATGTTATCTTAACAATAGAAACTCATGTAGTCCTTAAGTAGGCTAACTCCAACATATCACCATCTTGACTATTCCTCAGTCAGCAAATCACACACCAGCCTTAGCTCCCATCTAAAATGGATAGCGCAAGCCAAATAAAGCCCCACAGCAAACGCTTTCGCTTAACTGAAGTTAAACTTCAGTTGCTTCTTCCCACAAGTTTGACAAACTGGATTTATAGCAATATAATTGACTGTATTTGATGGAGACTGTTTACTTTTCTTTGAAGTTAAACTTCCTGTTTTCGATGATGACACCTCAAGTTCCCGTTGCGAATTTGATTTTGTAATCCGTTTCGATGCAGACTTCTTCACACAACCTGAGTCATTTAAATACAAAAACGATTTAATATTGACGACTGGACGAAAATATGCGTTGTTGTGTTTGAGAACTACGCCTCGATCTACACAACTCTCTAGAGCTACTAACAGGTCTGAAGTTAAATTCTTCTCCGGCAACTTATACAACTGGGAGACATATTCAGTAATTGTATTCAGACTACTAGGCATTTCAAGTTGAGTAAGATACTCTAGTATGTTCTCATCTGAGACATACATTTTGTTAAATAGAATTTCAAATTTGATGCCGAAAAATAGGAATATTAATTTTGAATTATTTTCCAAATGTGTGTTTGCACTAGAACTGAAAAATTCTATATGACTAAATTATAATTTAGATTTGAAAGAAGAATTTTGAGTGTCATATAGCCTACTAATGTTATAAAAATAATTGTTTTATAAATGTGACATATTGTTTTGGTTACAATAGTAGGCGATATTTAAATTAAGAGTTTCTAAATAAAATTTGATAAAATTTTAATTTATTCCAAATCTTCAAAATTATGGTTCGAAAGACTATTCAAAATTTTAAAGTCAACATTTTGCATATTAAATATTAAAAACAATATTAAACAATACAAAATGTCAATTTCGAATGCTAAGATTTTATCTTGTCTGGAACAGCTGAAGGTTCCGAGTACTCTGGATACTATTTCTAAGCATTACTGCCGGAAATATAAGATGGTACAGTTCGAAGTGATCACAGAACTTTTTGCAGCTTTGGAAAGGTGTGTGAAATGTGGCATAATTTTCAAGCACAAAAATTCGTATTTCACTCCATATATGCCCAGTGATCTGACAGCCAAGACCAGTGCAAAGGTTAACACAGAGGTTAAAGGTAAGAGATCAAAAACATCAGCCAAAGTACAAAAACCTGTCTCAACACACAAATCAAAATCAGTGTCATTAAAAACAGAGACAGTGAGTGTAAAGGAGCCGGACGAGTCTATATCTAAGAAAACTGATAACCGTTCAATTAAAGTCGAAAATCCAACGCCAAGAAAACCGATTAAATTAATCTTAAAACGTTATAATAGGAACCCATTATTGAACGAACAGTCTAATGCTGCTGACCATTTGCACCTTTGCATGTGTTGTGGCAAACAAAACCTTCACTTGCCTTATACTATAGCTTAGACTCTGAGGTAAACGACTGGATTGCTTTAAGAAAACATTATTAAAGAATGTAGCTACCGTTTCATTACACCTTAAACTATAAAAAAGTGAATAATTCGAACATTTTGTTTAAAAATATTATTTATCCAACCACACAATAAATTCTGAAATAGAATCAAAGATTCATCTGATTCTTTTACTACATTTCTTTATTTTTTTAATAAATGGCAATTTTATTTTAACATTATGAGAAGCTTTTATATCAACAATATCAACTATTAAATCCCATAAATCAATATTATAATTATTACTTCCTGCTGTTGTAAAAAATTGTCGGAATGCTCTTTTAATAATTAATAAAAAATAAATAATTATTTTTGAGCAATTAAAAAATAAATTAAAATACTTCAGTATCTATAGAAATCTCGTCTGGATTCAATCAACTAGCATCCAATCTAGTCCCGTAAATACACATTAATACACCACTTCTTGCAAAAGTTGTCTTGATATGGGGTGATTTGTTCATCACTCCCATTTTACTTCATCTCTGCAGTTATTTTACTGTTATATCTCTGTTATAGTATTATTGTTATCCGAATAAGTAGTACCATAACTGTGCAGAACATCAGATACACAATTTTTGACAATATTGGTGTGACCCATAATCCAAATTAGGTGGGCGTTTTTCGATTTACTTATCCCATAAGTCATTATATGCTCTTGACTTAATATTTATGTGAATAAGTTGACGGCATAATTTACATAGACATCACTATACAATGTCATATTATACATTAACATCTTAGCTACCTTATCGGTATTTTCATGTTTTATTTAGTATAATATGAATCAAACATTCAGACATATTGATTTTACTATGTATTAATAGCTATATAGATTTCAAATTCTACAGCAATACTTTGATCATATTTATCACAAGAGTGAAACTTTTATTATATATAAGAACAAAATGTTCGAGTTGCTGATAAGATGCCGTCAACGACAGCCATTAATAACAAAGTACTCAATACTATAGCATTAGATAAATTCAAAAAATGTCTACTATTATCTTTTTCGTACATCATGGTTTCTTGATATAAAATGCCAGAGTCAAAACCTCAAAGTCTAGAATACCGCTTCTTCGCTGAACTAGCTGAGTTAGCAAGTGGACACATTTCTATAACAACTGTTAGTAGAACTCGCTCCTGCCAATTTGAACAACAATGTTTGTCACCAATGTAAGTGTTATGTTCGCATCAGTACGGACCATTTCGATGTAACGTACTATGAGGCCAACTTTATCTAGTTTACTCCCTATTATATGTGATATGAAATTATACTCAAGTTACATTAATTTAGCATAATTTTAGCAACTTATATATGAGGATAACATGTAATCGTTCTTTATCCTTCTCATTCCACACTTCCTATAATTATCACAATTTTTTACGTATTGTTTAATAGGCGACGAAACTAGTGACTTTTTAAAATTTAAAAAATATTTTTACAAAAAAAAATCAATTTTTTTTAAACAATATGTCGACATAAAACGAAATTTAAAAATTTTCTATTTTTGCTGCTAATAGAAAGACAATCTCATCAAAATGCACATATCCGATGAGGAAATGTTGAGATATATAGATGAGATGGAAGATGTCGGATCTCTCTACACTATTACGAAATATGTCTCTAAGAAGTACAATCGGAGCTTTCGTGAAGTCAAGCGAGCGGTTTATAACGCAATACAAAGTTGCCTTAATAAAGGACTCATTGTGAAATATAAGGGTGAATATTATAATCCCTATGAACTCTCATTAGAGCCCCCCGAAGAATATAGTTCCGAATAAAAATTATTCTCAACATTTCCTACAGGGTTGTTGTGCATTTTAAAGAATTATGAGTTTAATGAGATAAGATTATTGGAGACCATGTTCCTTTCAGACATCCAAGTAACCGATAATCGTGTTTCGAAAAGTTTTTTGAAATGGTGATAATCTATTATCACATGTGGAAGTACACAATTTTGAATGATGTTCCAGCTGCAGTTTCTGGATTAATTACCTGAAGTTATATTTTAATATAAGTAATAAAGAATTAGTTGTTATAAAACTATAAGCTGATTGAAGCTGTTAATGCGACCATCGTATACATAACAAATATCCAGATTTTCCTGATAAGTTTGACCTAGTAAAACTTCCTTACGATTTTTAACATGAAGACCTTTTAAAAGCATTCTATCATTTTAAGTGTACGTCTGGAAATGTGAAAGATTATCTTAAAGTTACTATTTGGTGAATGCTTTTTTAAAAAGAATTCAATTAAAGGGTTTCAGAAACTTCTTTACTTGTATGATATTATAATATATGTATCATTATCCCAAGAAGGACATTTTGGTTTTAACAATTTTCTTTCTAAAACGCAATTAATAAATGTAGCAGTAGAAAGAATCAAGAAAATAAAGTATTTCATATTAATTATTTTTAATATATATATCAGTATGTATTTTCTTCTTACAGTTCTATGTAATTAAGCAAATTTATGTCATTTTACAGATTTATGCTGTATTAGTTCCTGGTTCCAGAAGTAAGTAAAAGTTCTTCAGAAGTTACATAGTTTGGAAAGTATTAAACTACATAAGTGGGCAGAATGCATTTTCGAATAAAGGTATACATACAACTAAATACGTCTAACGGGCAGAATACTGACTTAGAGTTCATATAACAAAATCTTATATTTTTAGCTATTTATATTCAAGCTTTAAAATGTTGATATCTGAACAATTAAGCAAAAATATTTATATTATTTTTGACTTTTTTCAAATGCTGTTTCGATGAGTCTTATTTAGACTATTCTGTATTTTAGTTTAAATACAAATAAACGTCATAATTTATTTTATCCTTTAGTCTAACGTTTTGTTGGGTTTGGACAACATCTTCAGTGGTATTTATAAAGACAGTATTAGTTCATCTTCAGTGGTATCTATAGAAAATAGATAGGGCTGATAGGTAGAAAGGTAGGGTATCTCTCAATAAATAACACAACAAATATATATATAGTTAGATCAGCTAATAATAGATATTTGGAAGTTTCCGAAACAGTTTTCTGCTCAACTAATAAATTTTATTTTCTTTTTAATTATTTTTAATTATTTTTTTAATAATCTATGTTTTTATTCTTTTTTAGTTTAATTTTTAAATTTTGTTTTTTTTTTATTATGTTGCGGCAAGTTGAGTCAGTGCACCTGAACACTTTTACTTTCTATTAACTGCGAGGTTTCTTCAAAACCCCTCTTTGCGCCTTGACTGGATTATTGTTTATCACTTCATCAGACTAAGCAATAATTTACCTCAGATCTGCATATCTAATAATCTATTAATTTTAATTATTTAATAATCTATGTTTTTATTCTTTTTTAGTTTAATTTTTAAATTTTGTTTTTTTTTTATTATGTTGCGGCAAGTTGAGTCAGTGCACCTGAACACTTTTACTTTCTCTTAACTGCGAGGTTTCTTCAAAACCCCTCTTTGCGCCTTGACTGGATTATTGTTTATCACTTCATCAGACTAAGCAATAATTTACCTCAGATCTGCATTATATATATATATATATATATATATATCTATTCTATATTATAAGACTTTCTTTCAAATTAATATTAATTATTAATTTTATTGAAAATATATATAGAAAGTAATAGAATTAATTTTTTTACATTTTTAAATTTATTTTTTATATTTTTTATTACATTTTTAAAGTTTTAATTACATTTTTTTTGTTTGCCGTAACAATTAGTTACATCTAAAATATTAAATTGATTTGCTTAAGACTCTTGTTATTTGTTTTGTAATAATAATAATAAAATATTCGCATCATTTCTCTTTTTTATATAATATATTAAAAAATTATCATATAAAATAAATTACAAACTACAAATTCACATTAAAAAAAAAAGTTTTATAAAGCCGCAATTTGACAAAAGTAGAAATAGTTTTTTTTTAATTTTTTTTTTATATATATATATCTAATAGTCAATAATAGAAATTGCTAAGAAAAGATGGGGAGTGAGTTTGAAATATTCTAAACAAGTGCTTAAAAGATTTTTATATAAAAGTAATATTGCATATAAAAATATAAAAAGGACACGTTCTGGTTTTTATGTCTTTCAAGGCAATTTTTAATTGATTTTATGAAATTAAAATAAAATAATTTTTCTCTTTTTTAATATAAATATTGTTTAAAAATAGTATAATATGCTTTGACTTTGTTTCATTTCAATATAATTGTTCGTTTTTATCTTAGCTGGTAAGTAGTGTAAATATGCCACACCCCCATATTATAAGAATTTTAACATTTTTATAAACTTTTACAATCACAAGACTGGCACTTGTCAGGACTCTTCTCTATAAAGCAAATCTCTCAATTCCTTCAATTAATTTTTTTTAAGCACAATATTTTTCGCAATTTTTGTTTTTTTTTTTTGTTTTGAATTTTCAATAATGGACAATTTAATTTCTAACTTTTGTTGCAGGCTTGTCAAATATTTAAATTTATATATTATAATTGCATTAAATTTATTTGCCCAAATTAAGTTTTCCAAGCAGTTGGGTAGCCTGTGCACCAGCAGATTCCTGTGCGTGAGTTGCTGAATCATGGATGGTCTGTCAAATTGAAAAATTCAAAATTTGAGTATATAACAAGAGGTCTTCGTATACTTCATATACTATAAATGCTGGCACTTACCTTCTCCAAACCCTCACGTTTCTGATCAACATATTGATTGGCTTCATGCATTTTCTGATCGACAGCTTGACTGGTGGCTTTCATGGCACCGTCAACCGCGTGTTCAGCTTCTTTCATTTTTTGATCGACAACTTGTTCAGCTGCCTTTACGCTATGGTTGATGGCATCATTGGCTGCTTTCTTAGTTTGATCAACAGCATTGGCAGCGGCCTGTTTATTTCAAAGAGATTTAAAAAAGGTTTACTTGTAAGTTTTGCAAACGCCTACCTTTTGAGATTGATCAGCCAAATTTGCAGCAGCTTGTTTGGTATTCTGAGCCACGGTGTTGGCATGTTGGACTGTTGCATCAATTTGTCTCTTAGTATTGTCTACAGCGGCAGCAGCAGTGTTAACGCCATGATCAACGGCTTGACCGGCTTTTTGAGCCTCACCGGCAGCAAGTTCAGCAGCTTCTTTGGCTATTAAATTATTTTGAAAGAAAAATTTATTGAAGTACTTTATTTTGAAGCGTAAACGTTTGAAGCGTTTGACAAACATATTTAATATTTTTCAAATATTTTTACTTATTAATTTATAAATTTTTTTTTACCTGTACTAGCAGCCAAATTTTCAGCTTCACTTTTGGTTTGTTGCACTGCTTGTCCTACTTTCTTGGCCTGATCTTCAGCCATCTTTTGTGCATTGTCGGCCTTTTCCTTAGCCAATTTCTCGGCTTCATCCTTTTTCTTGCTGAAAAGGTTAGCGGTTTTATCACCGAAACTTTTAAGAGAAGCTGTAACATAAATTTAAAGTTAGTTATTGATTTTTATCAATATCAAAATAATAACTAGCATTTAAAAAAATATCAATAAAAAAGTACATTCCATTAAAATTCAAACAAAATAAAACTATTTTAAAAGTGCAAGTTAAGTACATACATACATATTTTTCATTAAAATATATTATTAATTTGATAAAGAAAAAATATTTTAAATACAATATATTATATATAATATAATATATGCAGCTACAATCATGTAAGAGTCTTACAAGATTTATTCTGATAATAACCTATATAAAGACAGTAAACCTTTTAATCACTAGTTTTGTGTAGTTCTTTCTAAACTGCATATAACTATATATATACGTATATACATAATAGAAAATGTACATATATACATACATATAGTACATATGTGTGAATGTATTTAAACAGCATAAAACTCATTTTGCACCGATCACCTGCAAACCTTCCCATTAAAACATAGACAACTCAAAATATTTTACACGATCACCCATTAAATAGGTTTTATATACAAAAGGGTTTTTTTTTAATATTAACAAACGATTGACGAGAAAATATTAAAAAACCTCATTATAAAATATGTTGCGAATATGAACAGAATCTATACATAAACTTAAGTTTCTTTCCACTGCGCATAAAAGTATGCAACAAAATTGAATTAATATCAATTAAGCTACCATTTTAGAATCCCAACTTAAAAGAACATAGGTGAAAAAAATCTGGATATAACAGGGCTTAATAAACTAACACCCGACATATTAAATAATCATATTGTGAAAGTGAAACCCACCGTCATCACATATTTAAAAATATCGGGTCAGACCTAATTGGCATAAACCCTCAACTCAAAATTGCAATGAAACTCTTAATGAAGTATTTAATTATTGGGAAAAAAGACAGACGTTTGTATCAAACTGAAGGATAAGTCAAAGACCATATAACACACATACACAATATAAAGTATACCGAAGCATTGAACTGAAATATATTGCAAAGAAAAACTAAGTTAATCAGTTAATTTTTAAGAGAAAAAGAACGCAAATATAACAAAAAATAATATTTATAAATTATGTATAGAAAGACTCAAAAGAAACAAGATATCAGAATCATGAAACATATTTGATATTATAAAAATATAAATATTTTTAACTCATCGCGGCGATATATAGATATTTTGTCTATTATTATTCCTAATTTTGACAAAAAGTAGGTGAAAGTTATATTTCACCTTTCACATAGTTTTAATTCAACTATTTTAATTCCTAATTTTATAACCATACCGTTTATAATGTAGTTATAAAAATATATCAGCGATCATAAAAACAAACACATTCTCAACTTAATAAGAGGATCTAGACATACCTGTGTCTATTTCAGTTCTTAATTTAGTATATATATGTATGCATGTATGTAATGACTATATATGTTGGCGATGATTATATATAAACTATATGATTAAAGTTTGATTTTAACATAGCCAGCAATTTAAGTGATCGTTAAGAATTCAACAATAAAACTTATACGAAATACTGCTACTGAGCAATTAATCTTTCCACTTGATTCAAAAGGGGCAAAAATTTAATTTTCCACATATAAAAATTAGTAAATTATAGAAATATCTGAAACAAATAACGAAGATACCGTTAGTCCATTCCCTTGGTATTGCGTCATAGGTAAAATAGATTAAATAAACTGTATTAATCTGTTGTTTATATTTGCTTTTAATTCCACTTAATGAAATTATTGTAGAATATTATGTATTGTATTATTATAATAACATATGAATATAAAATAAAAAATTTTTATTCAAATTTTATATTTTATTTATTTGTATATATACATTGGCATTTTCATACATTCACAATTTTTTTTTAAACATAATCCCACTTTTATACATAAAAGTGATGACGTACGCAAATGAGAAGCTTACGTTACTTTATTATTATTAACTATAAAAAATTCATTGAAACTATAATTTCTAATGTAACATTTAAATTAAATTTATTATTATCAAGATTGAAGTAATCTTCTATTAACAAAACAATACTACTACGTAAGCTTCTCTAACTTAGCAAATAAATTTACATAAATCTATATATAAATTTAAATTTATTTATTATTTAAAATTGTATTATTTTCAGATTTTATATTATTTTTCACTTGTTCTCTCAAATGCTAAAATATTAATTTTACCACTAAATGACATTATCTCGCGCTAATAAAATCAACCGCCAATGACTAAATCACGTTTAAAACTGATTTCAATGATGAAAATATCATCAGAACTCTCAACTGATTTCGTGTTCAGTTTCGTATCTTTTATTTGCCTCTACTATAATAGTTCGAGCATTTTAGTTATTTTGCGCATATAAAAAAAGTATAGCTAGCCACAACCTGAAAGGTTAATTGGCAAAAAATATATTCGTAAACTGAAATACTTTTACACTATTTTTTTTTTCGGTTTGGAACATGAAATATCCGTGATAGTATTGTAGTTTCTCTATGCAAATTCTAAAAGTAATTAGCATACAATTGTAGTAATTTTGTAACATTTTTTTCATCTGAACATATTAACAGATATATGAATTTGACTCTTTCAATTTTATGGGATTATAAATAAATTATGCTGTGCCTCTTGTCGAACCAATCTCTAACCATTGTAGGAAAAAATGGAGCAAAATAAAGGAAACGTAAAGATGGAGAGAGAGAGAGAAAAATAGAAAGAAAAATGAGGATAAAAAAGGCTAGAAATAAAGTAATCAGTTCAAGTCAAAGAAAGCAGGAGAAAAGATGGAAAGATCTTTTTAATTTACCTATACCTTTTACCCTTGTCGACAGAAAGTAAAGAATTATCACAAAAATTTAATTTAAGATTAAACATTTTAGGCCCTGGACACGCTCTATTGGGGGTTTGAAATTACTGTTGTTGGATTCATTTTTCCGTGAATACTTCTGAGGTGAAAATATCACACACAGGAACATGAGACTAGAACCACAGAGCAAAAGAATCGCTTAAACATTCTTATGTGTCATGTAGCAAAATGAAGTAGAATCGGGTAACTAACCCGCTGATCCGTTTACAACCAAATTTTGTTCAGTCTTAAAATAATCCATTGATTTGAACATAAATAACTTTAATCGCAATTTTTATTCTCAAATACAAATAAAAAACCCGGAATCATTGATGACTGTTAAGTAATTTAAGGTTTCTTTCAATAGTAAGAATGCATCTTTGATGTAATGGATCCATATTTTATAGAACAATATTTCTATTGCTATTGTTTGGTATAAAACTTAAAATTGTTTTCGGATATATTCATATAATTTTAAAATTATGAACTTAAGAGAGTAATATAAAATAATATTAAAAAAATAATAAAAAAATAAATAAAATTTTGCTTGATTTTCTTAGGCCATTATATCATAGCTTCAAGTTAATTGCTAATGATCAGCAAATTTTAATTAAATAAACAACTTTTAATAAAAAATGACATAATATTTTTAATTTTTTTTACTTACTAAACTCGCATCAATCAACATAAAAGTGATTGTTCTTAAAATACACGTATAAATATTTAAAAGTATCTATAATTTTTAATTTAATTTTGTCGTGTTTGTCAAATTATATCTATATGGTCAAATCAAATTCACGTCATCAAGATATATAAGACTTTAATATAACAAAATAAACTTAATATCAAATACTGAAAAAAACGAGAGAGAAAGAGAGAGAGATATGGAATTAAAAATCTATTCGCAATACGAAGTTTGTACAAACTACTAATTTTTTACCAAGAAGTTTATACAACCTAACACTCACTATTATAATAGTTTTTGGTATTATTATTATGAATAAAAAATTTGTAAAATATTCCCTTCGGAAAAAGCTGCTTTGTCATGGTGAGGAAGTTCAATGAGTGCCATGGTAGGTTGGTTGCAGTGACCCATTGGGAGTAACTATTCTACCTTTCATAATAAGCAATTATTTATCGTTTTATATTTCATTCAGGATTTCTCTATAGGTAAACCAAATCCAAAAGTAGGAAAGTGTTTTACTAAAAATCTATTCAAAACCAAAACTAAAAAATTGCTAAAATAGGGTTTTTATCTCTTCCTCGGCCAAGTTGCCACAACTTCTACAATTAATGTTGAACGGAAGGCGCACTTTCTCTAGGTGGGCTCCTATATACCAGTGACCAGAAGAAACTAAAAGGCTCCAAATCACAGCAAAACAGTATAAACAGAGAAATTCAGCAATAACACTGGAGCGAAAAAGTTAAATCTGTAGACTCGAGCAGTTGCTCTAGTTCCTCACTGTAATATCATAGCAGAAATCTTTTGCGAATTCTGTGAAAAAAATTTGGTAGAAATTCCATTTAATGAATTTTTCCGTTTTTTACACATTTTAACAGTAACTCAGCACTTATGGTATGTTTAAGTCACATTTTGCATAAAAACTACACAATTCAGTTAAGAAAAACCATAGTGCATAATACGCTGAATAGATTTATTTAATATTTGTTCATCATTTTTTTCAGTCGT
>NC_051847.1:236847701-236858848 GCF_002237135.1 Teleopsis dalmanni | reverse complement strand
TATATAAATTTACACACAAACTTACTAGTACTTAACTCATAAATAAACAATGAGATATCAATTAGGTAAGTAGAAAAAATGTTAATAGGCGAAATATTTTTATTTCAAATCAATAAAAATTCGTTTAAATAAATATAAAATTTCAGCTGTTATTGTACTGATTTCAATCAGTGCTGTCGGCTTTGCTGCTACCATAACCAGCACTGCTGCCCAAATTATTGAACGAAATCTATTTGCTGCTGATATTTTCAATGCCATCGCCACAGAAAAGTTGAGCGATAATGTCGTCATATCACCCGCAGCCATACAGATCAGTATGGCATTGGCACACTATGGGGCCAAGGGCAAGACCGCTACTGAAATGCAATCTGGCTTACGTTTAGGTTCCTCTGATGCTGATGTGGTTGTACGACGTTTCGGTGAATTCCAGCAAACATTTGGACGAGAGAATAGTATACGTTTGGCCACAAACTTTTATATCAACGAGAATTTGGAATTCAAAGGTAGTTTCAGAGATATCGCACAACGTAACTTTGATGCCAATGTGGAAAAAGCTGACTTCCATCCACCCTACAATAAGCGTACAGCCGATCGCATAAACAAAGCAATGGAAACGAAAACAAATGGCAAAATACTTGACATCATCAATGCTGAACAATTGGATGATCGCACAGAGGGAGTCCTGGTTAATGGTATCAGTTATAGTGCGCCTTGGCAAAAAGCCTTCAAGACTAGCAAAACTTCCAAACGTTCATTCTGTGGTGGAAATGGACTATGTTATCAAGTTGATACCATGTGGACATTGAATAATTTCAAATATGGAGAATTTAGTAATTTGGATGCTAAAGTTGTGGAATTGCCATATCAAAACCCAGATTTCTCAATGATTTTGCTCTTGCCGAATAAACGGGATGGATTGCAAAATTTATTACGTGGTTTAGCTGGTAAGAATTTGGTTTCGTTAATCGATGACGGTTTGAGCGTACAGAAGGTTGAAGTTAATTTGCCAAAATTCAGCGTACATTTTGGTACTAACTTAGTGGAACCATTCCAGAAAGTAAGTAAGAGTAATTTTAATATATAAACTATACTAAATAATAAATTTACAGTTGGGTGTCAGAACTATGTTCACACGCGAAGGTGATTTTGGTAATTTATATCGTATGTTTGTTAGTCACTATATAAACAGTGCTAATCATAAAGCACACGTAGAAGTAACTGAGGATGGTGTGGACCAACCTTTAGAATCTGGAGGTAAGATGACAAAATTTTAAAAAGGAAATTTGTGGACTATTTGAATATGTTCATTTTTTCTTAGGTTTGAAAAGTTTCTTCTCAAGCAACAAAAAAATCAACGCAGATCATCCTTTCGTCTTCGCAATTAAGCATAAGGAATCGATTATATTTATGGGACAAATTGCTTCATATACTTATGTCTAATTGTTGACAAAAACGTGATTATTTACATAATGCAAAATAATCCTTATTATTTGCTTCTTACAAAAAAAAATCTTAATAAAAATAATAAAATCGATATTAGAAACTAATACGTTTAGTAAATATGTGTAGAGACAGATTCGTTGATCTGTAGTTTTTCTGTAAATAAATGATGAAATAAAATTGATTTTTACAATAGACAATAATTAATTATTATTATTTTTTATAGAGAGATTTCGAAAAGTACTGAACTACAACAAAAATTATTTTTATATTGTTTTAATTAATTGAATTTTTGGCTGATCAAAGAGCTGTTTCGAGTATTGGGAAATACTCATCATCAGTGGTCTTGGAATTATTTCTTGCATTTAATTATTTATAGATAATTTTTTGTACGTGAATTTGTTTATGAACTTTCACAGCAAGTGTGAACATATAGTACAATTCATGATCAGTGATGAACGCTGACTCTGAGCATCAAATTTGGCAGGGCACAACATGCAATCCTTGATACTTGATCTTAAAAATATTAATTAATAAAAAAATTAAATAATTGTTGATTAAATATATTAATGCATTCGACTACCTTTACATGTATTAAAATTTTTTGGTCTAATTAACGAGTCTAACCTTAATTAGTCAAGTTTTTATGTATAAACACTGGAAAGCAGTGACAGCGTAGATCCTGACATGCAATATTGAAATGAAGATATAAAGAATAAGTTAGAATAATAGGATCTAAGACCCTATAATACAAGCAGATGACTCATTTCAAATTGGCTACAATGTTGAAATATAAAATTAATAAAGTTCCAAAACATTATAAAGTACATGAAATCTCAGCGTATACAATAATTGAGTCACGTAGGTTTAATGCCAGCTGAAAGAGCAGCATATCAAGATTTGTCAGAGTACGAAGTGGTGAAGACGGTCTCAGAAATATGGGTTTGACGTTGTATTTACCGACTAAGAATATTAGGAATACATTACGGCTTAAGCAATAATAGGTTGATATTCTTTTACTGATTTAAAAGTACTATAAATAATACTATGAGGAAAAAAAGAATTGTCGTTTATTTGCAATCCGATTTTTTAAAATAAAGAAAGATAGAGAGAAATGGAGGAATATGATTAGGGAAGCACTGATTCAGCTCAAACTGTCATGTTAAAAATGATAATACAAAATATTCATCTAAGTTTTTAATTAAATTTAGTTAATTTTTTTAAATTTGAATTATATTTTTGTAAAGACCCACCGTAGAATTATAAAACTTATAGTAATGTAATTTTTAAAATTGCTTGGTTTTTAAAATGTTTTATTAAATTAAAATTCAGTAAATGAGACTGATGCATTTACTTGCGCCGTTGGTTTACCATTTGCAATCCAGAAAGTGTCCACCATGTATTCACCATAAGGGATAGACAATCGAATACTGTCGTTTGTAAGAATGAATTTCTTTACCAAAATATCATGCTACAAGAAAGAGCATATGCATTAATCAATATCATAAAGCCATAAAAATTTTAAATCATATATCGAGATCGGCATAAAAAGGAATTAGTTTTTTTTGTCGATCTCGATCAGTTGCATATCAAAAATATTTATGGCTATTCACAATAAAAATGAAAAATCACAATAAATCTTTTAAACTTACATCAAAAGGACATGTGTGATTTATATTCGTGAAAGGTTCAATGGTATTCCAAAAGAATGCAGCTAGAGGATATTTATACCGTGCTTGGAAAAATTTACAAGCGTTTACTGTAAAGTCGTAGAGAAATGGTTTCCAGCCATTTTCCCGTTTTAGGAGTTTTACGCGCACCTATTGAATTTTAAAAAATATTTCATATTTTAAAAAATATGAACTCAGATCAGTGTGTTTTTAATAAATTTATTCGATATACTCACAGTTACTTTTTTAATAACTTCATTCAATTTTCCGTCCATGTTGAGGGTATTAAACCAATTTGAAAAAGGCTCTATACGACAATATCTAAACTCAATTTTGGATTTATTTAAGGATTCACAGCTAAGACCTTTAAATTTGCAGGAAGCACTGAACACTTCAACAGTTAAATTAAGCAAAACCCAGTAGAAGTATAGAAGCGATAAGCGTAATACTCGTGCCATTTTACAAATTGAATCTATAAAATCGTTCACATTCCTACCGAAGTGAACTTATGTGATTTGAATAAAAAAAAAACAAGACCAATTAAAATGTAATTTACATATGGTAAACATAATTTAGTAATTTGTTATGAACCAAAATTATTAATATTAATTTTTAAATAATTTAACATTTAAAATTTACTGTTGAAAGCATAATAATAATGTAAACGTAATTATAACCATATCATTTAAGCAGGTTTGTCAGTTATATGAACTTTTGGACCCTATACATATGGTATGTCATATGCTATATAAAATGTTGCAAGTGAAATACCTGTTTGGGTTCTATCTGTTCTCATCTCTGTCCCCTGATCACTGGAATGAATTTTCCTCAATGCTGTGGAAATCTTCTCCATTCATTCCTAAGAGGCGGTTTTAGTGGCTTCAAATCTCACACTGTGGTGTCTGTTAGGCAACTGTTATAGTAAAAAACTTGAGTTCCACATTGATCTATCGAAGAACAGATTAAGAATGGGCTTATTGAAGAACAGGTTAGGAATGTTAACCGACTAGCCACTACTGAATCAAAAAACATAAGAAACATAAGAGTTTCTTATTGAAACTCTGCGATAAAAAAATGATAGCTAGAGATATATTGTGTGCGATGTGGTTCATAAAAAAGTAACTAATACCAACATCCTAGATGATGATACAGACATTTCTTTACGACCTATCAATTCGATGTTTTGAATGTTCAAATAGTCGGTTGTTAGACGAGATATGCATTCGCATTGTCTTGATAGAGATGAAGAATGATCTGACTTCGCTTGTTTGTTTTCCGTATTTCATTGAAGACTTCCGGTAAACAAATGGTTGTATGCTATTTGGAATCGATCATTTCACGATTTTGTAATGGTCTAGTTGGTATAGTTGCCACATGACCAGTTTTCCCAAAAAAAAACAAGCGACCATTTGTTTTGAATTGCTTCGAGTGCGAACAACTTTTGATGGATTTGGTTCATCTTGACACACCCATACAGTCCACTGATGTTTACGTTCCAGCTCTTAAGCATATATCCATGATTCGTCAGTTGTTACAATCTTATACTCATATACGCCTTTTGAAGCACCGTCATTGTATTTCTTGAGCATTTGTGTGCATCAATCGACAAGAGCATCTTTTGAAATTTTATCAAATGATGGGGTATCCAACGAAAATAAACCTTTCTTATGCCTAAATGATCATGCAATATTTTATTTAAGAATGTTATTTATATAAATTCATATTAAAATAATTTAGTATAGAATACACCAAAAACCAAATTTTTAATATTAAATTATATCTTAAAAAAAAATTTATGAAAGAATATACTCCCAAATTTGATATTTTTGATCAACATATACATTTGAAATTAAGTTCTTAAGACACAAACATGTATTGCAGCAAATACTATATATTGATTGAAATTAAGCATTATTTACAGAATTAAGTATTCTTCTGTTACACAATTTTATTATTAAAATTCGGTAAATGATATTGAGCCATTAGTCACTCCAGTCATTTTGCCGTTTGCAAACCAAGTAAGGTGAAGCATATATTCACCAAATGAAATGGGCAGTCTGATGGTCTCATTCAAAGGCATAAATTTTTCCATCCAAACATCGCCCTTTGAACAATATTGCGATTATAGAAATATTTAATAGCTTCATGATTAAATCAAATATCCTACTTACAATAAAAGAGCAGGTGGAGTTAATATTCGTGAAACTTTTAACATTTTTCCAAAAAAGTGCCGCTATGGGATATTTCTCTTGCATTAAAAGTAATTTACAAGCATCAAATTTGAAATCATATAAAAAAGGTCTCCAACCATTGAAACGCTTAAAGAGTTTGGCATGGATCTAGAGTTTTGGTGTAAGAATAACAAATGTATTTTATATTCTATATGAATCTTCAATTTTCCTACTTACGGACAATTGTTTGACTGATTGCTTAAGTCTGGCACCAACTGAAATCGTATTTCTCCACCTCGAGTACGGCTCAATAAGACACTTAGTAACCTCATACGCGGTCTTATTATAACTTTCACAGTAAATATTTTTGAACTTACAAGTCACCATCGAAATTTTCGGAGTATGAAATAAAATAATTAAAGTTATCGCGTATAATTTAAAAATTGTACTCAAATAGTAAGTTGTCATTTTGGAAGTGGTACTAAACGACTTCTTTATCCAAAATATTACCTTCCTCTATAAATTGTCACCAACCGTGTATATAATAAAATTATGTTGTGTTATGAAGCATGACACGTAATGGGAAAATAATTCTAAATTGATATATGCCATTGAACGATTTGAAATGTCTTTAACTACATATCATAGCACAATCTTGTAATATGTGAGTTAATGGCATTTTAACGACATTCTAAAACTATTACTAGTCATGATAACGTTACACAAAATCTGTCTATGGTTAATTATTATTGCGACAACTGATGATGGAGAGATATTAAACATTTTCAGAGAAAAAATTATAGTTAAAGTTCAATAAAAAATGACATTAATTTATTTAGTAACTAGCTGAATCTCATTATTTGCATTATTAGAGATCAATTAAGGACCATATGAATCTGCTGCAACATAAATGATCAAACAGGATAACAACAACATTTCGAACTGAACTTTCGAATGAAAGCGCGAAAGCTTGTTAAGACTATCAAATGCTAATGGAAAAACTATCGGCGAAGCGTGCACCAGGTATGATCACTACAGATTATGAGACTTATAATTTTAGTATAGTATGTACCTATCATTCTGTATTGTACATCAGTTAACGGCTGAAGAACTGCTAAAATAATGGACTTCATTAAATAAACTCATATTGTGATTCGAAAAAAAGGGCGTTAGTATCAGAAAACCGTTAGCGTTAGTAATATGAGCTTCTGAAGTATTTATTCAATAATGATTTTGATTACTTAGATGATCAGAGAACAATAAGGTGGAACCCATATTCAGTGTAATATGGTTTCCATTCATATAGAATATTCAGCCATTTAAATAAATTTATAGCTCGTGGAGATGATATTCGAAGATTGTCCAAATATTGGACATTTTGATTATTTTAATTAAAAGTTTTTATAAGGGAATACTATCAACACTACTAATAGTTTACTCGTAACTCAGCACTTATCCAAATATATATGTATATAGATCCGGCATAAGAGAAAAAGCAAAGAAGGAAGATACTGCATCATATCTATATCATTTCCCACAAAAAATTTTTGAGTACACTCTGAGCGTATACTATTAAAACTTCATAGTATATTACATAGTATTACATAAGTATTTGCGGTTTATTCTCACTAGATGGTGTTGTTTCCCATATATCTGTCAACACTCATACGATTATGGCAAACGAACACTTGTTTGAAATGCGACATTTTAGGTTACATATCCTTATCAAGACAGTGATGTATTAAGCTATCTGAAAAATAGCAGGAGGTCATAAATAATAACGCTTAATGCATACTTAATTAAAATAGATTTTTAATAGAGCGTATTAGTTTAAAAATGTACCAGAAACCGGAGATCCTTATAAGTATCACGCTATATATCGACTTCTTAGTCAATTTCATGAAACCCAAATATTATTATACATTAAGACTGAAAAGTTTTCGGAAATTCTCATTTAAAATTCGCGCGCTGTATATTTTTCGATATTTTAAGTTTATGTAGTTTGGCAGCACTGTCCTTAATTACTATGCCAAAAATGAGCTCGATCTGTCAGACAGTTCGTTTACGGCAGCTGTTGAAACCAGTTCACCTCAGTAGTGCGTTGCGAAATGTCTTCGACGGTCGTACGACCGTCCTGGAAGGCTTTGTACCACTCATAAACTTGAGTTTTCGATAAAACTGATTCCCCATAAGCCTTTTGTAGCATTCGCAACGATTCTGCACACGAAATTTCGTTCGAAACACAAAATTTGATGCAAACTCTTTGTTCAATATTTTTTTCCATTGTTTTTTTCGCAACGCCCTACTGAGGTGAACTGGTTTCAACAGCTGCCGTAAACGAACTGTCTGACAGATCGCGCTCATTTTTGGCATAGTAATTAAGGACAGTGCTGCCAAACTACATAAACTAAAATATCGAAAAATATACAGCGCGCGAATTTTAAATGAGAATTTCCGAAAACTTTTCGGTCTTAATGTATGTATTAACCGCTTTTCTAATATAAATTCAATATGAATCGAATTGATAAGACGTAAAAATGTTGTTTATTTAAAGGTAAACTAGCACCCAGTTCACATTACGAACTTTAGTGAACGAACATCGCTAAAGTTGATTTCCAAACTATTGACTATTGTTGCTTTTTTAAGATATTGATAAGTATCAGCTGGAAGTGTTATTATGGAAATCTGTTATTGTTATTGTTGCTGCTATTTATTAATATAGATTAAAAATTTATTTTCAAAAAAAAAAATAAATAAACTGAACAAAAATGTTTAATATTTATAGAATATTGAAGAGTCTTTTAATTGGTGTATATAAATTAGATATCTGAGGCGTATTTTTCAAATCACATGAACAAAAAATTGCTAAATATTAGTTTTTTGAAAAAGTTTACTTATAGAAAAATCTAGATCGGTACCAATTTGCATGTTAATACGGTACCGATTCATTTAACATTAGCAATAAAGAACACAAAAATTGAGTACTACAATTATCTGAAATTTATAGACACACATATATGTATACTTCATCAAATAGAATATATTGATTGAAATTACACATTATTTACTGGACTATGTAGTCTTCAGTTATAAAATATTGATTTTTAAAATTCGGTAAATGCTAATGAGCCATTATTTACTGCAGTTAATATGCCGTTTGCAAACCAAGTAACTTGAAGCATATATTCGCCAAATGGAATGGGCAGTCTGATGGTCTCATTCAAAGGCATATATTTTTCTATCCAAACATGGCCCTTTAAAGAATAATTCATTATAAAAATATACAATAAATTCATGATTATATCACATCTGTTACTTACAATAAAAGGGCAAGTAGAGTTAATATTCGTATAACTTTTAACATTTTTCCAAAAAAATGCAGCTAAAGGGTACTTATCTTGCTTTAAAAGAAATTTACAAACATCAACTTTGAAATCGTATAAAAAAGGTCTCCAACCATTGAAACGCTTAAAGAGTTTAATATGCATCTAAAGTTTCGGTGTAAGAATAAAAAATGTATTTTATATTCTATATGAATCTTCAATTTCCTACTTACAGACAATTGATTAACTGATTGCTTAAGTCGGGCACCAACTGAAATTGTATTTCTCCACCTCGAATACGGCTCAATAAGACACTTAGTAACCTCATAAGCGGTCTTATTGTAATTTTCACAGCAAATATTTTTGAATTTACAAGTCACCATCGCGATTTCTGGAGCTTGGAATAAAATTATTAAGGTTAACGCGTATAATTTAAAAATTGTACTCCAATAGTAAGTTGCCATTGTGGAAGTGGTGCATAGATATAGTAAATGAGTTCTTTATGCAAAATATTGCCTCCATCCATAAATTGTCACCTACTGTGTAAATAATAAAATTATGTTGTGTTATGAAGCATGACACGTAATGGGAAAATAATTCTAAATTGATATATGCCATTGAACGATTTGAAATATCTTAAACTACAAATCATAGCACAATCTTGTAATATGTGAGTTAATGGCATTTTAACGACATTCTAAAACTATTACTAGTCATGATAACATAACACAAAATCTGTCTAAGGTTAATTATTACTACGACAACCGATAAGCTAAAATTATATTTATTCAGTAACTAACTCTGAATCTCATTGCTTGCATTATTACAGACCAATTGAGGACCATCTGAATCTGCTGCAACATAAATAATCAAACAGGATAACAACAACATTTCGAACTAATCTTTCGAATGAAAGAGCGAAAGCTTGTTAAGACTGTCAAATGCAAATGGAAAAACTATCGGCCAAACAGGCACCAGGATAATGAAAGTCATAATTTTAATATTGTGTATACCTATATTTCAATGTTATTCCAGAGAAATTTAACTCTCAATATTTTATTATTTTATATTGTACACCAAACAAGCGCAAAGAAAGAGCTAAAACAATGGAGATAATCAAATAAACTTATATTGTGGTTTTCGAGAAAGGGCGTAAGTGTTAGCAGTAGCTTTATTCAATAATCACTCTAATCACTTGAATGATAAAGAATAATAAGGTGAAACCCATATTCACTGTAATGTAGTTTCCATTCATATCGAATATTCAGCCAATAACGCAAATTTATACTTCATGAAAAATATGCTCCCAAATTCAAAATGTTTCTTTCTGACTAACATATACATTTGTAATTAGGAGCTTAAGACACAAACATGTATTTCAGCAAATACAATGTATTAATTAAAATTAAACATCATTTACTAAATTAAATTAAGTACTAAATTAAGTATTTTTCAGTTACAAAATTTTATTTTTAAAATTCGGTAAATGATATTGAGCCATTAGTCACTCCAGCCAATTTGCCGTTTGCAAACCAAGTAAGGTCAAGCATATATTCTCCAAATGGAATAGGTAGTCTGATGGTCTCATTCAAAGGCATATATTTTTCTATCCAAAAATTTCCCTTTAAAGAATAATGCCACTATAAAAATATAGCGTCATGGAAAAATCACGTCTCTTACTTACAATAAAGGGACAAGTGGAATTAATATTCGTGTAACTTTTAAAGATGTTCCAAACAAATGCCACTATAGGGTACTTATCTTCTGTTAAAAGAAATTTACAAACATCAAATTTGAAATCATATAAAAAAGGTCTCCAACCATTGAAACGCTTAAAGAATTTGACATGGATCTAGAGTTGTGGTGTAAGAATAACAAATGTATTTAATATTCTATATGAATATACAATTTTCCTACTTACGGACAATTGTCTGACTGATTGCTTAAGTCTGGCACCAACTGAAATCGTATTTCTCCACCTCGAGTACGGCTCAATAAGACACTTAGTAACCTCATACGCGGTCTTATTATAACTTTCACAGTAAATATTTTTGAATTTACAGGTAACCATCGAAATTTTTGGAGTATGAAATAAAATAATTAAAGTTATCGCGTATAATTTAAAAATTGTACTCAAATAGTAAGTTGCCATTGTGGAAGTGGTGCATAGAATATTGCCTCCATCCAAAAATTGTCACCTACTATGTAAATAATAAAATTATGTTGTGTTGTCAAGCATGACACGTAATGCGAAAATAATTCTAAATTGATATATGCCATTGAAGGCTTTGAAATATCTTTAACTACATATCATAGCACAATCCTGTAATACGTTAGTTAATGGCATTTTAACGACATTCGAAAACTATTACTAGCCACGAAAAATCCCGAAAAAATTTGAAGTTCTTGAAAAATTGATTATATGATAGAACAGAAAATGACCTCCAAATGATCACTCCTATTTTTTGGTGCTCTCAAATTGGAATTCAATTTCGGTTACGGATTTTATACTATCAAAACCTTTAAATTGATGAAACTAATTA
>NC_051847.1:236844020-236847601 GCF_002237135.1 Teleopsis dalmanni | reverse complement strand
TTAGGAATGTTAACCGACTAGCCACTACTGAATCAAAAAACATAAGAAACATAAGAGTTTCTTATTGAAACTCTGCGATAAAAAAATGATAGCTAGAGATATATTGTGTGCGATGTGGTTCATAAAAAAGTAACTAATACCAACATCCTAGATGATGATACAGACATTTCTTTACGACCTATCAATTCGATGTTTTGAATGTTCAAATAGTCGGTTGTTAGACGAGATATGCATTCGCATTGTCTTGATAGAGATGAAGAATGATCTGACTTCGCTTGTTTGTTTTCCGTATTTCATTGAAGACTTCCGGTAAACAAATGGTTGTATGCTATTTGGAATCGATCATTTCACGATTTTGTAATGGTCTAGTTGGTATAGTTGCCACATGACCAGTTTTCCCAAAAAAAAACAAGCGACCATTTGTTTTGAATTGCTTCGAGTGCGAACAACTTTTGATGGATTTGGTTCATCTTGACACACCCATACAGTCCACTGATGTTTACGTTCCAGCTCTTAAGCATATATCCATGATTCGTCAGTTGTTACAATCTTATACTCATATACGCCTTTTGAAGCACCGTCATTGTATTTCTTGAGCATTTGTGTGCATCAATCGACAAGAGCATCTTTTGAAATTTTATCAAATGATGGGGTATCCAACGAAAATAAACCTTTCTTATGCCTAAATGATCATGCAATATTTTATTTAAGAATGTTATTTATATAAATTCATATTAAAATAATTTAGTATAGAATACACCAAAAACCAAATTTTTAATATTAAATTATATCTTAAAAAAAAATTTATGAAAGAATATACTCCCAAATTTGATATTTTTGATCAACATATACATTTGAAATTAAGTTCTTAAGACACAAACATGTATTGCAGCAAATACTATATATTGATTGAAATTAAGCATTATTTACAGAATTAAGTATTCTTCTGTTACACAATTTTATTATTAAAATTCGGTAAATGATATTGAGCCATTAGTCACTCCAGTCATTTTGCCGTTTGCAAACCAAGTAAGGTGAAGCATATATTCACCAAATGAAATGGGCAGTCTGATGGTCTCATTCAAAGGCATAAATTTTTCCATCCAAACATCGCCCTTTGAACAATATTGCGATTATAGAAATATTTAATAGCTTCATGATTAAATCAAATATCCTACTTACAATAAAAGAGCAGGTGGAGTTAATATTCGTGAAACTTTTAACATTTTTCCAAAAAAGTGCCGCTATGGGATATTTCTCTTGCATTAAAAGTAATTTACAAGCATCAAATTTGAAATCATATAAAAAAGGTCTCCAACCATTGAAACGCTTAAAGAGTTTGGCATGGATCTAGAGTTTTGGTGTAAGAATAACAAATGTATTTTATATTCTATATGAATCTTCAATTTTCCTACTTACGGACAATTGTTTGACTGATTGCTTAAGTCGGGCACCAACTGAAATCGTGTTTCTCCACCTCGAGTACGGCTCAATAAGACACTTAGTGACCTCATACGCAGTCTTATTATAACTTTCACAGTAAATATTTTTGAACTTACAGGTAACCATCGAAATTTTTGGAGTATGAAAAACTATATAAAGTTTATTCGTGCTTTCTTGCGTTATATAATTTTAAAACATTGTACTCAAATTAGTATCTTTTGTCTAATTGTTGGAAATTGGTACTTTTTAAGACTTTTCTTTAATTCAATATATATTACCTCTCATAAATTTTTCACCAAACTGGGTTGTATATAATAATTAGTTGGTGTTATGAAGATTGACCCGTAATGGTAAATATTCTAAATTTGATATATTGCAATTGCAGGTGTTTTGAAATATTTTTAACTACATATCATAGCACAATCTTGTAATATTGTTTGAAGATCTAATGGCATTTAACTGACATCTATAACTATTTCTGTTTTTCATTTGATAAACATACACAAAATCTGTCTATGTTATACTTATTATCGCGATACATTTTCAAGAGAAACAATTTAATAGTTTAAAGCTTCAATTAAAATATGGCATTAATTTATTAGTAACAGAATCTCCATATTTTGCTATTATTATTGATCAATTGAGGACCTTACTGAATCTGCTGTCATTTTTTTTAAATATAAATGATTCAAAAAAGATGAACAACACATTTCGAGAACTGAACTTTGAATGAAAGCGCAGAAGCTTGTTAACTTTCAAATCAAATCTATATGGAAAAACTATCGGCGAAGCGTGCACCAGGTATGATCACTACAGATTATGAGACTTATAATTTTAGTATAGTATGTACCTATCATTCTGTATTGTACATCAGTTAACGGCTGAAGAACTGCTAAAATAATGGACTTCATTAAATAAACTCATATTGTGATTCGAAAAAAAGGGCGTTAGTATCAGAAAACCGTTAGCGTTAGTAATATGAGCTTCTGAAGTATTTATTCAATAATGATTTTGATTACTTAGATGATCAGAGAACAATAAGGTGGAACCCATATTCAGTGTAATATGGTTTCCATTCATATAGAATATTCAGCCATTTAAATAAATTTATAGCTCGTGGAGATGATATTCGAAGATTGTCCAAATATTGGACATTTTGATTATTTTAATTAAAAGTTTTTATAAGGGAATACTATCAACACTACTAATAGTTTACTCGTAACTCAGCACTTATCCAAATATATATGTATATAGATCCGGCATAAGAGAAAAAGCAAAGAAGGAAGATACTGCATCATATCTATATCATTTCCCACAAAAAATTTTTGAGTACACTCTGAGCGTATACTATTAAAACTTCATAGTATATTACATAGTATTACATAAGTATTTGCGGTTTATTCTCACTAGATGGTGTTGTTTCCCATATATCTGTCAACACTCATACGATTATGGCAAACGAACACTTGTTTGAAATGCGACATTTTAGGTTACATATCCTTATCAAGACAGTGATGTATTAAGCTATCTGAAAAATAGCAGGAGGTCATAAATAATAACGCTTAATGCATACTTAATTAAAATAGATTTTTAATAGAGCGTATTAGTTTAAAAATGTACCAGAAACCGGAGATCCTTATAAGTATCACGCTATATATCGACTTCTTAGTCAATTTCATGAAACCCAAATATTATTATACATTAAGACTGAAAAGTTTTCGGAAATTCTCATTTAAAATTCGCGCGCTGTATATTTTTCGATATTTTAAGTTTATGTAGTTTGGCAGCACTGTCCTTAATTACTATGCCAAAAATGAGCGCGATCTGTCAGACAGTTCGTTTACGGCAGCTGTTGAAACCAGTTCCCCTCAGTAGTGCGTTGCGAAATGTCTTCGACGGTCGTACGACCGTCCTGAAAGGCTTTGTACCACTCATAAACTTGAGTTTTCGATAAAACTGATTCCCCATAAGCCTTTTGTAGCATTCGCAACGATTCTGCACACGAAATTTCGTTCGAAACACAAAATTTGATGCAAACTCTTTGTCCAATATTTTTTTCCATTGTTTTTTTCGCAACGCACTACTGAGGTGAACTGGTTTCAACAGCTGCCGTAAACGAACTGTCTGACAGATCGCGC
>NC_051847.1:236825469-236843920 GCF_002237135.1 Teleopsis dalmanni | reverse complement strand
CTCACTTCACGACCACTTTCTTTTTTTCAGATAAAACTACACCCAAATATCTCCAACTTTTAGAATAAACTTCAATCTCATGCATGAAACGAAAGTGAAATCAAGAAATAAACAAAAATAAATAAGAATAAAAATCCAGTTTTAAATAACATTAAGAATAATGAAAAACTTCAGAAAATACATGTTACTTTTTAAAGTAAACAAGTAAATTTCAAATATCTCCAAAGTATAGCAGAAACAAAACAAAAGCGATAAGTAAGATGTAAAAAAATCTTATTAGTGAGTATTTAAAAGGAGCAATCTAAATAACTATTATATGTATATACATATATATATATATACATACATGTAGATAAAACTGAATATTTATTTCTAATTTTTACATGTTGGAAAAAAAATTTGTTGAAAATTCTTCGGGTAGCAGTAATGGAGAAAGCCATCAAAATTAAAGTTTCAATACAAAAAATTTTATAAAAGTAATTCATTTATCAGTCTATCGGCATCTCGCTTTCGCACTTGTTATAATATATACACAGCATAAAATTGAAAACGAATGGAAAATACATTCAGAAATGTTAATTACATTAAGCTGTAATTGTAAATGTAAGATCAGAAATTTATAACATATGAACAATAACATTATATAAATGTATGAAAACAAATAAGTTGATACATATATAAATGTACTTTTGGGGACAAACAATTACTTTAAACATTTTCATTATTATTGTTAAGTAAAAATACCATTTCTTTCTTTCTGATTAGAATTTCATAGAAATAGAAAGTAAACATATACAATAAATTGTATAAAATAAAAGGAATATACGTTATTAAATAACATTTCGTTTCCATTGTGGATAACTTCTTTTTGCAATATTTCGTTTTTAATATTTCTTTTTCGTCTAAATTTCCAACTTTTATTACAATTAAAATAAAAGATAAAATATTATGTCAAATAAACTTTTCACAAAGGCTAATATGTCTTCTTGTAGTTTATAACCAGATCAATATTTAATAAATTATTAATACCAAATGTCTTTAATATAATTGTTATAGACTCCAAGAACATTAATGTACTACAATATTCTACTACATTACAAATGACGTATGATTCAAAACATAGAAAAAACTTTTTTCTACATTTTGTTGTAATGTTAACTGTTTGTTTCATTTCACTGTATGGATCACTGTTATTAACATTCGCTTATGTTAAAAATAACTTGAAAGGAATAAAATAATAAAAGCAAACAGAAAACCACCACCAAATTATAATGTACTTAAAGTATTTTTATCGTGCTATGCTTTGTGTATACATTCGAAAATTCTTATTTTTATAAATTTTGCTGTCTACAATTTTTGCTTTCATACAATGAATAATTTTTAGTTTTGGTATTGTGAACAAAATAAAAATTTGAAAATCAGTACAAAGAGAGCGTTTGTCGAGAAAGGTTGTAAATTGAGTGTGTTTGCGTGAAATATCGTACATAAAGTAATATTAAATTATTTTAATAAAATAATGTAATTCTTATATTATAAAGTTGATTCATTTATAATAAAAAGTTTATTAAAAACAAATTTTAAAATTCTATTCGATTTTTTTAACGAAAAAAAATTTTATGAAAATCATTACGATTGTGACGAAAGAGAAGATCAAAGAAAACTCTACACGACAGTGCAAGTGCATAAATACAAGCAATTGTGGTTGCTTAAACATTTATTAACAAAAACTATATAAAAACTTTAATTAAAAAATTTAAAGTGAAAATAAATAAGTATAAAATATATATTATTTACTCCGTTTTTTGGTACAGAAATTATAACTACTCTCTTGGTTATACTCTCCTGCTCCCTTGAATCCCCTTTGGTTTAGTGAAGGTGGAGCACGAAACTGTACCTCAAATTCAAAGACACTATTGGGGAAATATTTTTGGCGCGAATTTTGACATTTAATAGTGTCAAAGCAAAAGAAAATTGTAAAAAAAACTTTTTAAAGAACACTTAACAAATAACAAACCAAAATATTGCCTCAAGGTTATTCAACATCAACAATTTAATGACGCAATTCAGTATTTTGCATTTGTGAGTTAATATATTATTTATTAAAATACATTTATAAAGAAATGTCCGCTGCTCGCGTATTAAATCCAATTGTACTGTCGGAGTTCTGTAAGCTCCGACCCAGTCCATCAGCAGTCAACAATTTATCTTGTGGACGTCAACTAAATCGCATTAAACGTGACCTTTTCGGTTCAGTTAATCCTGCTGAAATAAACAAGTAAGTAAATTTTTATATATTTTTAATAAATTAACTATTATTATTTTATGAAAATTTTTCAATTCCTTATATAGATCATTCGTGTTGCTCTCGATATAACTGATCCGCAAAGGTGCGTCCACCCCAAATCGAACGATAGCGAACAAACGAACATTCGCAGGTAATAGTACCTTAAAAAGTTCGTTCATTCGCAAGCATTCGCTTTAGTGTGGATGTACCTTAAGCGTGCAATTCATATTGTATAACTAACTATATTCTATAACTATAAGATTCAACATTAGTTCTGTCAACTCCACACAAAAATTGGTCTATTTACGTACGAAGTTACCGTATTTATTAGACTATATTCAGCCATTCTAATATTATTAAGATAGAATATATTTTCGAAAATCCGTGAAATATATTGGAAAATTAACTATTTGATCGAAAATAAATGACTTTAATATAAATATATTTATATCTTCTGAATAAGACTGATTATTAATAAGTAGGTGCTAAAAGAGAAGAAAGCTAACAAATTGTATCCTTTTTAGTTAGAAAGGACAAAGTAAATATAAAAATTGTAACAATATTGTTAAATAATATTAAGCGAAACATTTATAAACATAAGTTCTATTATATATGCTAATTCAAAACACCCGTTACGGCTTTCAGTTACAGCACTTCTCTCAAAGTGCCTCTGATAGATGTGCCCAATCTCCAAGATCAAATATGGTTAGTGCCTCATCAATCTTAGCATTCCACCGAAAACTCGTTGATCCCTATGTGGGTTCATTCCACTGTCCCTTTGAACACGATTTTCTCTGAAGCATCAACTTCAATCCTCACTATCAGTTTTCTGAATAATACGTATATTAATGTTGTAATCAAGCTTCTACAACTCATAGTTTTTTCGGATACGGTAGATGTCGTCCACCTAACTTGTAATTACATTAATTATAAAATTAAAATCTTAAAAGAATTGTAGGATCATTGCAATTAAATATAATTAATAATAATAAATTCAGTAAATAATAAAATCATTATGTTTGCATATACTCTATTGCACTGTTGATAGTTCTATAATCTCATTTCAATTTCATTTCGTATGATTCACTTTTCAGATATGCATCAGATGAACTTGAAAAGAATCACGAAAAAGCTGCCAAAAAATGGGGTTTTGATTTTCGGAATGGAATGCCAATAAAATGTAATTCGCACTTCGTATGGGAACGTGTGACTTTCCAAGAGGCAACAAACTCACCCGAAATGTATACACTTACACGTGCGGCACATGTACGTCCAGTGACAACACCACCAACTCCTATCGATTTGTTAATAGATGAACGTGCTGAACGTGAAAATTTCATCAGCTCTGCAACAGATACGGATTCATGTGATGAATCACAGGACGAAGCAACAGTAACATTTAAGGTTCCAACTATAGTTGGCCATAGCAATAAAACTACAAAAATTACATTGCCTAGCAGTAAACCTAATTTGCGTAAACGTCAACCGAAGATAACAGGTAAGATATATAATTATTTACACATATCACAAAATAAGAACTTATTGTATATTATCTATAAGATTCTACATATATTGTATGCTTACATATGTTTGTATATATATGTCTGTATATAAACATTTATATGAATTTAATACATCTTATTACTAAAATTGTGTTAACTAAGTTCAGTCATCCTGGAAAAGTTCATTGACAGATCCAGATCGCTGTTGATTTTCTTACGTTATAAAGTATAAAATTAATTTTAAATACAATTTTCAAATTATATATGTTAACATATGCCACAGCATATATTTTTGACGGTTTTGAACAGCAAAATAACGTTAAAAATCAAAAAGTCTTAGCAATTTAAATGGTATGCAAAACAGGGTGCAGAAGCACGTCTATGTACACTTAATAAATGTACTATTCAGGAAATGAAATGAACGTTATAAAAAACTTATGGGAAAATGTTGTGCTCAATCAAACGCAACAAAATTAATTCTCACGTTTTTTTATATTCTAAATATATGCTATATTTCAAAATATGTGGGTTTTATTATATATTCTTTACCTCAATGCAAGTGTCTATGGAATATTGCATTCGTAAAAGTTTTTTATATTTCAAATTTCTGCTTCAATAATCAATTATGGGAAATGGAATTGTTAAGTATAGCAGAGTGGTTGCTAAAATATTAACGTAGTTTGATTTTTGTTAAAATACATATTAGAATATGAGATAATAAAACTATTTATTATTAAAATTTTAATATTATAAGGTTATTAAGAAGTCAAGTAAAAAGGTACTTAATATTTGCAACTTGCGAATAATAAATTTTGATATAATACTATATGATACAGAGCAATTCGTCTTTTATTGCCCAGTATTTGGAAGAACTGGCTTGAGATTGTTTTGTTATAGTGTGAAAGCATAAAAATGCTCTCTCTCTCTTTCATTCTCTACCCGATCTTCTTAGATTCATTAAGGAAACTTAGAAATTCAAGTTAGAGTAACATATTCTATCTTTAAACTTTTTTAGGTTCAGACCTAATGATCAACTAGCTGAGTGCATTAAGAAAAAAGCAATTGAAGTGTACTTCTTCTTGTAATCCGTATAGTTTTGTTTGATGTTCCATCGGTTCCTGGTTAGCTTAGCAAGCGGTCACTGCAACTCGAATTAAGCTTCCAAAAGATTTTAAACAATTCTGTCAAAGGACTAGTTCTGATCAAAATTATTAGTTGATGTTATGATCATTTGAAAAAGATTAGAATAGAATTATTTTTGTTATGTGGATAATGCGAACCTAAGGTTTTCGTGGTATTTTATTATAATTTAATACAATTAAATGTAAATCATTTTTAAAGCAAGTATTCCTTTTTTTATTTATTCACCTTTTGGTACTTTTACAGTAGCAAAATAATTCAGGAGTATCCAATTTCTATACTTAATTTAAGAATAAATAATTATAAATCGGTTTTTATGTGTCATTTTATATATTTAATTAACCTTACTACATATTTACATTGATCAAAATTCAAAATGAGTTCTTTTATTATAAAGTCTAAAGTTGAGCTTAAGGAGTCTACAACAATTTTCCACTCGTTTCTATTTTGTGCTATTGCTCTCAACTCGTTAAACACTTTGCCTGTCTCCTGCTGGACTGTCCTTCTCCAGGTCATTGTTGCGTCTAGTCCCCTGGGGGTTCCAAGTAAGTGCGTCCAATCTGACCACACTTCTTTCATCTTATCCCGCAGCTATAGTTGTCTAACAAGTTTAACGTTAATTTTATAATTGGACTTAAACAAATAAATAACAAAAAAGATAGTTACTTCTAATTTTTAAATTAATAAACGACTTATAGAAAAATTTTTTTTTTGTTTTTATTGAGATGAATTATTATTATTGAGTTCAATTTATTTTGCATACAATAAAATAGTATATATTGCTAGTTTTAAAGAAATTCAAGGGAAACTTCTGACTGAAATATACGTTAAATCTTAACAAATGAAATTATAATTGCGGTACAAAAATATATGATAATAGTTCAGTTTTTTTTTTTTTGGTATGAATTTTTACTCAATCATATTAGTCGCCGATAAGTGTAGGTGTTCCTGGAGTTGATAAAAAATAAATTCCCCTATTTTTGTTTTATTCAAACAAGCACAATTTTTTTTCAAAAATTTTAATAATTAGGGTTTGATGTTTTATTGACATGGTTTACGTGATTTTTAATGGATTTTTTGTGCACCATTTCCGGTCTTCCTTTGCAAGTACTAAATGTTGACTAAAGGTAGAAAATGCTGTGGCGTATAAAACAAAATCTGATGATAATTATAGCTTTAGTTAACTTTTTCAGTGATTTCGTTACCCTATAGTGCAATGCATTAACTAAACATGATCGTTGGAAAGTGATATTCCATTTCAGTATGACTAAAGGGTTGCTGTTTTGCGTGCACAAGTGTTCCTAGTCGCGTCGTCATTTGAAAATATCATCAATATCAGTTCACTGCAGCTGTTTTAGAAGTTACTTAACAATTTTGATCCCCCATAAAGTTTGTCAATTGCATTTCGGGTTTGCGTTTGCGTTTACGTTTGCGTTTTTTGATCTGCTAACGGCAAACCAGAAAGAAAATCATCCCTGTTACTTGTGCGTGATTGCATGCTCACTTCAAGGAGGGGGATGTTTCGGAAACTCTAAGTATAGTGCAGGCTTACTGAATGTAAAGCATTTACATGAGGTTGAGTGACCGACCCTTTAGTGTGTTTTGGAAAAATTCTATTGAACTTATGGAAAATTAAATGTTAACAGCTGTGAATATATGTATATTTTTTTAATTTAATACAATTTAAAAGATTGGTACGTGTTTCGAAAATTGATGCGTTGAACGCTTTTTTTTTATTATAACTGCCAGATCAGTAAGATCGATATTTCATATACCTACATATGTATATGTATATGTATTCTATTGAAAGGGAGAGTAGTGCAGTGTTACACGGCGGTAATGAATCAGACTTTTACTCTGTGTGCAACATGAATTACATATTCATTCACAATACATTATATTTTTAGCAGAAAAATTCTTTATTGAAATGGTTTCAATGAATTAAATTACTGTAAATGATCAATGCTTGATTGTTTACTATTATCATTCTATTCAACAACATATACACATGTTTATAGCTAACCGTTACAAGTTCTATTAATTGAACATTTAATTCATCAATTAACCAATCATTTGATTTTTTTCAATATGTACACAAACAACTAACCATTATTACTCTGCATTTTGTAACGTTTTCTCTCTATTTTATTATTATTATTATTAAGAGTGAAGTGCTTGAATAAAATCGTCAAATCTCAAATATTAAACAGAAGCTTAACAATCCCGCATATACTGTGTATAGTTGTTTTTTTTTTTAAATTTGAACAAATTTTTAATAACACCATGCATGGCGTCTGATTAATAAATTATAAATCTCTACAGAGGTCTAGAGATCTTTGCATATGCAATGCTATTTTAAATACCTTACAATGCGTTTTTTATATACCATTAAAACAAATAATTGTAATGCAAATTAATAATTAGTGTACAAAATTACTATAATAAGCAAGATAACATCGTTGTTGTTGCCATTTTTTTTTTTTGTTGTAAATAATATTTAAATTTGCATTCTTACTTTTTGTTCTCATACGCTTTTTTCAACTGTAGAGACGGCTAAGAACTGTAGAGACGGTTTTTCCAGATAGATAATGAGATATGGAAGTCAATCCTAACATATAAAACGTCATAGTCGTCCTAGCCTTTGTACAATAAGACCATGTTAAACGGTCTTATAACCAAGAACGTAGTACTGCAAAGCCAGCCGCTGTTCTTTTCGGACAATGGTGTATAGCATAACACGTAAAAAACCTGCGCATTTCGTTCAATACTTCTTTTAAAAGTTGCAGAAACTTGAACGAAGAAGAAACAGTCACTCATTTTTCTGCGAATGCCCAGCTTTAACTAACAAAAAGAACGGATGTTTAGGAAAATTTTCTTTCTTTACTTTCTTGACAGTATGTCGGAGCAAAGGTTTTGCTAATGAGTAAGATTTTTTTAAATTATATAAATTCAGCTTGCTGTATTTAGCTTATCTGTAGGGGTTTCTTGCAAGGAATTTGGTATTAAAACGACAAATAACTACGAATTATCTGAGGCGAAAGGTCAGCCTCTGCAACTACCTAACCAACAGGCCCTTCTGTACGCATCTACAATCACATTATATCTTCATCAATGTTTTAAAAAAGAATATTTTTAGTAATTAACACATTGGGAAGACTTTAAAGAACCTTTTTTTAAATTAATTAATATTTTTTATTTTAACTTAATAGTTTCAAATTATTAATTAATTTAACTATGTGCACTTTACGTTTTTAAAAATGTTTATATTTTTACCGTAAATAAACGCTATTTCATGCAAGTCAATTTTAGTGGTATATTATATTATTTAATATTTACCTATACATTTGTGTGCCTCCTTAAAAACCTTTTTTGGCCTGTCTACCTTTTCTGTAAGAAGTAACTGACTACCTTTTCTTTCAATTATTTGTTTTCTTAATTTGTAAAGGCATTTTTCAATTCACCATCTACAACCCTCGGGACTGCCACGTGCCAATAGAGTGACAGACTTCGGTACTTCAAAAAACAAATAAATGAACTACTTAGGGATGATCTCCATAGGCTCTTTGATTCTTCTTTCTTAATAAGTACATGTGCACCGTTGCAATGAAACCAAAAATAGCAATTGATATATTGCAAAAGATTGTACAACTAAGCAAATGTTCAAAAAGATTATAATTTATGCTGTTAGTGTTGTTTTTGTAGTAGTTTCTCCATTCTGAAGATACCTAATTGGTTTGTCTTCGTTGAAAACAAAAACGTTCCGATGGGAGTTGTGATCAGCACTTCGTTATCCATGGTGACTAGCTTCAACGCCGCGTATAGTATCGCTTGCTCTTGGAAACATGTTATAATTTTCAGAGACTTTATATTTTTATTGTATGGTAGGAAGTATAAAATTATTTTGTATTTTGTTTAATTTCGCAGAATACAGAATAGAGTATTTTAATTTTTAATTATATATTATTTGCAATTAAACATAAAAATTAACTCGAAAAAGAATATAAAATTTTAAGTCTCTTATTTCGTACCCTAATTAATAATATTTATAAGTTAATAATTTATTTTTTAATAGTCTTAAGTTCGAATTAGTTGATAAATTATATTAATTCATAGATATATAATCTAGTGCATTCTCTGTTTATCTTTAATATCATCACATTATATATATGACTGATTAAAATTTTTAATATTTAATTTTTTTTTTTTTTTTTTCAGAATATATGAAGGAACGCAAACGTCTCGCACAAACTCCTAAGAAAATGTCACCACCATCAAAACGCATGCGTACTTCATCTGGCAGTGGCGTCTCTTCAAGTACCAACAGTCACTTAAGTCAAATGTTCGGCTTTAGTGGAAATATTACTTTCAAAAGATCATATGCAAAATAAACTCAAATTTTTCTCGTCAACTTTACATATATTTAAGTATAAACTATTTTGTATACCCTATATGTATATTCCAATTGTAAATATATACATATACATATATATGTATATTTCGATTTAAATTATAAGTACATAATTTCAATTAAGAAATTGCCATAAATATTAGTGATTAGTTATAAAAATTTTATATACAAAAAACTATTAATCAAAGACAATTTTCTATTGGTAAAATCTAAAACTCTCAGTTTTATAAAAATTAACTAAAGAAACTAAAATAAGAACAAATCAAGTAATTATATGCATTATGTATATAACTTATATATATATATATACTGAGCAAAGTATTTACTTTAATATAACTATATTCATATAAAATTTTGAAATTTTTTTACATGATCACATATTTATAATGCACAATTATTGTATTTTTATATAATTTGTATAAAACTAACAATAGAACTTTTCTCATGCTATAATTGAACTCATACATCCTTAACATCCCTTTAAGCTATTAAGTCAAACTTATACACAAAGCTACCAGTGGTACAAAGCAATATTTTTAAATGGTGTAAATATATATGAACATATAATAAATATAAAAAAGTTTTGCTATTTATTAAATGCTGCCCTTGTTATTATGTAAAATATTAAATTTTTCATAAAATTTTTACAAATCGTGAATTTGTTAATAACTTTATGTTATAACGACGGCTGCGTTAAAGGCACTAAACTATTTAAATTTTTAATATAACTTTTTTATGAAATATATTTATTACTTAATAAGCAATTAAAATTAATTATTAAATAATAATTTTAATTGTATATTGAAATTACAAGATTGCGAGTTTATGAAATTATTTTTTTGTGAAATAACTCGAAATTTTCTTATTTTTTTTTATATCATAATTTATTTTAAAGTGGCAAATCCTATTATAATGATATATTTATGATAGTCATTTGTTACTTACATATGTTTTTGTGTTCGAATACTTTGAGCTATATGCAAAATATAAGAAAACTTAACTACATATGTACATATATATTTACATTAATTTATACAGTTTTTTAGTACAAAATTTGAATATTAGATTACACTATAAGATTTGTTTGCATTTTGTAATTTTCAAATAACGAATCAATCAGTGTAATATATTTATTCTATTGTATATTTTTTTTACTTATTTTGTTAATAATTTCCTTTAAATTGCATATGTATATGCGTTAATGTGTGTTTATATACATATATTAGTATAATGCAAATTAAACCGAAATTAATATCTATTTGTTACCAGAAAATATTTTTTTTACATGAAAAAAGTATTTTTTTTATAGTAATAAAAAAATAATTTTATTTTATAGTAAAAGAAAATGCATTTTCTTTAGTAAAAACAAATATATTTTTTTATAGTGAAAATATTTGTTTTTATTAGAAAATATATTATATTTCGTTTAAAAAAAAATTAATTTAATTAATGGAGAAAAAAATATTTTCTATTTAACATTTTATGCAAACATTTTTTTTTAAATATATTTTGTTGAATTACTTTTTATTTATTATTTACAAACAGTTAAATTTATATGCTGTGTAAAGAACTATTTTTTAATTAGGCAGAGCCCAACCGAAAACTGTAACTCTTTTTTTTAACGATCAATTGTAATGAATTAAAGTAAGAAAATAACCAACAGTAAAAGAACGTTTATAATTAAATAAATAAATGAGTAAACTAAGTAATTATGTTTTTCTCTGGCTTGTTTTACAATTTTTAGTTTATATATACGCATGTATGCTGCGTGTAGGTTTTATTAACTATTAATTAAATTTGAACAATTATAAAACCTATCCAAAACCCATGCTTAGGAATCCATTTGTTGTATTAGTGGGTGCTTATATAATTAAAAAAAAAAAATAGTCCAAAATTTATTTCAATTAAAGTCATATTGGGATAATCTAAAACTAATAACTATATTTTTATGTTTTTTATTTAATAATGTAATAATGTAAAAATTGTATCACCGATCAATCCATAGATTTTATTTATTATTAACTAATAAATTCTACATGTAAACTACCAACAAAAAATGGATGTGCCGCACCAGTTGGCTCTGTAGTTTACTCGTAGTTTAAATAATCACAGTAAAAATTACGTGTACCAACTATTTGGCGTTAGATTGTGTATGCAGTTTTTGTTTGAATAGTTAATATAAATATTTTACAAATTTAAACATTGATATCTCAACAAGTATGCTATATCCACACATAGTGTAGAGTATAAAGAGATCGGAGTGTGTGGAAAATTGGAATCTCAACGATCTGTATATTCTTTAGACAGTATAGACTTAAGTTTTCAAACAAGTGAGTGAATAATTGCAATTGGGGTTTCAGTCGCGTTTCTGCGACAAACAGCATATGAAACTCTTATAGGTCTGTTGTGTTACTATAAAGCTCTTCATTCAATATGTCATCCCTTCAATTAATTTGGTTTTCTAAAGGGCTTCTGTGCTACAAATAGTGTTAATTCAAGATCTACTTACATAACTTGTAGTACTTCGGAATTCTCGTAAAAGAGTTTTGCAAAAATTGCAGTCCTACTTCTGATAAGACTGGGCATATACACAATAGCTTGATATATTTACTTCTTCCTCCTAGAAGAGACCATAAACCTTTTCAGTTCTTGCATGGCGATACCCGAATAAAATATTACAATTAAGAAATATGTAGATATATCTACAAGCCTATTATTAATTTATTATTATTAATCATTAAATTATTTTTAAACAGAATTTAATTTTAATTACTTATTTTGTATAAACATTTGCAGAATATTAATTTTAATATTTTCAAGCGATATATAATTACGGACTGTTTTTAGTAAAACATGCATGAAAAAAAAATAGCTTTGATAAGTACCAACGCTAAATTTTAGGTAATATTGCACAAATTTGGTATTTAAATAAAATAAAAATATTTCATTTGTTTATTAAATTTAAGTTTATTTAACAAAAATTTTTTAACTACCAACAAAATAAAATCAATTAATTAATCAATTAATTCAAAATATTCATCTAACAAATTAAAGGACTCGTCACCCTCGGTCTCTTCCAATATTATATCATCATCTTCTTTCATCTCAATATATTGATATTCATCATGCGGAATATATTCATCGGTTTCTTCCTTCGCACTATTTTGCAAGCTTGCAGCCTTTTGTTTATTCCATTTCCTGAGCACCGTTTTGCGATACATATTCTTTTTGTTCGGTTTAATTTTATGTATATTTCTTCTGTGTGATAATAACGAACTGCAATTTGCATATGTATTTTCACATAACTCGCAAAAGTATCGTTTCTTCTTAGTTTCGGGATCTATAATTTTTGGATAGCGATTAAATTTAGTCCTTTCCTCCAATTCTTCGTTTGTTCCTTCCAGTGCTAAATGCATATACTGCTTATGACGAACGACTGCTGCATCGGAACTAAGCTTTAAATTGCATATATCACATTTAAAGGTAAGATTATGCTGTACCTTGCGATGAACAGCCAAACTCTTACGAGTGTTGTAGCCCTTACCACAGTATTCACATATGTTATCACGTGCTTGTTTATGTGTTTTCATGTGCTCCTTAAAAAGATATGGCTTGTGGTACTTTTTCGGACATAACTTACATTCAAATTTTGGTTTTTGATGTAATTGCATGTGATGTCTAATAGAGAATCTACTGTAATATTTACCACATATATGACATATATATTTTTGCCCTCTATTCAAACATAAAATTGAATGCGTTCGAAAATTATGTGCATTGCGAAACAGCTTATTACATCCACTGCATTTATATGGGTTATCTCCAATATTATGCTCTATAAATATGTGCTTTTTCAATTTCTTTTCTGTTTTATAACTTGCACTGCACTTATCACATGTGTATGATAAATTTTGCTGTCCATAGTTATGATCTGTTATGATTGTATCATTTTCACAATCTTCACTAACGCTAACATTATTATATTCATTGAACTCTTCGTCATTTTCATCTTCATCTTCATCATCATCATTATCATCATCTTCAATATCACTGCACTCATCATCATCATTATCATTATTCTCATTCTCATTATTACTATCACTATCATTATCATTATTATCAGAAATAATTGTAACATCTTCAGAATCAAGTTTATCGACCTTATTTTCTTCAGATGATTCAAGGCTTTTTAATGTAGAACTATCCATAGACTTTGATATATTATTCATCTTTCTTTTTTTTGGTTTTGAGATTTCTTTTTTTGGCATATCATCATTATTTTCACACTTATATTTTTCCCTTAATAATTTTACAAGTTTCTGGTTATGTTTTAAATCGTTTAATATATTTGGATTATGTTTTTTTAAATGATTCAAACTTTGTCGAATTCCAAGGCTTGTAGTATTTATATTCCATCTATTGTTGAGTTTTGTCTTAAAATCACATATAGCATTATCAAATGCCTTTGGTGATACATAGCGTTTTGACCGAAGTACTGAATGTGATTTGATAAGTTTTAAGAAGTCTCCAACCACAGGTGAATAAGTAGTTCCAACACGAATCTTAAAATATTTCATAATATTAAAAATTTTTGTTTCATTTAATTATGGTATTTTTAACAAGTATTTTGTTAGTTATTAAATGTTCTATTACATTAGTGACTAACAATAAGTAATTTAATCTTAATTACTGTTTAATCTTTAAGTTTAAGATAAAATGAAGTAAATAACTTTTATATTATACGCCTCACATCTATAATGAGGGCTAAAATATTTAAGGGTACCACTTTAATTGATAAAGGTTTGCTCTAAGGTTGGTTAAGTTAACGTAATGGCTTTTCAATGTATAAATTTAGAGCTATTCTATATTGAGCTCTAGCCCGCACTGAGACTTTTTAATTCAGGCAAATGTAGATCTAATAATATATTATGTAGATATTATGTAAAAATTTAATAAGCATAATAATATAAATATAAGAATTGTTTTTGTTTAAGTTCGAAATATATTTTAATTTATCAAAATATCCCTCGGCAATATTTTATGGCATTTTGTGCAAACAAATCATTGCATCGAACAGCAAGGTAAATAGGCTGTTTGTTATATTCATTTTTCATTACATTAATATTAAAAATTATTTACATACACGCAAACAATTACTGTATACTTTCATCTATATTTGCAATTTTCCTCAATACCTAAATACCCAAAAGATAAAGTTACGCTATTTAACATAAACGGAGGTCAGTGCAATGAATGGGTATTTACGACATTGACATTGGCTCGAATAAAATGTACAGATTACAATACATTACCATTGGGATTGAAATTATAGGCATGGACAGGTTTGCTCAATAATGCAGTGTACAACAAATGGGCTGGGCATTCGATCGTTTAAATACGTAGTCTAGTTTTATATTATGAAAATTAATATTTGCAATTTAAAAATGCTTATGGCCATTTTTATTTTGTTTACAGTTGTTTAAAGTTCAGGGCAAACGATGATTTAAAGGTACAAAATTCTGCTATTCGTAACAATAGCAAACTACATGGAAACATTAATGATGGGGGCGCTTCACTAAGGCCGTTTTATATTGAAAGATTCTACAAACCACGGTTACTTTAATTTCCATCTACACTGCACCTTCCTGTATGCAACTTAAAAATTGTCAATCCAACAAACACTAAACGTTTTCACACAACTAAGTGGGCAATTATGGATCGCAGTAAGAATAACAGCACCGAATTTGGCAACAACTCGATGAAAGCTGCTGCAGTTCCTACTACAAATAATACAACGGCACCATGGACGAATAACAAGGAGTCATCGACAAATAATGAGGATGATTCTAATGAAGATGATGCTGATACTTCAACGCCAGCTAAAGTAACAGACCCACTAGCGCCGAAACTAAATAATGAGGTAAATATATTCTGCAATTGCAATAAAATAAAGCAAATTCTTTGCTAGAAATCAAAATATCCTTAATATTGTAATAACCGATAACCGACTTACGAATCACTCATAAACTAAAATAAGTGCAACACAATTTTTAATCGTCTCAAATAACACAATATTTTAATGGGAAACTTTATTTTAATTTCCTGTTTACGTACTTCTTTTTAGCGCGTTATGGTCGTCTCCGTTACGGAACGACGTCGCGAAACCTGGGGTCAAAAAGCGGAATTCCTGTTGGCCGTTGTTGGTTTCGCCGTTGACTTGGGGAATGTGTGGCGTTTTCCTTATATTTGCTATCAGAACGGAGGTGGTGCATTTTTGATACCTTATTGCGTTATGTTGATATTTGGAGGATTGCCTTTGTTTTACATGGAACTGGCCTTAGGACAGTTTCACAGATGTGGCTGTTTAAGCATTTGGAAGCGTATATGCCCAGCATTAAAAGGTAAGTCAATGTTTGTATAATTCAGTTACATATAAAAAATAACAATTCAACTTATAAATAACGTCTAGACGTACATGAGTAACATATGGTTAGTTGTGCATTATTATAAGATGTATCCAATGATTTCTTTTTTTTTACTTTATTTTTATCTAATATATTTATGATGCATAAAAAAATTCAAAATCAAACAGAAAACTTGTTGATTTTGCATTTTACTTAATCAAGAATATTCCTCAGGTGGTTGTTACACTTTATGATTAAAATTTTGAAATGTACAACAAAGAAAGATGAGTGAAGAATGATGATTCCTGTAGTCTCTTCTATTTGCAATAGAATTTTTTCCCGCGTGACTTTTCTTTGATTCACAAATTGGTTCAATTGTTGCTGTATTTACACTTGGGTTTGTGTTATCTTTCCTTATGATGCCAATCAAAGTGATGAAAAATTCTTTTTGTTTTTGTTTATTTCATATTTTTTTAATAAAAATGTATTATCCGATATGCAGGTAAGCCATGGAGAAAGGTGACAATACACTTTTTATCACGCCAAGAACTTCAGTCACATTTTCTTCTGCTGAAACTTTAACGCATTTTTGGCTGAAGTTTGTTTTAAAGGAAAAAGAAAAGTGCTTAGCATATCCTATATAGTTTGCTCTTATTTATTTAGTTCTTTCAGTTTTTCTATCTTCATGAATGGAAATCATTGCAACTTCTTTACTGCAATTTCTAATAAAAGTTGACTGTGCAAACAATGAAAGCAAATGCCACAAAGTGAGATTTTACGTACTCTAACTGACATAATCCTTTTTCATTCGACATAAAAAGTACCTCTATTTGCATTTACGACTTACTAACAGTTTTTGTATCAAAGTAAGTGTTATTAATTTTTTAAATTATTAAATTACTCAGCTACTTCAACAATTGAATTGTTTAACTATAAAAAAATATTCAAGCCATAATAAAGATAAAATAATTAAATATACTGCAAAATTTAACAACATTAAATGAAAATAATTTTGTAAGTGCAAAATAGAAGTATTATACTACGAGCATATAGTACATATACTAAGATTGGAATACGAGTATATTATAAATTGCTCTTAAGGCTTAAGTTTCGAATAATTGTAATTTCTAATCAAATCTTAAAGGCGTAGCCAAGGGTTGCATATGGAGCGGTGCGTTTCACCCTCTTAAACTGTATCTAGAATTATGTTCCAAAATTGATAGAAGGCCAAAAATAACACACAAAACTTGTTGTCTTCATTTTACCTGTCACACCTTCAGGCTGCGCTTATCACATAATTATTAATATATTTATATATGTAGTCAACATTTCACTTATTTGGTTTCTCAACTACCCATATTGCTTTAATAACTATACAATATTTGAATCATTTATGTTTTATCTAGAGAATCAACATTTGAAAAGTTTAAAGAAGGGGTTATCCATATCGCATTCCTGATATAGCAGTACTGTGTTAGTAACATAACCACTGTACGTGTTAAAATTCTGAAAACTGACTACAAAAATAGTGATTTAATAGCAGATACATTCTGCATCGAGTTTATTTTAGTGATGAGTTTCGTTTCTAGCGTGGACGATAAATCAATAAACAAAGGTATTACCCGTTTGCTTCAAAACGTTTTAAAGTTAGAGGCAATCTATATATTAAGACAGCTTATCCTTAACGCCTCTTATAGTCAGTATAGATATTTTATTTCTGTCAATTTTTAGTCCAGCTAACCAAATAAAATGAAAGCTTTATTAATATTTATCTCTAGGTTATATCTATGTCAATACTTAAATACTTATTTGTACTTATTTAAATTATTATAATATAAGCTCAGTGTATGTTGTACAGATATCAAAAAGTACTTATTATCATACAGCTTAGGGCATATAAATCAATATCTTTTAATATTCGTTCATTTAAGATTATAGGCAATAAAAACGTAGGCCGCAAATCACAAATTTCACTTGTAAAATATATTTACTCCGCTTGTTGGAGTGATAGCCTTGCTTGAATATCAGAGCCAAACATTTGGGTTTGATGAAATCGAATTAATCTGTAGGCATTAAAATAAATACATATGTCATCCATTATATTTGCATAAGATTAACAAAAGTAAATAAATAACATATATCAAAGAAAAAATTAATTGGCATATTACATTGCCATAAGTTAAAAGTTCATAAAAAGAGTAATTGCTGCCAGCTAAAAATTATTTTCCAAATGAAAATACTTAATATTACTTAATGTGTAAAATTTATTGATGACGATTTGAGTAAATATCTATGAAAAAATCAAATAAATTTGTATGAAAATAATCATATATTTGATTGACACAATAAAACTGTTTACTTGCTAATATGTAATTTTTTATTATATTAATATTTGAAATTAGTAAAAAAATTAAACAAACAGAATAGTATTGGAATTGAACAATTAAAATAAAAATATGATTAACTAATTCAATTATTATTACAGCAAGTGAATTTCAGTTGGTTAAGAAGCGCTGACTCTGAGTTTCAAATTAGGCGGGGTACGAGTTCGATTACTGGTATTTGCAGTCTCAAAAAAAAAAAATTATTTACGAATAATTAAATATAAGAATTATTTACAAAACCGCTGGTAATGGGTATTTGGCAATACTCGAAACAGCCAAAAACTCAGTTAATTAAAATAATATAAAAAAGAATTTTTGCTGTTGTATTT
>NC_051847.1:236817785-236825369 GCF_002237135.1 Teleopsis dalmanni | reverse complement strand
TACCATTACAGGAAAAACCACACAAGGAGGCAGTTCATAAATGCATCGTAACTCCTCCACAGAGTTCAACGTCTCATAGGGAAAGTCCAGAAGTAGGTTATCAACAAGCATATGCACAACAGTCGCTAGTTAACTACAATCAGAATACGCAACCACGAGAGCAAAAGTATCAAACCGAAGAGCATGACTTATCATCACGTCCAGCACTGCCACAACGTTTAATGACAGTACCGGAGTCATCGCATGTCAATCATCCAGTACTACCAACTTCTACAAGTTCAGAATCATCATCGCAAAGGCCACAGGGGCATTCACAAGGTAATTTTAAATCATCATCGCAAACGCCACAGGGGCATTCACAAGGTAATTTTAAATCATCATCGCAAACGTCACAGGATCATTCACAAGGTAATTTTAAATCATCATCGCAAACGCCACAGGGGCATTCACAAGGTAATCTTAAATCATCATCGCAAACGTCACAGAGTCATTCGCAAGGTAATTTCAAATCATCGGTACAACCAAAAGAACTTGAGCCGCAGCCGCCATCTTCGGTTAATCAGCCACAGTCACCACGAGAAGCACCACCAAGAGATAATCACCAGTCCGGTCCACCATCATCTTCGTCATCAACCACATCGCCACAAAGGAATTCTACTACAGTATCGCCAATAGCGGACAATCGTCAAGTACAACCTACGAAGTCATTAGATCCATTAGATATCAATGTTTCAGATAGTAAACTTAACACGGAACTACCAAGCCAAGGAATTCAAGCAAAGGATAAAGTCAAGCATGACAGTCAACAAGAAACATGGTCACCACAAGAGGAATTGAACGTCAGTCAACCAAGCACAAAAGGAAACAAACCAAAGATTTTCGTACAACGTCTAGGTACATTTAAACGAAAGGATGACCATCATCATGTCAGCAACCAAGATGAGTATTACAAAATTTTCAAGTGTCCAAAGATTAGAAAGAGAAATCGAGCCTCGTTCTAAAAGGAATATTAGTAACACAAGTATTAGCATGTATCATATGGAAAATAAGGGATAAATGGAAAATCAGAAGTATCAAGTGCAAATTTGCCGACGAGGGGTCATCAACGTATCATTAAAATAAAGTTTTAGTTTAATTTCTGTTCTGAAGAAGGAGGGAAATGTAACGACACAAATTTACAAAGTAAATTTCTGTGCTACATAAAACAAGAAGCAGAGAAAAACACAGTCTGTGTGTTAAATAACCGCCACCACTACACATAATATATCTAACAACTCACATGAAAATCACTGAAGGCGACTTAACTGGAAAATATAAAATTGAATTAAAATATTTATTTGAAATATCATGGACATTACCTGGGATCCTCGATGCCAATGTGCCGCGGGCATCGCTACATGAAATGTGCAAATTCTAAAAATATACGAAAAAAACAAAATCAACGTTTGGTTAAAACTTTTATGAATGGAACACTTATAAACGCAACAACAATGAACAATTATCGGCGAAACATGTGTAAATTTTAAACAAATGTCTATTTTTCTACAATTATATAGAAATAAAACAAAACACAAAACAATGTAACACTTATCACAGAAAACACGTTTAATTATTGAACAAAGATCTATTTGAAATATATATAAATAAAATAATACACAAAACAATTTAACACTCATGTTTGTACAATTTTATTTTTATAAACAAAACACAACAAAACAAAACTAAGCACGCCAACATCAATTTTATTTCTTTTAATATTTCTTTTCTGTTCACATTTAGATAATATTAAATTCACAGAATATATATGTATATTTAATACCTTGTTTTGTAGTATTAAAACACTTTACTTTTAATATAATAATATTTAATATAATATAAACTAAAAAGGAATAACACACGAAATAAAGAAACACGGCGCGTAGTAAAAGTACTAAAAATCACGGCGAAGCAGAAGAAGTGAGAAAACAGTAGAACACAAAGTTCAACTTCACGGCGAAGTCAAGTACAGCAAAGAATACCGGTACGCTACACCAAAAAGCTCCGGTATGCTCGATATAAAAGGAGGTACATTTTATATAATCAGGGACTTGGTTTGCGACAAGTGAAAGAGCAAGTACTCTGGCTCATTGGGCCTTCTGGTAAATTTTACCAAACTTGAAATTTTACTTTTCCTGAAACAAGTACACTGGCCTATTGGTCATCTGGCACATTGTGCCACAAATCTGGTTCTTTGAATCAAACGTAGTGTAAAATTCCTTTCCTGTCTTATATGTATATTTTTTAACCTGGCTTATTCGGTCAAATAGTTTTTTACAGCACGGAGGAAACGTTTTGTTTATTTTTTTTTACAACAGAAGAGGGGCTTAAGAAGTCACACGGGTTTTGCTAAGATTCTTTTAACAAGGAGTATATGGAGAAGTGGGAAATTTTGGCATCAACATAATTTTTTTATTTATTATTAGAAATGTTTCCAATGAATTTTAATTAAACTTTGTTAATCATAAGTTTATGAAATAATAAAGTTATATATATAATTTATACATATAAATCACGTTCTGTTTTCTTCTAAAACCAACGTCTCGGCAAAATTATAAATATATTGTCACGACTCTGGACGACGGCTGAGGATACCCCAGCAAAAACTAAAAATTTTTGAACGTCACCAAAAGTGTCGTTACAAGGCCAAGGATAGCATCAACTTTGATGTGATCAAGATCAATGAATCTTTTTGACTGTCGCACGCCTGTTTGGGTGCGTGCTTCCAGTGTTCAAGTAGATGTTGTTTCTCCCGTTCACATAATAAGCTATATGTGAAGCTATTTGTTACCCCGCAGAAGGGCTCTGGACCAATGAAAGGAGTACATACACCCTTCTTTGCTAGGGAGTCTGCTATTTTATTGCCCTCATGCCCTTCGTGTCGCGGTACCCACATAAAAGTAACATAGTTCCTCGATGCTAGGGTGTTGAGAAGTTGAAAGTATTCCCAGACCAACTTTAATTGGAATAAAGATTTTGCTAAAGATTTTAGAGCTGCTTGGTTGTCTGAAAAGATGCAGACAACCAAGCATCCTCGGGTGCCCCTTCGTATGCATTCTCTTGCACATAGCTCTAAGGCATGGACCTCTGCCTGAAAAATGGATGCAGTTTTACCCATTGCGATTGCTTTGCGGAATTTCGGTTCTATAACTCCTGCTTCCGCACTGCCATCTTCCATTTTGGACCTATCAGTACACCATAATTGTGGGCCCTGTTTTAAGTTAATTTAATTGTTTCTCCAGGTGGCTCGGTCACTAATGACCACTTCGAATTCCCTGAAGAAAGCTAAATTTCTATTAATCTTGTCAAAGACCTTAAGGCACGGAGAGTTCCAGACTTCATCTAGAATCTTTGCGTGTCCTGTCAGATTGCCCTCTTTAAGATTACATAGATAAGGAAGCCTTAGTGTGGCACTGGTCGCAGTCCTTTTAACTGTAATGTGTAATGGAGTGAGTCCAGTAAGCATTGCTAGGGCTTCTGTGGGGCACGTTTTCATTGCTCCCGTTACGCTTAGGCAGGCTGTTCGATGAATCTTATTGAGGGTCATCTTAGCCTTTGCCTGATTTACCCTTGGCCACCATGCCAAGGATGCATAGGTGATCATTGGTACTATTACGGTCTTGTACGACCAAGCCATCATTTTTGGTCGCAGACCCAATGTTTTGCCATACAGTCTTTGGCACGCATAAGTTGCTCTTAGAGCTTTGCCAGTTAGATATGATAAGTGATTTTCCCAAGTTAGAGTTTTATCTAGAATTACTCCTAGATATTTCATTTCCTGAGATAGAATTAAGTCAGTGTCCCCTAACTTAAGGGTCCCTAAATTCATCTTCCTTCTTCTAGTGGAGGGTACTACGTTTGTTTTATTCGGATTAATCAAGAGTCCTTTCTCTTGACATCAATCTTGAGTGATTTCAAGAGCTAGTTGCATACGATCGGATATGGTGCAGTCAAATTTGCCTCTAACCATGATAACCAGATCATCTGCAAAGCCCTGAACTTCATATCCGAGGTCACTAAGAGACTGTAGGAGTTCGTCAATGACCAATAGCCATAGGAGCAGTGATAGAACACCTCCTTGAGGGCATCCTTCGGTTGACTTGACAGTTAATCTCTTCGCCCCCATTTCAAAGATTATCGTCCTTTTTTTCAGCATATTGAGAATCCATGTTATGATCAGTCTGTGTATTCCTTTCCTGACCATTCCTTTCTCAATTGTTCTGAATGTTGATGTGCAGAGAGCTATTTCCTTACCGTCTAAAGCCTTCTCAATTTTACTTGTTAGACTGTGTATAGCGGTCTCGGTCGATTTGCCCGACTGATAAGCATTCTGTTCAATATGTTAAGGTGAAGCTTTAATGTAGACTTCCCTGATGTATTTATCTAGAATCTTCTCCATCGCTTTAAGCAGGAAAAATGTTAGGCAAATGGGTCGAAATGCTTTTGGCGTGTGGTCCGCCTTTTTGCCTGCTTTCGGTATGAAAGCCACCCTAGCCTTCGTCCAGTATTTAGGTATCACGCCTAGCTCTAGACTTATCCCAAATACATTTGTTAATATCGGTGCTAATATATCAACGCCATTCTGAAGAAGACACGGTTGTATATTGTCGATACCCGGTGATTTAAACGGGCTGAATGTGGAAATGGCCCATTTAGTTTTATTGACTGTAAAGATTTTACGAGCCAGTGAAAGACCTCTTCCTGTAACCAACAAGAAACGAGTATCCTCGATGGTTTCCGTAGTCTCAGTATACATGGCACAGCCTGAAAAATGAGTGTCCAACAAATGCTGTCCTGTTTCTTCCAGGCTTTCCGTAAAGCTTCCGTCAGCCTTCTTTAGTGTAGAGAGGCTATTTGAGTGGTCTTTGTTTGTTAACCTCAAAATTTAGTTCCTGACAATTAGTAATCCTATCTCCAAGACAACTAATGTTTTGTTCTAAATAGAAGTTATATAGACACCAGTTGGTCTTCCTAACATTTCTTGTTTCAAAAGTGTTTTCAATTTCCCCTTCCAAATCAAAACGTATGTAGCGGTGATCTGATAAGGAGTTTTCCTCCAACACCCTCCAATTTGAAATGTTATTAGATATAAATGTGCTTGCTGAAGTGAGATCTAGTACCTCTCCCCTTATCGCATTTACAAAAGTAGGTTCATTACCTCTATTTACCACCATTATATTGTTAGTTGTGATAAAATCAAAAAGTGACTCACCTCATGTATTGGTGTTCTAGCTTCCCCATACTGTATGATGTGCATTGGCATCGCAGCACATTACCCACTGTAGGTTTCGGATACGGCAGTATTCTGTAAGCTTCCTCTGCGTCGCCAGGGAGGTACAGAGATGCAAAAACAATTATTCTCTTCCCCCTAGTACTAGGCACTTCTGCCTGTACCGCCACCAGATCACGCTGTATGAGCTCTGTAATTGGAAGAGATTTACACCTTCAGTACACCTTCAGAGCTATCGACAGGTGTCTAAATTTTAATCAGGCTATCGCTACTAGCCGAATAAAAGACAACTCACATTTTTTTATTTATTTATTTAAGTAATAGGCTATTGAAGCACCGCGAACTAAAAGATCTATTGTGCGCCTAAAGGCCCAACTAGGACAATTTTAGACTATTTATAAATCTTGTAATTGCTGTAGGCTTAATTTTACCTATTTGACTTGGGACTAATATCCCGCTTTCAAGGTAATCGAGTCTACGTCTTGCAACCACTGGGCAGTTGCATAGAACATGTTCTGATGTTTCCTTCTCTTCATGATAGAGTCGACAGGAGTCACTTTTTACCACACCTATAATCTTCATGTGGTAATTAAGTCTACAGTGTCCTGTAAGAAGTTTAGAGTAGATTTTAATATCGTTTCTGCTAAGGCCAAGGATAGCATCAACTTTGATGTGATCAAGATCAATGAATCTTTTTGACTGTCGCACGCCTGTTTGGGTGCGTGCTTCCAGTGTTCAAGTAGATGTTGTTTCTCCCGTTCACATAATAAGCTATATGTGAAGCTATTTGTTACCCCGCAGAAGGGCTCTGGACCAATGAAAGGAGTACATGCACCCTTCTTTGCTAGGGAGTCTGCTATTTTATTGCCCTCATGCCCTTCGTGTCGCGGTACCCACATAAAAGTAACATAGTTCCTCGATGCTAGGGTGTTGAGAAGTTGAAAGTATTCCCAGACCAACTTTAATTGGAATAAAGATTTTGCTAAAGATTTTAGAGCTGCTTGGTTGTCTGAAAAGATGCAGACAACCAAGCATCCTCGGGTGCCCCTTCGTATGCATTCTCCTGCACATAGCTCTAAGGCATGGACCTCTGCCTGAAAAATGGATGCAGTTTTACCCATTGCGATTGCTTTGCGGAATTTCGGTCCTATAACTCCTGCTTCCGTACTGCCATCTTCCATTTTGGACCTATCAGTACACCATAATTGTGGGCCCTGTTTTAAGTTAATTAATTTTGTTTCTCCAGGTAGCTCGGTCACTAATGACCACTTCGAATTCCCTGAAGAAAGCTAAATTTCTATTAATCTTGTCAAAGACCTTAAGGCACGGAGAGTTCCAGACTTCATCTAGAATCTTTGCGTGTCCTGTCAGATTGCCCTCTTTAAGATTACATAGATAAGGAAGCCTTAGTGTGGCACTGGTCGCAGTCCTTTTAACTGTAATGTGTAATGGAGTGAGTCCAGTAAGCATTGCTAGGGCTTCTGTGGGGCACGTTTTCATTGCTCCCGTTACGCTTAGGCAGGCTGTTCGATGAATCTTATTGAGGGTCATCTTAGCCTTTGCCTGATTTACCCTTGGCCACCATGCCAAGGATGCATAGGTGATCATTGGTACTATTACGGTCTTGTACGACCAAGCCATCATTTTTGGTCGCAGACCCAATGTTTTGCCATACAGTCTTTGGCACGCATAAGTTGCTCTTAGAGCTTTGCCAGTTAGATATGATAAGTGATTTTCCCAAGTTAGAGTTTTATCTAGAATTACTCCTAGATATTTCATTTCCTGAGATAGAATTAAGTCAGTGTCCCCTAACTTAAGGGTCCCTAAATTCATCTTCCTTCTTCTGGTGGGGGGTACTACGTTTGTTTTATTCGGATTAATCAAGAGTCCTTTCTCTTGACATCAATCTTGAGTGATTTCAAGAGCTAGTTGCATACGATCGGATATGGTGCAGTCAAATTTGCCTCTAACCATGATAACCAGATCATCTGCAAAGCCCTGAACTTCATATCCGAGGTCACTAAGAGACTGTAGGAGTTCGTCAATGACCAATAGCCATAGGAGCAGTGATAGAACACCTCCTTGAGGGCATCCTTCGGTTGACTTGACAGTTAATCTCTTCGCCCCCATTTCAAAGATTATCGTCCTTTTTTTCAGCATATTGAGAATCCATGTTATGATCAGTCTGTGTATTCCTTTCCTGACCATTCCTTTCTCAATTGTTCTGAATGTTGATGTGCAGAGAGCTATTTCCTTACCGTCTAAAGCCTTCTCAATTTTACTTGTTAGACTGTGTATAGCGGTCTCGGTCGATTTGC
>NC_051847.1:236811003-236817685 GCF_002237135.1 Teleopsis dalmanni | reverse complement strand
CTTCCTGTAGGCAGCTGTTGTAAACATCCGTAAATATAGAAGCTTGTTTTTGTATTGCCTTCTTCAGTACAGTATTGGGGATTCCATCCAAACCAGGAGATTTATTGGGCTTAACTCTGGAAGAAGCGGCTATGACTTCAGAATTTGTAACCGGAGGTATCTCATTTAAATCGGTGTTTATCGGTATTAAAATTCCCTTTTTTGGGAACAAATGTTTCACGATATTCGCCATTATTTTAGGACATGAAGGTACCGAGCCTCTTAACCTCTTAAATTTACGCATTACTATTTTGTAGCCATCGCCCCAGACATTTTGGTCTACATCATTGATCAGAGTTTGAAAAGCTTGATTCTTACTCCTAATAATTGCCTTTTTAAGTTTAGATCTGCTCTCTCGGTATTTTTGTAGAAGCCTTTCCGCATCTACTCCAGATCTGTGACGTTGGAATTGCCTACGGGAGGCAAAGCACTGAGATCTTAGTAAAGCTATTTCTTCCGTCCACCAATAGTTTGATGGGCGCCCATTACCTCTGCCTTTTCTTGGCATTGATGCATCACAGACGTTGCATAATTCCTTCATAAGGTGACTTGATTTTTCAAAAGCATCCCCGACTCCGAAACTCATGTTTTCGGTCATGAATTCCATTATCTCTGTGTCAAGATACTTAGTTTTCCAGCCTATTTGCTGTGCTTTTCTCTGCGATTTTTTCAAAACAAACTTCTCTTTTAGCGATAAGGAAAAAAGAATTGCATGATGGTCGCTGTGGGTGTAGTGGTTTGTTACATTCCATTGCGAACCCCTTACTAATGACGGGCTGACAAAGGTGAGATCTATGTAGGAAACGCCTCTACCATTATCGAACGTTGGGCTATGCCCATTGTTCAGTTGTATTAGGTTTAGTGAGGTAAACGTTTCTAATAGGGCTCTACCTCGGCGCGTCGTATTACTACTGCCCCATTCTACTGCCCAAGCATTGAAATCCCCTGCCACAATGATGGGAGTTTTGTTTCTGATTGTTCCTGATAGCCTATCAAGAAACTCTTCAAATCTCTCTTGGGAGATATTTGGGGATATGTAACAGCTGCACACATAGATACCCCGGATTCTGACAAGTACTAGACCTTCTTTTTGTATCAATACTCTTGGTTCAAACACTATGTCCTGTCCTAGCCAAATGGCAGCCTTTGCAGTAGTGTCTTGTACCCATTTGGAGGTTTCTTTTGATTTGTAAAACTCACTAATTATGAGTACATCTGTCTTTAATTCCAAAGCTGTTTGGGATAAAAGGTCTTGGGCAGCTTCGCATCGATTTAGGTTCAATTGCAGAAATTTAATCATCTTTTGGACTTAAGCTCCTGTATAGCCTTCCTGTAGAATTCACATTTGGAACTTCTTGAGTAGTGTAGATTGCCACCGTTGCAGTTTTCCGGACATAGGATGCATTTTCGTTGCGCCGAGCACGTTTTTGCCCTGTGGCCATCTTGTCCACATCTCATACATGTGCCTGATCTGTCATTATCGCTTTTGCACTGTCTAGCAGCGTGTCCAAATTGAAGACATTTGAAACACCTCATGGGTGTGATATGCTTTCTGATCCTACTGCGTACCCAGCCAACTCTGACTGAGGCAGCTGCGATCAATACACTGGCATCCTTAGTAGGAAGGTCAATAATTGCTGATCTTGTGCTGTCCCTTGCGGCACGCCAAAACTTGAAGTTGATGTCACTTACATTTATTGCTGGAAATTGATCAGCAATCGCCGCGCGCACCTCTTCGTTGGATGTTACCTCGTCCAAATCCCTGCATTCTATTAGGGTGTGCTGTGTTAAAGATTTTACACTAGCACAATTCTGAAGTGTGTTTTTCATTTCATTGCAGAAGTCCTTCGCTAAATTTCCAGCTTCTTTGGTAAGCTGAATCAATATTTCCCCCTCTTTAGTTTTTCGGATTTTGTTCACGTTTTTTCCGAATTCTTGTAGCTCTGGTTTTGTTTTAATGATCTTTAACATTTCAGCGTAAGACTTGTCTGCCGTCTTACTAATGAGAATTGATTCCGGTTTTACTCTAGGCGCTTTAATGAGGTCCAGATTTGGCACAGTTTTCCCTTTTTTCTTTTGCACTAGCTGCCATTTGTGAAAATTCGTTTCCTGCTCCTTACTTCCAATTTCTCTAATTTGGACTTTGGGTGGTGGACCGTTCGGTTTTTCTTTCGCAGCACGCTTTAGTGCTCCCTGAGTTTGCACGCTAATGGAAGCTACATTCTTAGCCACCAACGGCACTTGTGGCCCCCTTTCTTGTTCCGTCTTATACATCTTAACTATCTGTGCAAGCAGATCCCGCATATCCTTATTAATATGCCTTTGTGATTCCATCATCGCAGATAGTTGTACCAGCTTATCCTCTACACTATCATCAGGCTTGGGGGATAAAGGTATGTTTAATACCTCCTTCTCCATTGTTTTTTGTACTGCGTTTTGTTTCCGCAGAGGTGATGTTTTTTGCCCACTCATACCTTTTCGATACCCTATTAATTTAATTAGATTTAATTAAATTAAAAGGGTATCCTAAATTAATTAAATTAAAATAATTTAATACCTGTAAATTTCAAATGCTCAAAATTCCAAATTCAAGTAAAAATTAAAATTTGCTAATAAATTTAAAATTTGCTAATTAAATTAAAATATTCTGCTAAATTGCTAAATCAGTGTACAAGATTACACGATTGTTTAGGTTTTTGTGTAACAATTGATCTAATTATTTGATCGTTTTGTAACACTTATTCACTTTATAATGTTTCTGTTTAATAATTTCAATTGCTGTCTCTATCAGCTGATTTTATATGTGTGCAATTATTTTGCAAAACAAAAAAGCGCACAAAGTCAAACAAATTCAATAAAAATAAAAACAAAATATGTAAATTCAAAAAGTTGAATAATTTAAAATGAAATTTTTTAAAAAAATAACACTTATCGGCTGCAGCTCTTTATCGCTCCAAGTGAGTACATTATATTCCACCGCATTTAAGAACTTTTTGTTGTTACAACACTTCAATTGCAGGAAATATATACCGAACTAGCGGACCGCACTCGAGACGCGTGTATTCGCGGCAAAAACAAAAACAAAAGCCCTAGATTAATTATATAAACTTGAGATTACTAATGTGTACAATTCAATGACATAGTATTTTAAAAAAACAAAATAAATTCATTAAACGTGATTAAACTTGAGAAACTTGAGATTATTTCCTGGTATTCTGCTGTATCTGGAGGTTGTTCCTTTGGAGCTCGATGATCTCTAATCTGGTTCCGTGGTTTGTATCTTCATATGATTACTTGCTCAATGCGTACCTGTGTGGGACAGAGGGGTTAGTGGATATATAAATAATATATATTTATTTGTTTATTTTACTGAATATACACATAATAGTGTCCAAGCGCCTTGACTTAAAACCGCCCATGCGCTTGTGAACAATAACGTATATATTTTAGTAAATTATACACTAAGACTTAAAACCGCCTTCGTGTCAGGGAATAGTTTATATTTCTTTTAATTTATAATTTTTGACATACAATACCACTGAGTGATCATACAAGACTCACTACCCTTACCAAAAATGCGTCGTCTTTTATACAGATCAGACGAGCTTTTTGCGTAGCGCACATACAATTGTTTTCTGCTGTTTTGTGGAGTTTTGTTTATTTTCACGTTTGTATGTCTTGATCTACGCTCAGCAGATCTCGTCTATCTCTTTGCGGCGAATTTCTATTGACGTTTCTGACGTTTGTTTGTTATGTTTTTATTTTATAATTTAAAAAAAGCGGCGGTGCTCGTGTTTTTTATTTTTATAGTTGAATTATTTATAAATAAAATAATAAATAATTTATAAATAAATTATTATAAATTAATTTAAATAAATTTATGTGGAAAAATAATGAAAGTATGTTATATTGTTATTTTTATTTATATACCTTTTTGTATTTATTATTAAAATGTTTAATCCTAATTATAGATTACTTCACGTATTTTGTTCAAAGTGGTGGTGTTACTAAATTTATGTAGGTTGGAAATTATTACAAAATTTCCATCCTTACAAAGTTGTTGAATCATTCGTTCCATATTATATATACGTGAATTTATGGAACTCACATCTACCAGCTCACGGATTTCCTCTATTTTCAGGTGCTCCGTCAGACGCAATACCAACTGCGCTTTATTGCCCATCGTATTTAAACCTTCTTCTTCCAACGCCTCCTTCACATGTCCTTCAAGTTCCCCATTTTAATTTTATTACAGCCGTTAATTTATAAAGAACAAATTTCGTTTCACGTTTCGTTTTGTTTTATATCTTAACTTTGCTTTCGCGCATGTTAATTTGTTGAAGCACTAGCGCTGTCAAGGGCACACTCACACGTTTCGGCCAAGCGATATTTATCCCACTTCTGATTTTTGTTAAGTTAAATTATTATTTCTTATATTTTATATTTAAAATAATTGTACAAAACTCTGACTGTTATAATTTTCTCTTATATCTTTTACATGTAGAAATTTTAAGTTCAATCTTTACAATGTGTTTTTATTACTCAATAAATAAAATAATGCTATGCATCCCGCCATTTCACAAAGTACACCCTGCATTGTTGCATTTTCGTATATATATTTTCGTGTTCTTTACAAGTATAATATTTTCAATACTCAAGAATGAAGATAGGTCGGGTGTAGCCAATTATAGGGGCGTGGCGTTTATAAACACAAAAGCAAAAATATTGAAGGGTGAGCTCAATTAAAGGCTATTATGTTTGGTTGAAAACAATAATATCATGTCGGAATAGGATTTCGTAAAAACTATTCCACGGTAGACAACCTATACAATCTAGCATCCATTGTGAAGTTCCAATTTAATGAAATTAAGAAAATATACGCTGTGTTTATAGCATCCATTGTGAAGTTCCAATTTAATGAAATTAAGAAAATATACGCTGTGTTTATAGATCTAAAGGCTGCATTTGATAAAATCTCTAGAAAATTACTTATGTACAAACTGAGGAAAATTGGAGTTTCAAGAAAATTTTTAGATTTCATTGATCAGGTTTATGAGACGACCAATTCGGTAGTCAGGAACGAAAGTCAAGTATCCGAGAGTTTTAACCAATTGCTGGTGTCAAACAAGGCTGCTTGCTTTCCCCTCTTCTGTTATATCTAAATGATTTACATGATTATCTAGAGGGTAGTATGCAGGTGGAAGAACTGAATATAAGGTTGCTGTTATATGCAGATGATATAGTTATCTTGTCCGATGATGCAAAAACGCTACACAAAATGATACGGAATCTTGAAAAATACTGCGATAGTTGGAATTTAGAGGTAAATTTAGCCAAATCGGCAGTCATGGTGTTTAGGATAGGCGGTAGGCTGTCTAGCAGAGAAAGGTGGACGTACAAAGAGGAAGCGCTTAAAATAGTTTTTAGGAGTAACGCTCACGCCAAAAATGATATTTAAAAAGCACCTGGAAAACAGGAATATATCTGCAAAATCAAGCATAAATACTACTTAGAGTACGTGTTTAAATAACAACCAAATTTCAATCAGGGCCAAAGGGCAAATGTTCAATGCGATTTGTAGAGCTATACAAGGCTATGCGGGGCAAATATGGAGGATTGACATGTTTAGCGAAGTAGACAAATTACAATGCTACTTCTTCAAAAGAATTTATAGGCTGGATGGAGTCAAATGTGGAAAACGGGCATTTGTACACAATGGACTTGCATTTAAGATACATTTGTAAGACTTTGTTTAATATAATGAAAAGGGATTGGCAAGAATATTGTCAAAAAAAGCTCTACAAAAAATATATTTTGGACAGAGAGATTAAACGTTTTAGGAAATGAAGCAAGCCTAGTTTGGAATGATAAAACAATACGCCAAGCATGGTAAAACAATAATTTCGCATTATTAAATCATTTATAAGCGGAAAATAGGGTGAATGTGGTGAAAAGCATTGAGAAGTGAAAGTAGAATTTATGAATACCTGGACCATAATTTAGGGGTTCAGTATTTTCAGGAAAGCTTCAGTCGCGCGCACATAATGTGGATTTTTAAGGCGAGATGCGATTTAATTTATTTAGAAGGCAAATACAATAGAAACTGTACACTATGCAACCTTATTGAAATGGAAAGCATGCAGCACTTTTTAGGCCGCTGTCATGTATTAAGGCCTTTTAGACAAATGTGTTTTGAGAGACAATCTTTAGTGGAAGAGGAAGTAATAAGTGTGCTTAATGGAAAAAATGACCCTAACTGGAAAAAATTGATTAACTATATTACTACTGCATTGCAATACAGAAAACTGATCATAAAAGAATTTAATACTATTTAATTAATACTTAAAACACAAGCAAGTAATTTGAATCCTTCATAATTTCATTTTTGAATTGTAAATAATTTAAAGTAAGAAGGTAAATTTATATAAAACCAACACCTTCGACAGTCATTATCGTATTCTTTGGTTTTCAAGATATTGTTAAGTAACAATAATCAATGTTTTGAGATTTAAGGCATAATATTTATTTATGTTCAAAATTTGTTTTGAAATTGAATAATAAAAAAGAAAAATCTAATCTAATCTAATCTAATCTAATCTAATCTAATCTAATCTAATCTAATCTAATCTAATCTAATCTAATC
>NC_051847.1:236803937-236810903 GCF_002237135.1 Teleopsis dalmanni | reverse complement strand
TATTACCTACGAGTAATTGTAAAGATATTATTTGATAAATTGTTTTTTTTATTTAAAATACATTGATTGTTATACATATATTACCAATTGTTTAATAAAGAAAAAAAGCTTGAATTCGAAAATAATTACTTTGTTACGGCATCTTACTTCGACGGTAGAAACGACATTAGTTGAACGCTGGGTCCCCGCGAATAGAAATTTTCTTGTAAGACCTTGGACTAGGCTGAGAACTACCCCGGCTAGGAAAAAGTAGGTTCATTACAAGTGTGACGACTAAATTTTTTTTTTTTGTGACGACTAAATTTTTTTGAATAAATTTTAGTCTTGCCACAATACGCATTTCACACGTTCACATTTTCACACGTTTCACAAAAATGCTGACGTCAAAGATAACTATAATTAAATAAAATTTGATGTTATGTACTCCAACATATCTAACATATGCTATACATACCTTGAAATACCCTGACGAATATTGATTTTAATTAATATAGTTCGAACTATATTAATTAAAATAAATTTAAATTATTTTTCCGAACCGCATGAAACACATTTTATTAAAAACAAAGCATAATCAAAACAAAAATAGGAAAAAATGAGAAATGTCATTTATTAATTTGTTTTGTGCATTTCGGTTGATCGCCAAAAATTGCAGCGGATAATAGAAAAAAGCTGCGAGTGTAATTTAAAGCTTTCAGAAGTCAACAACAGAATACCTTATGAGGGGAAATGTTGAGGGTATTGACCGAACAACGGCTAGCAAAAAAGTCCGCTCGACGCAGTTAGAAAAAAAAGGAGAATAAAAGGCGCAAGCGGAGGAGTTTTCGGTCTCTTGGCTCGTGGTTAAGTTGAACGCAACGCATCGTACCGGTGGTGTGAATTACTTAGTTTTTTATTTGTCCATATATAGAAATAATTTATTCAAAAATTATTTATATACTAAATTTAGATTTTTTTTTAACTTTAGTTATTTTTTTTTGTAAAATTAAAAATTGCTTAAAAGCATAAAGTATCAAATAAAACTTTGATTTTATTAAATAAAATTTACTTTGGTGCTATTTTCTTAGCCAACTTTTGCATCTCGGGATAATAGTGTTAATAGCCACAGTATAAAAGAAATAGTTGACGGCTTTAATAGTGGTCAACTAAAAGATTTTGTACTGGTGCTCGTTCGAACATATAAACGTGTTGACACCACAAGCAAAAGACGTGGCGCGGCTTTGGTGTCTCTTTGTCTCCGATACGTGGCAAAGTTTAAGTGGATTGGCGATTCCTGATAATCAACGCTGGACATTGTAAGCTGCCCTGATGTACCAGAGAGGGTAAGGCTTATATATGTATAAAATACAGAAGTCAACAAATAATATGTATAAAAATCGAAATTAAACTGAAAACAAGATATTTGTGAAAAAAATGGATTCTGTAATATGCAAACATAATCTTAATTAATTATAAAGTGTAACATTAAAAATTTAATTACTTAATCCACATTTAAGGAATGTAAAAATATTACATAAAATTCTAAGTGAAATACCAAAGTAATCTTCACATAAATTCTTCTTCCCTTATATTTTTATTTAAAAACATTTTATGAGTTTTTTTTATAAATTTTGTTGTATTTAAGTGAACACAAAAATGCATTTATAAAACGTTAAACTTAAAATATGATTAATTAATATTATTTTTTTTTAAAAAAATTGAAATCAGTTAAATATTATTTGCTTATTGTTATCTACGAGTAATTGTAAAGACATTATTTGATAAATTGTTTTTTTTTTTATTTAAAATACATTTATGGTTATACATACATTACAAATTGTTCAATAAAATTGAAATCAGTTAAATATTATTTGCTTATTATTATCTACGAGTAATTGTAAAGACATTATTTGATAAATTGTTTTTTTATTTAAGATACATTTATGGTTATACATACATTACAAATTGTTCAATAAAATTGAAATCAGTTAAATATTATTTGATTATTATTATTTACGAGTAATTGTAAAGATATTATTTGATAAATTGTTTTTTATTTAAAATACATTGATTGTTATACATATATTACCAATTGTTTAATAAAGAAAAAAACTTGAATTCGAAAATAATTACTTTGTTACGACATCTTACTTCAACGGTAGAAACGACATTAGTTGAACGCTGGGTCCCCGCGAATAGAAATTTTCTTGTAAGACCTTGGACTAGGCTGAGAACTACCCCGGCTAGGAAAAAGTAGGTTCATTACAAGTGGCGCCCGAGCAGGGACCCTCGACTAAGGTTCAACAAAATACATCGAAACACAGCTAGTTCTTTAGTTTCAGATATCACAAAACATCGTATATCAGTTAATATGGGTCGCAGCTGGGTAAGAAATTTACGCAAAGAAGAGCTAGTCGCTTATTTGGACGAATTCGAACAAGATTCAACAGGTGTCGTCGATGAATTGCGCCGGCGATTGGCAAACTTTATTGCACAAGCTGACCACAAACCGCAGATAATAACACGATTAAAAGAACTTGAAGATAGACATAGCAGAGTGTCCGTAGGTGAAGTAGAATGCGATCACGCCGTGGAGGAAATACCATTGCCACCCTCAGAACAGACAACGGAGCGATGCCAAGATAATATTCCACAATTGACTCTTCCTTTACATCAGCAGCAGTACACGCAACATACGTTACACGTACCATATACACAACCTAGAACCATGCAAGCAACAGTCATCGATCAGGCTAGAAAATGGGCGGTCCGATTTGATGAGAGCGGCGATCCGTTAGCGTTTGTGGAGCGTGTGGAAGAGTTAGCGAGTGGATATGATATTGCTAAAAATATGCTACCTCGTGCGATGCCAGAATTACTGAAAGGGCAGGCCTTGGTATGGTTCCGTCACAATAAAGGGGACTGGGACCACTGGGAGCAGTTTAAATTTGATTTTCTAGAATTTTTCCTTCCTCATCGTTACTTCGAGCGCTTAGAAGACGAGTTAAGAAACCGAATGCAGAAACCTGGTGAATCATTTAAAACATACGTGTTGGAATTGCAAAAGTTGATGCAACATTTGAAAATGGACGATGGAGCAAAGCTTGAACGATTCTACCGAAACAGTTTAACAGAATACAGGCTGCATATAAAGCGACGCGAGTTTAGTACGTTACGAGAGCTTATATTACTCGCTAACGACTATGAAGCAGTTCGGGACGAAGGAAAAAGCAGAAAACCAAGGGAATCTTTTACAACACCAGAACGACGAGATAAACCGATGGTACTTGCAGCAGTGGAACCAATAAACCTAGCTTCAGCTTGCTTTCGATGTGGACGACAAGGACACCAAGCGCGAGGATGTCAGAACCCTCGTATTCTCTTCTGTTGGCAGTGCGGCAGACGTGATGTACGAACAATTGATTGCTGCCGAAAAGTTCCGGGAAACTTCCAGCGGTCACGCCGTCCAGAAGCAAGGGGCGTGACCGAAATTCCAACACCGTCTCAGAACCATTCATAATTGAAAATAATCGTCTTCTTATCAAAATATTCATTCAGGATCAACAGATGACAGCCATGGTTGATACAAGGGCCAGTAAATGTTTTATTCATCCGGGCATAGCAAAACGTTTATATGGCAAACACAACGAAGTAGATTTGGTGGTACGTTTGGCAGATGGTTCACCGCGGAACATAAATACAATAATTCACACATCACTGCGAATCGGGGCCTGTGACTATGCAGTTGAACTATTAGTGTTAGAAGGAATGGTACATGATATGGTCTTGGGGATGGACTTCCTGGTTTCGGCGTCAAGTATCTTCAAAATAGGGGAAAATACAGTCAAACTTAGTAAAACTTCAAATGTGAAACGAGAGATGGTAATGCTGAATTCTACAGTAAGTGAATCGGAACATGTGGACAAAGTCTTAGCTCGCGAATTAGCGAAGTTCGACACTCTTGAAGGACTGTCCAATATCACCACACATTCCATCACCATGAAAGATGACAGACCGATTAAGCAAAGATACTATCCTCGAAACCCGGTCATGCAACAAATACTGGACAAAGAAATAAATGAATTATTACAAAAAGGTTGTATCGAACGCTCTCATAGCCCTTATAGCTCACCGGTGGTATTAGTGAAGAAAAAGGATGGTAGTTGGCGACTTTGCATAGATTATCGTCAGGTAAATGCACACTCAATACCAGATGCCTACCCAATTCCTCGTATACAACACATTCTAGATCAACTCAGAGACGCCAAATATATCAGCAGCCTTGATCTCAAGAACGGGTATTGGCAAATACCAATGGCTGAACAAAGTAAAGAATATACTGCGTTTACAGTACCTGGACGAGGGCTATTTCAGTGGCGCGTGATGCCTTTTGGACTGCACTCCGCCCCAGCCACATTTCAACGAGCGTTAGACACCGTGATTGGACCTGATATGGAACCTTTTGCTTTTGCATATCTCGATGACATCATCATAATTGGTCATACACTGGAGGAACATATGGAAAATTTGCGAAAGGTATTCCATCGACTAAGGTGTGCAAAACTAAAAATCAACGTACAGAAATGTAAATTTTTCATGAAAGAAATAAAGTATCTTGGGCATTTGGTGACACCACATGGTATACACACTGATCCTGAAAAGATTGCGGCCATAAAAGAGTTACCTGTACCAAAAGACCTCAAGGAACTACGACGGTGTATTGGAATCGCCTCGTGGTATCGCCGTTTTGTACCACACTTCTCAAATACAATACAACCCCTTACGATATTATTAAAGAAAGGTAAACGATGGCAATGGACGTCAGAGCAACAAGTGGCGTTCGATATGTTGAAAGAAAAATTAACGAGTGCTCCAATTTTAGCGTGCCCCAACTTCACCGAACAATTTGTATTGCAGACAGATGCCAGTAATTTTGGACTTGGAGCAATATTGACCCAAGAAATAGACGGCGAAGAAAAGGTGATAGCTTATGCAAGTCGCAGTTTAACCGATCATCTGGCGCTGAAATGGTTAAACAACATTGAAAATCCAACTGGTCGTATCGCGCGCTGGGCGCTAGAGCTGCAACAATTTAATTTTGGGGTACAATATAGAAAAGGAAAGTATAATGTCGTCGCCGATGCACTATCTCGTCAACCTCAAACTACACTGGCCCTGGTGAATATACCTGATATGAAAAAAGAAGATGGACAGTCTTGTATATGGTTAACGAACTTGAGAAGAGCAATAACCGATAATCCAAGTAAATACCCCGACTATACTATCGAAAATAATCAGCTGTACCGTCGTATACCCAACTCTTATAGCAACGAGGGACATCCTTGCTGGAAATTGTGTGTACCGCAAGCCATTCGGCCTCAAGTATTAAAAGAGTGTCACAATGATATCACGGCAGGGCACTTAGGAAATCAAAAAACGATCCTTCGAGTTACATCGAGATATTTTTGGCCAGGAATGTATCGCGACATCAAAGAATATGTGCGGAAGTGTGATACCTGTCAAAAATACAAGGTCAGTCAACAGCCTAGTGCAGGAAAGATGTTAACGAGTTTACCAGAAGAGCCATGGGTAACAGTATGTGCAGATTTTATTGGGCCCTTACCACGTTCAGTTAAAGGAAATACGGTAGCGTTGGTATTTTTTTGACAAGTTCTCTAAATGGGTGGAGATTATACCAATGAGGAACGCCACGACGGCCGGTGTTAAAAAAGCCTTCAGAGAAAACATCATGGCGCGGTTTGGGATTCCGAAGATCTTGGTCACAGACAATGGAACACAATTTACGAGCAAGGTGTTTCAAAAATTCTTTGTCGGATTGGGCATTCAACATCAACATACAGCCCCTTATACACCTCAGGAGAACCCGACTGAACGTGCAAATCGTACAATAAAAACAATGATCGCGCAAAACTCGATAGATGACCACCGACACTGGGACGAGTGTTTACCCGAAATCACGTTAGCGATAAACTCCTCAATTTCGTCTTCAACAGGTTTCAGTCCGGCATATATTACTTAAGGTAGAGAGCTTCGAATGCCGAGTACATTATATGATGCAGTGACACCAGGACTTGGAAGAGCTACAGAATCTCCCGATAACAAAGCGCGAAAGTTACTGGAAATATACGCTATTGCTAGCAGAAACATGGGAAAAGCATCACAAGACCAGGCAAGATATTATAACCTCCGACGACGGGAGTGGAAACCAGAACTTGGCACACTGGTACTTAATCGTTCACAACCACTATCTAATGCGCTAGACGGCTTTAATGCAAAATTAGCCCCGAAATATTCAGGACCGTATGAAGTAATAGACTTTGTATCACCGGTCATAATGAAGCTGCGTGAACTACATGGCGATAAAATAATTTCGGCTCACCTAAGTCGAATTAAACAGTATCATTGTTAATTTAAAATTATTTTGTACCACTTACTTAATCTTGTTTATCTTTATAGTTGTCATCATTCTGAAAATTCGCTGTCAGATGAGGTGAGCGAGAGTCGTCTGGAAGACATCCTGCAGATCACGGCCCCTCCTGATTGGTGGGACATACTTCATACACCTCCTCGAGTGACGAATAGCAGTGATTGCCCTCCAACGCCTCCAATTGCCAAAACCATTTTAAACCGCCAAGAAAATGACAACAAGCACTATCGCAAACGAAGCTGGCCGTTTAAGTCAGGTGATGCAGAAGCAAGAGATGACTACATGAACCATTTCCATGAGCAGCGACATATACAACACTCTATGAGACAAACCATAAACAACTGGGATTGTCCAGCAACTCCTCCAACCGCTAAAGCCATTCTACAACAGCAAAACGCCCACGAGAAAGCAATCACATCAAAGCATACTAATGAAGTTACCACTGCTGAATTTCTGAATGAAGACCTTAGCCCGGCGAGAATACTACAGAAGCAGGGCTACGATTTAAAGAAGTGGTCCAGAGGCAGGCGTCATCGATT
>NC_051847.1:236794341-236803837 GCF_002237135.1 Teleopsis dalmanni | reverse complement strand
GCGATTTGGACTTCAATATAACTTCGCTGATTAAATGATACTCAGTAATCATTACAACACTTTCAGCATTACTAATAGAAGATTCTACATTCAGATAAAATTGGTCAAAATTGAACTTTTCAACGGATTTACTTAATTAATTTAGCATCACTTGCCTTTTGGCTTTTTGTGTCTATTTTGAAAATTCCATTTCGGATATGCTGATTTTGAAACTGTTTCCTTTTCCGCTTCCATGACAATTTCTGTATGCAAACACTCACATAACAACACAAACAGAATTCCTGAAATTTATTTACGGAATATAAAGCCCAGCCAGAGGGGCTGCTTTAGTATTTCATTTAATGTAGATTTTACGAAATTACCAAAAAATGGGTGACACCACAAATAGAGCAGGAACATACAGCAGGTTGAATACAGTAATATGGACCACAAACAGCAGAGCAAATAAATAATGATACAATTATAAGATTCCCTTCAGTGCTATTAATTTCCCAGCCTTATTAAGACTAATGATAAAATATATACATATGGAAAAAATAAAATTCAAATGCTGAGTATTGTGAAATCATTTAAAATGAACACAAAATGGTTATGATGTTGCTTTTGATGCAATTATATAAATATTTTAAAATAAAAATCAATAAAAATTATATTTGATATTTGATATTTGCTACGCTTTAAAAACATTTCTAAGTGCCCCTTATGTTGTTTGACTTTTTAAAGTAAATATAGTGTCATTAAAAATTCAGGACAACTGACATTGACATTTGCCGCAAGTGGTAACATCATGAGGTAAACTGAAGTAACAGCGCCACAAGCTGACATGAAGGCAACTAACTCGTCTGTAGCCAACTGCTTTCATACAAATTTCGTATATGTCATTAAAAAGGATATAAGCAATTCTTGTTGCTCCTTTCGCCATATAACACTCTAATGGCGACTAATGTTTATTGGCGTTGAAGCAATGCGGGCACCTTATTTGGCAGTAAAAGCTTCCTTAAGAGCCGCATAAGCTGAGGAAGTGCAGTTAATACGAAACGGATATTTACGGTGCTGCCAGTGACGCATGAATATTTACGATTTCGTTAACCATTGTAGGGCTTTTAATGGCTTTTGCGTTGTAAAATTTGATGGCAAGTCGAGTACATTATCTTCTTTAAGGTTGTGATAGTAAGAACTAGTGCGAATGATTAAAGTTAAAATGTACATTAAAGCATTTTTACCAACGAGTATTTGTAAGTATTTGTAATCATAAATGTGAGAACTGTTCATAAAAAAGAGTTTATTTAATGATCCTTAAAAAAGAAGTAATAATTTGGTGCAGCTTTTATGAGCTACAATGACAAATTCAAGTGCAAATTATGCGATGCTTTTTATTCAAGTAGAATTTAAGTTCTTAATAAATGAATTTAAATTAAAAAGAAATGTAGAAAAAAGTTATAAAACCCATTTCACCTATTATACGTATATAATGTAAAATTTAAAGGTTAAGGTTAATTTTTGGAGATTTAAATATTTTTATTAGTACAAAAACCTAATGTACCAAAAAGATGTAGAGTACAATCCCTGGAAAAAGTTGTCTAAGCTATCTAAGCTTCTATTAATTCGCAGGGCACTAATAAATATGATGGCGAAAAAAACACTCAGAATTTCATAGAAATATCAGATATCTATACTTTTTAGTCTGATATTAAGGAGGTGATAATTAACAGAACTATTTCTAATCAAGAAACTAATAAATAATTTGTACACTGAGGTACGAAGAGACGAAACAAAAGTTTGCGTAGTTGACAGCATCAAATATATTGTTGCAAATCCAAAGAAAAGCTGAATTGTCATAGTTGTGGGGTTTCCTTTGAGGTACCCTTGTGTCCTTTTTCAGGGAGAGACACCTACTACCATCGCAGTAGATGTCTCTACTTGCCATTCTTTAAGAATTACAGCATAACATTAACCATGTAAAAACAATTTAATGATTGCCAAATGTGCTTCCGGAAATAATGCAACCTCGAGGAAATTTCTAGATTTCTAGATCGGAAATTTTCCACATAAGCACGAATATCGTAAAAGTTACCAAAAATTTTCGCCAAAAGATGTGGAGGTTTTTGAAGTCCAAATTCGATAAAGATTCATCGAAGGTACAAAAAATGATTACTCATAAACTAAACTTAAATGCATCACGAAAATTAAGCAATCATCTTGGATGCACGAAGAAATCCAAGAGGAACAACAAGTTCTTCGAGTTTTAACTGAAACTATAATTGGAATGAAATACTTATGAAGTTCAGCATAATAAATAAAATTGTAACAAGTGTTGACAATTGGTGTTGCAAACACGATCCAAAATCATAGCAGCACTTACCGGCTTGAAGACCAGGATGTTTAACCATAGCTTAAAGACAGACAACTGTAGTCAGCAACTAAAGTAATGATGTCAATTAACTTTACTAAAGAAATAGCTGTAATTATTATTAATCCAAAGATTGGACAAACAGTAACTGCTAAATGGTATTTAGACCAAGAAATTAATTAAGATTTTTGAAAAACCTGTCAACTAAAATAAACTAGTTGAATTGCATTAGGCCTTTGGAGTTAGTACTGATCATATAAATCAGTGTTTCTTTAGATGATTCTGAGTACTAATACAGTCTAACAAGTGTATATTAGTTAAAAGATTCAGATTTTATGAAAATTATATAGCACACTTATCCGAATATTGCAACTGATTTATTTACATAGATTCCTCAGCCAGCTATCAAAGAAGCTGCTACTTTATTTTATTAAATAAAATACTTTTTCAGTTTATATTTGGAGGTAATAAATTGGACAGATTTTATAACATCGCGCGTGGATACACAAATATTGTTATATATTATATTCTATTATATTATATATTATATATACCGTTTCTTGTTCTCTTATCATCTGTCAGACATTCCATATCCAAGTGTTTCATGCAGTTTTACTTAAAAAACTGTGGATTCAATTCCATATCCCAATGGAATGACTAGGTTAAATCTATTTTCATGGTTGTTGGAACTACTACGTCTACTTCTAAATTGATTAAAATCATATAAATATTTAAATGAACTGCAAATTGCTGATTGGTTAAAGCATCTTCCAACTTGGTGACTTCATAATAACTTAAAAGTTCTTAAAATTTTTTAAAATTGTATCAACTTCTTTCATAATTACTTCTCCAGAAGTCAGAAACTTTCTACCAAACTTGCGAGTAAAAGTTTTTGGGTTGAACTTAAAATCATGCATGTGCAAAATTTAATCTGAGGATTTCATACAATTAATTTTAATTAAATATTAGCAAATATTTCTCTTTGACTTGCGTAAACATTGAAAATTGCTTTCACATTTCCATATGAAGTTCACCAACCAAAAAAATATATACAAAATTAAACAAAACAGAAAATATTAAGATTTTTGCTTGAAAAGATGAGTAGAACCGCTCTATTCCAATTTATTTTTATTGGCAAAATTCAGTAAATTTGCGTCGGAAATGCCATTATTGCGTACTGCAAGTATTTCATTTTAAATTAAAAAAACATTTGCTAAAATGCAAATTTAAATTGAGTAAAATTAATTTATGAAAAAATTTTTCATTGTTTTTTCACTCTTCTGTAAACAATAATTACGTTTTTGTTATATATATTTTTTTTGAATTTTTATTTTGAAATTAAAAATTAAAATGAAAATTTTTAAATTAAATCGTTAAACAAAAATCAAATTTGATTATAAATTCACGAATATAAAATAACAATTAAAATTTTATTTTATTTTTTTTAATATAATTTTAATCAAAATAAGATTTGCTTTCATGTTTTCATATAATATACTTTTTTTCAAAACAAAATTACAATAAATTAAAATAATGTATGCAGATATATATAATAAAATAATAGGGGCGTTCAGTTAAGTGTTGAGACGGTGAAGATCTAAAAACAAAATAATAAGAATCATCAATGTTCATTAATGCCCCGGATACTTTGTAATTTAAAAAAATAATATTTCACTATATGTCAAATTCGGACAATATTTATTATATATTTTATATTGAAATAAAATATATTATATTTGAATAATTAAATTAATAAATGTATCCAAAACAACGATATGGTCAACTTAAGTTTATCCACTTGAATAATAATTATATTAAATTGTGAGAATTTGAATCTTGATTGCGAAAATAAATATATATGAATTTAGGACGAAGGACCTAGCAATCCAGTTTCTATTTCTAGTTAACTTTAAATATAATAATTAAAATTATTTTGCGAAAAACTCTTTAAAACTAATTTTCGACTCATAAATAAATAAGTAAAGAAATATATATATCTTGATCTGTTTACGGAGTTATGAAGTTACCAAGTTTTTCTGAATACTCTATTTGATAAAAGATAAAGGAACAAAAGATTCAAACCGATATACATTTCTAATTGAACCCGAACGAGAAAAAGTCCTATCTGAAGTCTTGGATTGCAACACAAATCACAACGACAAATCGCACAATTGGATGTTGGAGGTCAGTAAGCAAAAATAAATAAGTACATAATAAAGTTCAAACAGAAATCGATTCTAACTTTTCACCAAACCGATGAATATCTATCTATACAAATATAAGCACATGTCTGGTCAATACCATCAATTTTGTGGTGAAGAAATGGAAGATGTAGAGTATATTCTTCTTGGATTTACATTGTATATATATACAACTGCAAAAACCATAATTAAAAGAAACATGCGAAAGCAAATCTACTGGCTTCATCAGTCACATGACAAGTTTCGTAAATAATATATTGACTAATAATAGTGCTAATAATATAGCACTAACAATATTATCACTTATCATCTCTTTAAAGTCATTCTTTTTTGAGGATCTTAGCGAACTGCAAAACATCCCCCTGAATAGCATTAAAAGCTTTGCCAAAAGTTCTAAATGGTTCTAATCCTTAAGTTTTTAATTATTAGGTAACACAATGGGCTTAAATGGATCCTATGGAATCATCGGTATAACCAACCTACCAATACTAACTGAATATTTTGCTCTGCGTAATATGTTATCTAACGAATTTCAGGCTTACCTTATAGCTTTGTACAATTGTTAAGAGTTAGGTTTAGTTGGAGTCGCCTTGTACCCAAAAAAACCAACTTGAGTTCAAATAATGACCCATTATAGTACCATAGGATTGGCATTTGTTCTTATATAGACTAAAAGTCAGTACATAATAGTGCAATAGAATTTTCTGTGTCACAGAAGCAAAAGAAGTTGAAAGATGTGACATATCTTACACATTTCGCTTTCATGCCACCTGCTCTTCTTTGCAAGGGAATTTCTGCAACCTTTAAGTAGATGGTTTTGACTTTAAAGATATTACTGCAATAACTTAATAATTGTAAAATAATTTTAAGTCATTGAAATCAAATAGACCAGGAGATAACAATAAAAGATGACTTTACCCTTCTCTCTAAGGTTTCCTGTAAAATTAAAACAATAACTTTTTAAACACTTAATATTATTAAATATGTAGAAATGTATATTTTCATATATATACATATAAGCTAATATATCTATTGCTCATAACAATTTCCGTTTTTCTAATATTGATGAATGCGTTTGAATTTCCGCGGCCACAGGAAGTATTGCGTAAAAATGAAAATGCAACTTTTATGAACAAAACTGAAGCCGGAAACTTTACATAATGCTTCGATCATAATTACCTCAGCACTCAGCAGTGTTTCAACCAAAGTGTTACGATAAATTTTATTATTCTTTAAGTTCAATTTAAATTTTAATTTTAATTAAGAACAGTAAAATAAATGTAATATTTTTAGTTTAGGAAATATTAAGTGAGTAAGTAATATGTAGTTTTTTTTTTTTAAAGATGTGACTAATATACGAAAATTTAAAACCATACTTTAATCATTAAAGCAAAAAAAATTTTAAATAAAAATACTGAGCTTCTAATATTGGAAAATTGTTATAAGGATCCAACTAATCAAAAAATAAATCTAATTGTTTCATTAAATATTATAGAAAAATAATCATATTTTGTGAAAACTTAAGTACTTCACGTATACATAGTCTATGTTACGAATCACTTATAGCAATTTCATTTTTAAAAGACATATTTTTAAAGTTATTCAAAATATGTGCCCTTGTTATCACCTTACATAGAAAAAGTCATTGAAATGTACACCTGTTTCAATAGTCCTGAACGACATATTTTCCAAATACTAACCCATCGTTCCTATCATTATTATTAACTCCATATGATTATTTCATCAGTCTAATTAACAACTTTTGAAAAAATAATAATCACAGATTTTTTATAGTCTTATATCAGTTCTAAGAAATTATACACAAATAATTAAAATTTACTTTTTTATATTTTCTTAAAATAAACATAACATTTTATTTGAATTTGCAATGCTTTTGTATTCATAACAAGAAAGAGTCTTTAAAATACTTTGGATTTTATGCCATAAGTTTAGCTAAATTAATCTTCGTAAAGCCTATAATTTTAAGAAGATTATTGAAACCAAGTTAATCTCCATCTACAGATTTTTAATATTTGAGTCATATGAGAAAATTCAATGTCGAGTTTTTATCTAGAGATTTATGAACGTCAGGGGGTCCCTCTTCAAGTAAGGGTTTAATCATTTTTACTGACGCTTACATAAGGCTTCACTTTAGTGTCTTTCAGGTGGAAGTGAAAACAATTAGGAAAGCTATAGCTTGTTTAAAAGTGAAAGATATATTTGGTAAAAATATATACATAACATCAGACAGTTAAACTGCTTTAAAGTCCTTGAATTCAGTCCAATTTACATCTAGGACAGTTTTTGACTGCTACACATCTCTAAGCGAAATGTCGACGCAGTTCAATATTTCTCTAATCTAGGTTCCCAATCATAGGGATATTTTCGGCAATTCTAAAGCAACCCAGCTAGCCGGAAAGGGTGTTTCAAGTCGCAACACCTAAGCGATCTGGACATATTATTTCCATCATGCAAATTGTTACTAATTTCTTTCTGTGCAAAAATTTTTAATAAAAAGTGGGAAAACTCAACGATATGCAGACATCTGCATTCACTCTGATCATTTTTCACTAAAAGGAAATCCAATATTTTCATTGAGATACGCCATAAATATATCAGCCTTATGGTAGGTGTACTTATAGATCACTGCAAACTGGGGAACCATGCTAGAAGATTGATTCCCCTTTCAATCATATTTGTCGCAGCTGTGGGAAAAACGTTGAGAGTGTTTCTCCTCTATTTAGTCTTTGTTCAGCTTATGTACAGCGGCAACTCAACACTTTAGAATTCGCCTACTTTCTTGACGATCTTGATCTATTACAAGATCTACTAAACAGCATTCTGAGCTTTGCCAAAGGTTCTAGATAGTTTTAAACCTTTATTTTTCCTTTATATATGGCCTAAGTAGACCTCCTGGGAATCGCCGGCATCATAACACGTAACACATGTTTAAGTTCAATAAATAAAAAATAAACTAAATAAATAAAACTTATTGTGAATACATGAGAAAAAATTTTCAAAAATCATAAAAATAGACTATATTATTTTAATATTTATATTACAAAACATGAACTTTTCAGAATGCACATGTAATCATGACTTATTTAAATTCTTCAAATGCAATAATATGATAACTACTCCCGCAGTTGCTTTAAATTACTTATACGAACTAGTGTTTTTGACTTATTGTATAATTTATTTAATTAACAACGGAATTAAGAAATATCTCTTTTTAATGAACATTTAATGAATTCTTAATGAAGTACTTCCCAATCTATATCTACCATATATACAATGCGAAACTCTATTTCTTTTCAACTAAAAAATTGAATTTCATAAAATTTTGAATTTATTTATTCACTTGTTTTTTTAATAATGGTTTTTATATATTTTGTATTCGGCTATGAGTCACTTTTTGTTAAATAATTAAACAAACAAATTAAATAATTAAACATTTGTTTAATATTTTTTAATATATTATGTATTTCGACTCTCCTTGAGAGTCATCCTCAAAATAACGATCTAAATTAATAATTAATATAAATTAATACTAATAAAATTATATCTACATCAACCTCTTAATTGTATTGTCTATATTGTAATATATATAGGCTCCTGATATATAAAAACCATAATTAAAATTTATTATAATATAAGTTTCAACAGATCAGTATACATCTGTTCTTTTTATATATTTTCCTAACTTTCAATAATTACATTTTATTTATACCATAATACTAAATCATAAAGTTGCCACAATTATTGGTACCAATTTCTTTCTTATATATAAAAAAAACCTATTATAAAGGAAGTAAAAAAACATATTGGAAAATTAAGTAATTGTTATAAAATTATATATCCAACAGATTATAAATTTTACAATAAAGCAAACTTACTTATTATCAACAGTAAAGGACTTTTGCCTTAATGTTAAATTAATTTCCACTTTATAGTTCCTTAAATTAAGACTTGATATCCTGCATCTTCCTTCCAACTATCCAATTTAAAGAGCATATGATTAAATGTATTGTGGCTGTAACAACTGTCGCAATGAAAATTCATTTTTCTTATATTTTTGTTTTTATTTTTTTTTTATTTCAGTATTTATTTTGCTTTTTTGTTTTTGGTTTGTTTAATTAAATTTAACGCATTTATCTTGTTGTTTATCCCATGGCGACGTAATTTTATTTCTGGAAAAGCAACGTTTTGTGCCTGTGGTTGCTTTACAAATTAACTTTAATTTGTCATTTGGAGGCTACATTGCAACCAAGTATTTTTACTTGATTTTAAATGGTTTTGTGGCTGGCACTGGTGTTGCCAAGACGCAGCCGAAAAGACGGCAATTCGTAGAAGTAAGAAGAGCTTTCACATAAAACTTGATACGTAAAATACAAAGCAAAAGTAAACTGACAATAAAACGTTCTTTTGCGTAAAACCATTTTAGTGTCAGTGACACTCGTCATATAGAAAAAAATTGTGAGACTAATAAACAGCCAACCATCACCCTGGCAAAATGTTTACCTCAAAGCATTGAGGTAAGAAATTACATATAAATTACCAAAATGTTTTATGCTTAAGTTATTTTCAAACAAAAGCCATGTCAACTATAATTAACATTCAAAGCCAATGGGAAAAATCCAATGTCAGTTATTTATTTTTCCGTTTTACTAAAATACATTTATTTTGTGTTATTATTTTGTTTATTGTATAATATAATTTTAATTAAAGTTTGCTGCTGCATTGTTCCTAAGTTCCTCAATTTTTATGCAAGATGAAAACTTCAATAAAATTGCAAAATGTCAGTTGTTTCAGTTTTAGCCTCGAGGCATCTTAAAACGAAATTACTTCTGCAGTTTATTGTACTACTTGTTTAATTTTCGCAAAAATCATTTGAAATTTTCTTTATGTTTGTTATATGTTCTTGCAAATAAAACAGTTTACCAGG
>NC_051847.1:236778589-236794241 GCF_002237135.1 Teleopsis dalmanni | reverse complement strand
AAATTATATACATTGTATATGTGTACATAATAAGAGAACTGACATATATGTATATAATTTTTCCGTCTTAATTAAATTTTTTGTAGTATTGAAATTTTGTTTCCATATAGAAATTGTGAAAAAATTTCAATCGTACGCGTAAAAAAAATGTGATGAAAAATCAAAAAGAAAAACACAATATATAACCTCATTTTTCATAATGCATCATTTCAATTTTTAATATCCTGTCGCGTTGTCACTCGAAACTTTCATTTATAGCAACTAAAAGAAATGCACTCAAGTTGTCGAATCGCATGACGACAAATGGCAGTTGGAAACATTACTACAAACACAAACTCAAACACACATAGATACACACTAACACATAGATACATACACATAAATTATGTATGTAAATGTGCGTATGAAAGTTCATGTAGGAAGTGTCAGCTTCACGTTTTCGCCATTGTGCCAACGCCATTAAAAATTAAAATGAAAAAGCAGAAGAGACCTGGAGGGTGGAAGAGGATATATAATAATAACAATAAAAACTAGATTAGAAATATACACGATCGCGTAAATTTAAATTGAAAAACATAAAATTTCGCAAACTTTTAGTGGAAGTTCGTGGTTAAAATATTAATTTTAATGCAACTCTTCTGTGTTGAACATGCCTGGCTTATTTGCAATGAAATATCTAAATGAGGAATTTGTTTTGCTGCGGTTGGGGTTGGAAACCCATACTCCAACACATTCTAGAATTTATTGTATTTTTAATTTTGCAAAAACGAAAATATGAAAATTTTGCTCTACTACCAGCAAATGCAGTTCGATGACATAAACAAACACTTCACAACCAAATGCGCTAAATGCATCATCATGAAGACCATAAAATAAATTTCAAATCTACGCCATAATGTATGTGTGCACTGATTTATAATGTATATACATATACATAACATACTATATATATATATATATTTCTATAAAATAAGCACATAATAATAATAATAATAATTGTAATAGAGAATATGTGCCCGAACGGATATTAAAAATGTGGTCACTTGTAAATGAGCTGGTCTTGTTCAAAACATAAAATTTTGCAACAGCTCGTTAAAATCTAATTAATATTTATTATTAAATTAAATGGAAAGTATAATTAAATAGCCGGAATATTCGCACGTTTGAAAAACCAATTTTGAAATTATTTTAAATCGCCTTAAAATGAAATTTAATAACCAAAAGTCGAGGCTTCAAACAAAATTCATTTCAATAAATTTGAAATTTTCAGCAAAATCAACACAAAATTTATTTACCCTCAGGCTACAATAAGTAGCCATAGTATAAAATATTTCACAAATTAATTTTTATGAAATTTTCGAAATTATCATAACGATCAATATATGTACTCAATATATGTGATAATTGTTTTAAGTTAATATAAAATTTTTAGGCGTTTCACATTATTTATTCGTAGCAACAAAATATACTGGCATTTAAAGGAGTATTTGTGTTAAGAATGAACTAAATAGATATATAAATTATGTAGTATCATAATTAGTCCAATAACAATATAAAAATGTATCAAGCCCTTATGATGTTACGGTGATCGCCTTTGGGTATGCACTAGTTAGAGCACCACAAATGTGCAACTTTGGTTAAAGTTTCTCTGTAAGTTAAAGACTCAAGCACTAAGGGACCTCTTAATAGCATCAGATTAAGAAGAAATAACGTCCTCTAAATCACGTACGAAACAGCCAATAACCCACAGAAGTTAAAAGTGAAATCTTGTTATTCAATGTTCGAAACTGGCAAGGCACCTATCTGAAAAATAATTCGATTACTATTCTTATTCATATTCATTGATGTCGTGATGACACGGCATAGGCTTTATGCCACAAAGTTTGGCATATAGTTCCATTCGAGCTTTGCACATCTTAGAATAATATTTGTCTAATGGGATTAGTCGTGCCAATATAAAAATAATTTTCTGAATTTAAGTCTACAAATGTCAGGGTTCTTGGGCATACAATATATCGACTATACACTTACGATATATTCACCTTTACCTGCAAACATAATGAAAGAAATTGTTTCAGAAAATTATGCAATTCTAACTATTGCAAATGTGGCAACATGGTCACTACTAAAAGTCCAAAGTCCTGTTACCGAAATACTTAACAAGACAGCAATATTAAATATTGTCATATAAAATCAATGAACATAAATTTCACTACTAAAACAATATAATATGTACCTATCTATAATTACTATTTTCAAACCTTCACTGACACAAGGAAATATAAGTGATTTAAGAGGAAGATTATAATAGAATGCACATAAGAGCCTTTTTATTGATACCTACATTTTTAAGAAATTTTTAATGAGTTGCAAGGGTGTTCTGCAGTTGCTATAGGCGTGAAAAATATTTTATTTACGGAATTTTTCCTTTAACATTAACTTTCCTGTTGCTTTAATATTCTTTATATTTCATATTCATATCATCCTTGCTGTTTAAAATCTTTTTTGTATAAACTAATCCCATGAACATTAATTCGTTAAAATCAAGCACCATGATTGTGGATTTATTTTTATTTGTCCTGCTACTGACTTTTGATTCGTTGCTATAACATTTCGATAACATTTTACTATAACATTTATAATAAGAAAAATAAATTTTAGGATATATTTCTATTTCTTCAAGTTTACATCTTAAAGCAAATACATATTATTTAAAACTTCTTCGTAGTTTCGACAAACGTGTAAATAATTCTTATACCTTATTAATGAAATGGAAAAGTACATACAAACTCCCAAACATTTATAAAATTATACTATACTGACTTTTCTATTCTATCTAGTAGACCATAATGGATCTATGCCCCAATAAAGGGATTATTAATGCACACAATTTATATTAACATAATATTTCAATACACTTAAGTAAACAACGACGAAGACATTTATATTGCAATCTTTTTAAAGAAATGGAGAATTATAAAAACATTTATATAAATGCTACAAACTCAAAATTTAATTGTTCCAATTTTCATTCCGGTTCAATTTAAACAAAAAAAATTATCAATTTGTTAATAATTCATTTCGATTTTTATTTCAATTTCAAGTAAACATTATTTATATATTTATTTATAATAATTATTATTTTATATATTCTTTAAGAAAAATATAGTTATCAATTTAAGATAATAAAAATATACTTGTACGCAAATAAGAAAATTATACATTATACATAAAAAAATTATGTGTGTAATAAAAATTATAAATAAAAACCACTTTGGAATTTTATTTGTAATTTCAACAGCTGAAAAGCTCTACGACACATCACCTACGAAATCATAGAACATTAATTTGGTTAGGGTCCATTTTTAGTTCCGCCGAAGTATGTTTTTATTTCAAGTTTTTGTCTTTAGGTTCAGTTCTTGAAAACTACGAAATACTACCGTTACTCTATATTGATAAATTAAATAGTTTAGTATATAATATAATTATTTATAATACAATTAATATATATAATATATATTAGATTTTTGACCAGATCTTTATGTGGTCTTCACTCAGTTGGTATAGAAAAATTTTCAAAATATAATTTTGAAATTTGACTGAAAATTTTTTCATATGCAAAATAATTAAAATTTTTTATTTCATAAATTGTGGACCTTTGCTCCTCATAGGATTTGTGGGAACTTATATATTTTATAAATTAATACGATATATTATAAATTAAAAAAAAAAATTTTTTACAACAGAGACGTAAATATGTTTAAAGAAAAGGATAAATTTTTTTTTCAGTAATTTGATTTTCATCTGAATTAAATATTGTTACATATATTGTCAAATATCTATCATCAGTAAGATTCGTAATATTTTTAAATTGTCCGGGTATATTTTTTATTGTTTTTAGAACAAAAAAATTCTTGTAGTTCATTACTATTTCTTCTTTACTGCTGGACTTCTTCAAATTAGCATTCTCGGACTCTTGTCATATTTGCTGCGCATATTTGATATTCCCAGACGTAACCAGCTTGTCAACACCACGTTCACCGATGTCAGTGCTATGTTAAGCCAATGCAAAGATGTAGCCATAAATATACAGTCACAGATACCTTGCCACAACCGCTGACAAACCACAATCTTACTTAGTTTTGGCTGTAAAATGATGAACGTAAATGAATGGAGTAAGAACCCTATGTAACCCTTACTTTCAACAGAAGTAGTTCATCTAAAATTATCTCTGAATAATCTAAATACCCCAAGCGAATAATATGAAATATTTAAGCATTTGTTTGATTAGGTCCTAAAACTGGGCTAACCAGATTTGAAACTACTGAAATAAAATAACAAGTTTCTAATCTGCATACATTCACTTAGAGACTATCGTTAACTCTTACGCCTACAATTTATCATCTATAATTATCTTCTATAATTGTATGATTGTATGATTCGAAATCAGACTTCAGGTTTACAGCTATTTAGATATGTCTAAAATATTTATTTAGAGTTTATTTAGAGTTAACTTAATTTAATTATTTATTCATTATTGATAATATATTAAGAATAATAAATTAATATTAATTGAAAATAATAAATTTTTTCATTGCCGTTTCCCTATTGACTCCAGAGAAACCAAACTTTAAGCAATAATTTTATCGGTCAAAGTTTTTTCTTTATACTGTGTATATTAGCTCACATTGAGACCTATATTTTGAGTTCATTTATTTAAAAATAATATTTATATTTTCTCATTTACATATACAGACTAGGATATATAATCCACACATTTTATTTGGTAGTTTCATTTTGTGTATATACTCTATATACTCTGCGATTGAAACCTCAACGAGGACGAATTTTTGTTAAAACTTTCTGAATTAAATTTTTTTTTATTTATATTAACATTTGAATACTCTGAAGTGCCATATGTGCAACATCTGAAAAAATCCACATAATTGTTATATTTCCATCATTGTTATCTATGTAGTCTACTGTACATAACTGTCTACTGTAACTTATCATAAGACAAACATTTGTTTTAGGTAATAATTTTTCTTCAAATGTTTCAGAGAGATGAGGATAAGACACAAAAATGTTTAATTTGGTAGTTATATCGAAATGTAAATCTTATTGAAACATGATTCCAATATACATATATTGCTTAATTGATGTACCTATAAACGGTTGCAGTTCGTGCGTATATAGCAAACCGGATAAAACTTAGAGGAACGTTAGTTATAACTGTTTCTTCGTTATGTCAAAATGTCGTTATAATTTCTACTCATTATTTAAACAAAAAAAGTTTTTTCTTTTAAATAGTTTACAAGTAGCCTCTAAGTCTATAAGAATCTAAGAATCATTCAATAATTTAAATTATTGAACTATTACTCTTTTAACTGTGTGATGGCAATATTTTTCTATATTTATGCATAATATTTCTGACTTTGATTGCAAAAGAAAAATATTAAAGAATATTAATTAAATTGTTAATTTTTTTAATAACGAACTTCATCAAAGGGCGAAAAATATAAAACACAATTTTTGTCAATTAATTTTCACTAATTATTTTCAAAGGATTGAATTTTAACAGAGAAAGGTCGCTATCAATTAGTCCCACCAAAAGGCATTAATTAGTTAAAATATTGAAATAATTTGTTTTTCAATTTCTCTCACCAATTAAGTGGTATTTATATAAAATTTTTCTAAAAACTATTTTTTTTCTCATTGGGAGGTAGGGTGAACCCGGAGTCTGGAAACTGTAACATTTTGATTAAATTAGCATAAATCTTTGAGTTACGGAAGCGACTTTTAAACCAAATAACGAAATTTGTGTAATACATTAAGAGCTTTAAGCAATTTTCCTGCAGTATTATGTTAAGCTGCTATTTGCATACCATCAACGTTCACATTTTGGTTTGGAAATATTTAAATTTGAAATTTGCCTCAATCCACTGAATTTAGAATATCAGGAACTGACAGTTTATCTACACAATCACCAGGCCCATTTATGCGTTTATCGTTCAATGCATCAGCATCCATTTGAATGTGTTTGTATAAATACATTTGTGCTAGTTAATATGTAAGTATTTAGGATATTGTAACTGTTTTGATGCAGTTGTTTAAGAATAAAGTAACTGAAAAAGCGGAAAAAATCAAATGCAGTTTATCTGTGACCTTTCGCCTATTAAACGATATACCGACAATGGCATTTTTAGGTCTACGCTTTTGTGTGCTTAACAGGGCTAAAGTAACTATTTATCAATTCCGATAATTAAAAGCACTTTTTCACGCCAACTCACCGCAATCGGTGAATTGGCCACACTCATACGCTATGTGGACCCATTTCAAATTTGGCATTAGCCATGCATCAATTATTTTCATTGCACTTACGTGTTGATTTTGTGCCAATGTTCACAAATTCTATTTTCGCTGTAGTTGCAGTTGCAGTTGCTCATTTCACAAAATTAGTGACTGCACTTTTGATTGGCATAAAATTAATTACAACATTTTTTTTTTGACTTTTTTGTAGAATTTACCACAAAATTGGTTTAATTAAAATTTTCTATGAGTCATGACGCTTTAATCGTAAATCGTGTTTTAATGAATTTAAAAACTAAGCTACAGATTTGTAAATATTTGTTTGCAAATATTTGAATTAAAGGCGATTACCAGCATTATTACACGTGTCATAATTGCCTCACATATAAATTAATTAGCGTTGATTTAATTAGTGGAAATTTATATGTTATGTATACGCCACGATTAACTGAAATATTAGTAGCAAGTAAACAGAATGAGAATTGCGTACATGTGAAGTACTTAAGTCTTTAAATGTTTCAATTTAGTAAAACATGGAAGCACTTATTCAGGTGCGGAGGTTTTCCCTACAGACGATTTGCGTGAGATTGAAACGAAAAGTAAATGTGGCGAGCACGTAACTAAAATTTGGCGTGACAATAAATATGTAAATATTATGCAGGGAAATACCAAATTCTCTATATGAGTTCAGCAAAAAAATAAATTCCTACAAGAATGTTTAAAACAAACAATAAAGAAATCCACTTTGATTTACACTTGAAACATTTCACTAAATTAGCAACACGGGTTGTTCAGATTACATCATTAGGCTTACTTATATGTAATTCTATAGTTCAGTTAAATTAGCCGTACGTGCTTTATATTTTAAAACGGCGTATCTAAGAAAATATCACTGAAAGTATGCTTAGTAAACTATATGTATGACATTACCTGTTTACAGTAAGAAAAGAACTGAGCTCATAACTATATTTGCTCGCAACAAACTGTCAACATAATCGTCGGATTGACGGAACACTATCTCCTAACAGTCATCCTAACCAATAAGTGGCTCCTTGCAACAACTACTGCCATGAAAATAAGTCGAAAAAGTAAGAAAATAATTTCATTTGATTTAACGTCACCCAGTAGTTGTTGGAAAGAGGGTACATCTTAGGGTTCACTTTAATAAAAGTTTGTCCTATATCGCTATTAAATATATTAAGGTGGTTTTACTTTGAAGTTTAGTCTTTATTATTATCCTACCGTAGAACGAGAATCCTTAAAAGAAGATATAAAAAGATCCAAAACTTTATGCAGGTCTTGGTGTGTAAAAAGTGGTTTTGATTCACCAATGGTTTGAAATGAAGACGGAAAAGGTCATGGTAGTATTCATCGACTTATACCTTACAGCTTATAGACTTATAGCTTATGTATATGCTGGCAATGAGGAATTATTGCCCCGGAGACCGTAATTTGGCGATTATTCCGAAGACTTTGGTTGTAGAGGTAACAAATGTCATTCCTACTAACACGGTTTGAGATTTGAGTACTTTTCTTATACTGTTGGATTCATCTCATTTATTAAGTTTTTTTTTTTAAATTTATTGACCTTATTTAGAATTACGATAAAATAATATATATTGTATTGTTTGTAGCCTTTACAGTGATTGTCTGATTTTTGTTATGTTGAGATGCATTGTGTGGTGTATGTTGATATGCATGCATCTGAACTGTGGTGTTTTATGATGAAGTGAAATAAAACCGTGCATTGAAATGAATTAGTTTTTTTTATGACACTAATTATATTAGAAGAAAAAACTCCATAAAATACAAGAATTAGCCTAAAAAAAATACTTAAAATAATCATGAAAAACCACTCTATGAAACCTTAAATAGTTTAAAAACAGAAAATTGCTTTTTATAATAATAAATCTGATTCTATTATATCCTGATAATTTAATAATAAATATTTTTATCTTCTTCTTGCAGAAAGATTTATTCGTGAGTAAAGTTGATCCGGGTTCACCACGCGTAGAACGAAAACTTCCCGCCGCCAGTGCGCCATCGATGAAAACAAAGTGGCTTAAAGCATTTAAAAGCCTAAAGCCGGCTTCTGGTTCAGCAGCACAAGCAGATAGGTAAGTAACTCTACTTAAGTTGTCTTATAGAAACTATTCCAATAATAAAATAAGTATATAAAAAATTAAGTTACATAAACTAAGATAGTTTAAAAAAAAGCTAAAAAGAAATAAATAAACGAAAATGAAACTAAGCGTAAAAATATTGAAAAAAAAGAAATGAAAATTATTTAAAAGGAGTGAACGGCAAAAGCGGCACAGAAATGAAAGTAAAATGTTTATTGCTCAAAGTAAGAATATACGAGTGCAAACTGAAAACGGTAAAAGGATTTAATATCCTTAAAAGCTTACTGCAAAAAGTAAAAGTATGTTAAAATTAGACTAAAATATTTGTAAGAGAAAAGGGAAATGAAGCATCATTGATTTCAACACAAGCAGATTACGTGCAACTCTCTGTGCAGATTGCAGTAGAACTTTCGCTAACAGCAGCAACAACTGCTGCTTTTAACGTTAACTGCACATAATCAAAATTTTGCTTTGAGAAAAAAACCCAGTAATTATGTAACCGCTCCACCGGAAAATTTCAATACTGTGAGTACATAACCATAATATTCCATGCTTTTCCATGAAATCTATGTAACATATGCGCCTAAAATTATGCCACACATTACACAAATTGCCGTTAGTGCGCTATTTTAGCATCAAAAAAAAAAAAAACAAAAAAAACACAAGTATGTAAAAATATTAAAAGGAATATTTTGCTTGTGTATATGAAAAAAAAAAATTGCAAGGACGTGTACCCGTAGGCGTCTGAATTGGCACTCACTCCCAGTTATCGTTTCGTTTTAAAATTATCTAAACGCCTAAAAACACATTTCCACATAACACATGTAGTACAGTAATTACAATTGCAATTATGAAGTACTTTAGTTACATAAAAAGTGCAGAGAGAAACCACAGAAAAACCGATAAATTATAGATGTTTTAATAGAGTTTTGAATATTAAAATGAATTTTACGAAATCACTGTTAGGGTCCTGATAAAATTTTTTAGAGCTGTGCATAAATTTATAGACTTATTGGACACAAATTTTAATTCTTTCCTTTATTCATTAATATTTCACTTCACATGAGAATAACACAACACAGAAAAAAAGCGAAATGCAGAGAAGAATGGAGGCGTATTGTGGAGGAGGCAATGGTCCATCCTGGACTGTGATACCAAAATGATGATGATTTCACTTCACATTAGTTTACATTCAATTTCAGATTAGTATACACTTCTTGAAGAATAAGTATTCTCAGTATATTACTAAATCAATTATTATTGTTTCGAGTGATTTCATATCTTACTTTTAAAATGTTGTAAGTCCAGTGGGTATATTCATTAGGAGATTGATATAGAATAATAAATATTATGCTTGTGTGACATAAGCATATATCCAAGATTCGTTTTCAGTTACAAAATGATCAAGGTTTCTTTAATTTCCACTAGATAAGATGAATGTTAAAATGTTATTTATCTTTCTTGATTTTATAGTCGAAAAGGATTTCATCCGAAAAAAGGAGGAAACATTTTTAAATACATAATTATTCGTTTATAATGTGATGTGATGATGTCGATATCTTAATCACAGTCTGTGAAATATCTGGAAATACATCTTGATAGAAAGCTCACGTGGACGAGGCATATTGTAGCCAAAAGATATCAATCAAATCTTAAACTTAAAGAATTATATTGGCTACTAAATCACAAACTCAGTAACTAATTCTCAGTAATAAATTCTTAATTGCCAAATCAATTCAGATCAATGGTATAGTACTGCATAGGTATATAACCTGTGGTATACATTTATAGAAAAAATTCAGAGAGTACAAAATAAAATTCTCCAACAAGCTACGTGCACTCTGTAGTACGTCAAAAACAAAAACCTTCACAAAGATCTAAATCTACCAGCCGTTGAAGAAGTAATTCACCAATATGCACCTGATTTCCTAGAGACACTCAAGTCCCATCCAAAACCTCAAGCTTGGCATTGATCTGCTGCAACTCCACTAAACCGCTTCAAAAGAAAATCATTGATAAACTTAAATACTCTAGCTGAATAGCATATATGTTAGTTTTTTAAGATTTGCTCAATTATTGTCAATTTCTATTTAGAAAGATTTAATAAATAAACCAATGGAAAAAAAGTGGTTCATTTTGACATAATCTTCTACAAATTCGATGCACTTTTCTCAACAAACCTTTTAGAATCCATTATATTCTTCAAAGGAGAAATCCTCATTTGGCGATGAGTTTTAAGTGTAAAAAAAAATAAGGATCTGATAAAATTTTTTAGAGCAATGCATTAATATATAGATTAATTTGACTTTAAGAAAATAGAAAATATATCCAAGGATTAAAATTATTTTAAAAAATCTGTCATGAGTATTGAGCAGATAATGACCATAACAGAGGTAATCATTGTCGTATAAAAAAGCAGAAGCTACAAAATATAAGTTATTTATTACTAGTCATATATTTGCTATAAGAGCTACATCCAACATCATTATTATGAAATTAAAGGACTTGTTGGAATAAATGTGTTAAAAGAATTTAACAATAATTATTCTTTCTGTCATAAATAGACAAGAAGGAAAGAATAAGATATATTAAGAATATACATATTTACCAACACATTTTAAATTTTTTGTTATGTATATTATAACTGAAAGCAATAAACATTTTTCTAATATTAATAAAAATTCTATAATTATTAAAATTAAATATTCCTTCTCTATTGCTAGTTAAGGCCCTTTCGGAGTGAATGAAATAGAATATGATTTTCTTTTTTAGAGTAGAAAAAATTTATTACAATTTTTGATCATTTAAAAATTAGACTGAAATAATGTTATGAAATGTTCTATTGATATAATTATTAAAATATTCTTTTATGTCATCACTTAAAATCTTTTTTTCAATATTTTTCGCAAAGGAAAATAACATTTTTTTCTAGGTATTAATTTAATATATATACAAACTTAGTTATAAGCTTCAAAATAATATTAAACTTTTGCATGTATGACAATGTAATCAACTTGTCATACAAGCAGGATTTTATTAACCCCAAAAATTAATTGGAATAATATTCCTTACGTCAATAAGTACTTTTATATCTATAGTCTAAAAAGCAACTGGAATACACAATTTACTTATTTAATGCCTCAAAATTAAAATCGAAATAAAATAAATATACAAACTTTTTATTTTTTTTATTACCAATTTACAAGTACTATACAAAATATTACTATTCCTATTTTGATCAGAATTCAAATATTTATAGAGTACGAATAGAACTTAAAAAAATATAATTGTTAAACAATTACTTGATTTTAACGTTTCTTTTCTATTAGTATAGAAATCAAGATTTTAAAATAACAGTCACAATGTTATAAACGGTTATAAGTAACATGTCCATCACTTCCGCCAACTTTCTAAGAGTTAATTTTTGAGATAATTATCTAAGAAATAATTTTTGAAATCCACTTTCTCGACTTTGTCCATGTTTTTATCATCAAGCTTATTATCAAGTTTATTGCAGTACTATCAAGTTCCAGAATAAAGATGTAGTAGTGCGTTTTTAGTGTATATGTTATATGTTCTTAGAACTCTATCCCATAAAATTCATTTTTTAAAATTAAACTAATGTTTTAATGCTTTTATGAAGCATACATACATATTTAATTTGTTTTTTATTTAAAACATCTATAAATAAAAAAGAATCAAAAAATATGATAGTGAGGCGCAGTGCTCAGTAAAAAGAAGTTAATATGTAACTGAATATGTTTAGTTAACAATATACAACAATCCTATTACACCCATTGTTAATTATCTTAGACACATGCTCTAGAAGAGTAAATTTTAATTAAGGTCTAAGTTATAAGAAATAATAAATAAAAACAGTATATGATAACTATTCAGATATTTTATCATTAAATAGGTTATTTGCCTTAAACCTATCTCTTAAATAAAATAACCAAATTTTACGTTTTGTTACGTTCATCTAAAAACTTAATAATTTATATATATAGTCTCAGTCGTTCTTACCAATAAGACATTATTTCCTTTAGAGCACAATTGCAATAAACAAAATTGTCTTCCTGTAAACACAGGAGTGTTATACAGGAAGTTAAATCTTAATTAAAAAATAAGCCAAATGCACAAACAAATTACAGTCGAAGTTATTTTTGTTGCTGCAGCCAATAATTGGTTCTTAATAAACAAAGTTTAAATATATTGTATATTTAAACTATTCGCCCCATAATCCCATTCGAACCATTTTAACTTTTCCACCCAATTAAACTATTGAAACTATTCCAATTGTTTGATTCATTCGAATTTTTCAAACTATTCGAACTATTTGAACCATTCGAATCAGTAAAACCAATTGAAGCCCTCGAACCAATGGAAACATTCAAATCATTCGAACCATCACTTGAATTATTCGAATCATTCAAACTATTCAAATCATTCGAATCTTTTCAAACCAAATAAACTATTCGAACCATCCCAACTGTTTGAATCACTTGAATTTTTCATTCAAACTATTCTAACCATTCGAGCTGTACCAAGTATTTTAACTATTCGAATTATTCGAACCATTTAAGTCATTTGAACCACTCGAATCATTTGAACCATTCGAACTTTTCTAATTAATTAAATTATTCAAACAATTCCAACTATTTGAATCATTCGGATTATTTGAACCATTCGAAAAATTCAAAATAATCTAGCTGTTCAAATCATTTTAACCATTTAAATCATTTGAACCGTTCGAATCATTCGAACCAATCGAATCATTTGTACCATTCGATTCATTGGAACCGTTCGAATCAGTCGCACAATTCCAATTATTAAGTTTAGTTTTGTTTAGTTAATTTTATTTTGAAATTTTAGTTGCTTTGAGACATAAGATATATATATTTAGTACTAATTTGACAAAATTTAATATTTACACATAAACCAATATATATACTCGTATATATTTACATAATGAACTTATTGCAACAATTATATAAAGTGCAATTATTATATATTTTAAGATGTTAATGCTTTGATAAACTCAATTAATCAACATCGCCTGAATAACTTATTTTAAATTTAATTATTGAGCCTAGAGTATTAAAATTATGATAATATTAACATATTTTCGTTATTTATTCATTAATATATATTTAAATTAAATTAATAAGTTTTAAAAGATATTACTCTATAAGGTTTATAATGTTTTTAAATATAATATTTACAATTATTAATAATAATATTAGTATTAAGTAGCTTATTGCTAAGTTTTAAGATATTAAATAATTATTTTCTAATTTCGTTTTTTCCATTTACATAACAAAATCATAATTTACTCAATCATCCAAAAAATTTCACATACAAACTGACAATGAAAATTATACAAAAATGATCGGTTTTTGATTAACATTGCAAATTTCCAAATTTAACAACAAAATTCTGAACAAAATTGTCCAAACTCAGTAATCCACCACGTTCAAATCAAATGTATCACGCCGTCTCAACCGTTTTAACCTTAAGGTAAAGAAAAAAACATTTTTAAAAAATTCACAAAAATTATATTAAAAATATTAATTAGTCGAAAATTTACAATTTTTTATAAATTAAAAAAAAAAAACAAAGTATTGTTTGTTATAACAAGAAGACAGTACTGCTTTTGCACCCATAAACTGACAAAAATGCCACATAACGCAACGCTTGCATATATATATACTTGTGTTTGCTAAACTTATTTACTAAATAATAAATATTCGCACTAAAATTTAAAATAAAATGTATATATACAAAACTTATATACTTGCATATAATAGCATTTACCTTAATAATATAATATAGCTTAGTCTCATGCTTGTAAATTTGCTTGCAACACATTTTTAGTTGTTAGTACACAGCGGGTGAAATGCATTTTATTACAAAATTATGCTGTAAAATTTAGCAATAAATTAGAGAACCTAAAGATATAAAAGCATAAACATCCCGAATATAAATAAAAACATATATAAATACATATAAATACATTATTTTGCTTGCAAGACATTCAAAATAAATAATCATAAACGCAACCAAAATAAAATCCTGCACTTTTTATTTATTTATCCCTTATCTTCTTAAACACCTCCGTCAACCCATAGAAAACATCCAATTCGAATTCAAATATTATTTCAATTGATAGAAAATACACACTCGAATGCGACAATAGCATATAACGCGCTTTCCAGTTGGAGTCTAAAATCCCCGTTCCATATCTTCCCTCTAAAGTGTTTACAACGAAATCAAAGAAGAAAAAATCAGCGAAAAACATAAAACTCTCTAAAAATAATCATAAAAAATAAGCGAAAAATTGCAAACGATAAATTTTCCAATATTTTCCTACCAACAAGCATATATGTTTAAGGATAGATACTCGCATAAAGGGACTATACACAGTCAACAACAACTAATAAATGTTGCCAGCAACACACACAGCTCACGGCTTCAGTAAAAAATATGTTCAGAAATAAGTGGAAATTCAGTTGCCAAATGGGCAACAGCTGGAAGGGATTCTTCACTCTGCTTTTATTGTTGCAGAAAACTGCAATACGTGGCTGAATTGGTGAATTGCTATAATGCAACACCAGGAAAAAGGATTGAAATTGCATATTGTAAATATATATGAGCACAAATGCTTCAGCTAGCAACGGTACATGAATCAAATTTTTAGAAAAAGAAGGATATCCAGAATGCGACATTGTCACTTGAATATTTCACGCGAGCCAAAAGATTTATGCACCATAACAAAAAAAAAAATAATCCAAAAAATTCTTATCACATTAAATACTTCTTGAATTATTTGGCAAGTTGCGATTATCAAATCGGTTTTTCCATAGTATTGAAAATTTATGCAGTTCAAATTTTTTTCCCCAAAGATATTGCAGTGAAAATATTTTAATTAAAAACGAATATAAAATTTATTGAATATTTTAACAATTTAATATTTTTAATAACAAATTATTCAAAATGGATGCGGATCTTGGAGGGCAACTATCCAAACACTTATTAGAAACCTAAAGGATTCTACATTGATTTTCAAGTCAAACTGCATTTAATGATTTTATTCAAAAATTATTCAATCAACTTGAATGTGATTATAGTTTCAGTCCTTTTCAACTTTCACAAGCTAACTTTCTGAACATAATTTTCTTAACATAACTTTCTTAGCATCACTATCTTAACCCAACTTTTTT
>NC_051847.1:236770283-236778489 GCF_002237135.1 Teleopsis dalmanni | reverse complement strand
TAGCTCTTCAAATATAAATCTTTAAAAAACCCATGTACCAAAATGAAATATAATAAATTAGACTTTTCTGATACATGATTTTATTTGATTAAAATGCACCAAATATCGGTTTCTTCATATGTTTCTTATGACTACATATAAAACTTATAAAATCAAAACAGTTTAATGTATTTAAGACCGTTAAGCTCTATAAATGTAATACTAGGTTCGGAATTGAAGTGTATTAATTAAGACTGTGTTTATTTATATTAGTTATTTTGGTTTTACTATATATGATGAAATGAAAATGTATAATGTATAGTTGCACCTATAAATTGTATAATGAAAAAGAATATCGGTTCTTTATTGAGGGACTCTATATAACATATCAATATAATTAAAGGATTCAAGTGTTTCTTTTAAATTAACTTCTTCAGGCTTATGTTTTTTTCAAGTAGTAAATATATATAATATAATATATATATTCCAACATACATTATGTATAAATGTATAATATATATTATACAACATATACACAATGTATATGTATACACTAAATACCTGCTACCTAATCTAATATAAGAAATCAAATCCCTTATTAACAAATAGGGATATAAAAACAACTGTTAATTTATTTTTTTCTACCAATTATCCGTTGACTTATTGCTAACATGTTCACAAAAAATACTTTAGAGGTAAAATAATAATCACAAGAGAACTGAAAATTAAAAATAGGAGCACCCTAAAAATATCAAAATTTTTATTGGCATTATTTTTGGAGATTTCCCGACGTCATTAAAATATGGAGTGAAAAATAATTTTTTTACCTTTTAGAATATTAATACATCTAATTTGTTTATATTTAGCTGCGTCTTCATCTGGTTGTCATCGAATTAAAATGAGTCAAGAATCTTTATTCAAATAATATTATCATATTTAATAATAACTTTAAACTCCAAACAAAGTCATCATTTAACTACCATCAAAGCAGAAGAATTCAACGAATCTTGATCAAAGGATATTTGACTATGAAAGCCTACAACCTTTGTTAGGGAGTATTTCTTCAGAAAAATCATAAATAGATTTTATAAGTCACGGTATGATGCTCTTTCTTCAATAATAGTAATCACTCATATTATATGTATAACATATATACATAATAATTATTTTATTCTGTTTTAATTTTTTTTATTTGAAACAGTCTTATTAATTTTTGATTAAAATTATTATTGTTATAAATTATTTTTGTTTACTTTTCCGAACTGTTGAGAAAAAATTGAAATGCGAATGAAAAACTTTGCTCATAGGACTTATAGAATTCAATACGCTTGATGAATGGGGCTTCAAATAAGCTGGCCATATCATAAGGATATGAATTGACAAACTACAGACTACAGTTTCTTCCAGCGACTTTCTAAGAGAAAGAAAAAGAGTACCACCACGCAGAAGATGTGTAAATAGAATAAATAATTGATCAAAGATAATGGGCGTCTGGAACTGGAGAGAAAAAGAACATCAATAAAAAATGAGACATCAGTAAGAATGCGAGGCTAACGTGCAACAGGTTGAGGTTCGATAAAGTGTAAAGCTTCTTTCTAGTATTTCAGAGATATTGGTAATACTGGTAATACGATTAGGTACTGTCATCTCGACGTCTTGCTTACAATATTTTGATAGATACATATTAATAGATACATGTTTGTTGTCTTATTTTGTTTATAAACACTGTTTCACCTTTATTACCTTTTTGAGCTTATGGTTATCCAATTTTGGGTTTCAGTTCCTTTTTAAAACATTTTAAGCTTTCGCTTTCTTTTACGTAGACACTTTCAACTGCATTCAAGTAAATATCAAAAAAATATTTAATTTCACTGGGTTTTTAGTAAACTTAATTGCTGCGAAATATTTTTATTCTTAATCAGATTATTCCGTATTTTAATCTGTTATTATTTTAGTTGATTTAAAACACTTTAAATGTCTGCACATTAAGCACGTGCAGATACTGCAGATACTGAAGATTACTGAAGATTGAAATAAAAACAAAACAAAAACCACAGACGAAAGAATTTATATTTTTGGATTTATTTTAGAATTTTTTCCATCAAATTTTAAAGCAAAAACGAAAAACGAAAAACGAAGAACGAAAAACAAATAAATAAATTCGTTTGGTGTGCAAATGTCAATCGTCAAAGGCTGAATTCCGTATGCAGAACTTCGGCGCAGAACGGATGATCTATTGGAGCGTAAATAGTTCGCGCGACGCGTTCAACAATAAAAATATCAATAAACGGAAAAACAATAACAAATGCTCGTTTTATATGAAATCAGTTCACGATGCGAAATTACCGTCGCACAATCACCACTTAAATCCTTTACCTCTACCTTTACCGCTTAACAACGTTAAACGCGTGAGTGCAATTGTCGGCTGAAGTTTTTCTCATGTGCCACGCTCATGCACAACTTTTCACATAATATTCCTATCGTACATGTAACGCTCAACAAACTCTGTAGTTCGTACGTGAATTTTACACTGAAGACAAACCGAAAACTTCGCTCGTAGCAACCGTAAACCATAAACCGTAAACCGAAAGCCAAAAGCCAAAATAATTTTTGTTCGTTACACGTAAACGTCGTAAACGTGTTGCGACAACACATCCACCATTAAAGCAAGTTCAAAGCAAACTGAAATAACTGAAAAACTGAAAAAACTGCCTGAGAAAAATATTTCACCTTTTAGTTTGTGGATGGATAGTTTTTATTGTGTGCACAAATTCATTGTGAGCAGATACAAGATACAAGATACGATGATGATGATCAGAAGAGAAAATTTCGTTTGCAACAGAATCTACTGCAGTTTTGTTGTAAACACACACAGTGACAAATAGCGGCTATCTCTTTTTGTTGCAGGGAAGTCTGAAGTAATTATAATAAAACCAAACACTTATTAAGACAGAGATAGAAGTATGTGAAGAGCAAAATGTGAGTAGTTGGATTTTGTTTTTGTTTTTGTAGTGTATGAATTAGCTTTTCCCAATCACTATCAAACTGTTAATTACAATTGAATTTATATTAACATTGCACTGATCCAATAGGATTTTATCAAAATTATATTAAAATTAATACTTAACGGCATTTTAAATACAGTGGTGGCTGCGTTCAAATTAAAAAGTCTTAATTTAATTTAAATGTTCAATTGATGTCGACAGATTATGAAATTATATTGATGAAGCAAAATAATTTAAATTATTTAGAACATTACTGACTTCTAGTTCTAGTTCTGGTTCTAATTATAAACGATTGAAGTTTTTTTAGTTGCTTATTTTTTATTTTAAAAAATATGGTTCATTTTGCTTGCCAATTTTATTCACAAGATAAGGTAAGGTTGTAGTAGGTATATTTTTTTATGCATTTGCAATATCAGCGCTTGGGTATCATGTTTTTATCGAGACATATGATATTTTCTTATTCTACACTATCACTGCATTATTACATAACAGACTTGGTATCCATATCCGCGAGATTTTGACAAGATTTTTATATCTTGTCAAATATTTATGCCTTATGCCCTTGTGAATAAATAAGGGTTTGTGTAAAAATATTGCTAAAGATTAGAAGCTGTTGATGTAGCTTAAGAATAAAAATGACTTCAAATTAAATACGTAGGTAAAGCGTTTTTGGTTACATTATTATACCAGCCTATGAGTTCTTGGCTTATAAAGAATTTTTCTTTAAAATATTTACTTAAAAAAATTCTATCAACTACTACACATGTACAATGTACGAAAAATACTATAAAGTCTTTTTAGGTTAGATGCGATTGGAAGTTTGGAGGCTTATTCCCTTGATACTGATCTAAAGTAACCTCATTTTTGTCGTCTAGGAATCAAGAAAACCTTTTTAATTTTGATCTATATAGATAAGACAGTCTATAACTTATTTGAGAATGTAAATAATATCCTTCAATATTCTTACGTTATGTGAATTCTATTATTTGAACTCAATTTTTAAGGAAATTAATAAAATTGATTGTTGAATTTTTAAATTTCTTAAATTCATATTACTTTCAACAAGTAATTCCAGTATTTCTCGTTGAATCAAGATCATATTTATTAGCCACTACTGTATAAAAAAAATTATTTATTCTTTTGATCAGCAATCAGATCATATGCAATAATGTTATATGAAGTATTTAAATTTTTTTATCAAAACAGTTTGAGAGCAACTGTAATTATCAAGCAAAAAGGAGAGAAGGCGTAAAAATGGCAGTTAAAACATTTCAGTCAACAGCACAAATGAAGGCAGTTATGTGTGTCAGATTTGTGTGAATGTGTGAACGGTGGTTGCCGATAACATCATGTCACCTGAAATACACTCCGCCCACTTGTTACATGTCATCTGTGCGAGTGGGTGTGTCTTGTAAACCTGTTCTGTGAATTATCAATAGTTATGTTCTACAAGATTTCGATTGGTGCCCAGTCAAGGTGTATGCGTTGCCGTCATGCGCAATGAACGCCATCTTTATTTTTAATGTGTGTGTTCAAAGCAATTTGTGGTTGCAAATTGATGTTGTTTGGAAGCCAAAACTAGAAGGATGCGCTTTACAGTTATTTTCTCAATTTTTTTTGAATGCTTTGGATGCTTTAAAAGATGAGAGGAGATTAAGGATGCTTTGATGTTTGGTGTTCCTTTTTCATGTATTTTTATATTCGTTATTTAATTTTAATGAGATTCGTGATTTCGGTCCATATCAATTCTTTTGTGTTTTATTTTTTATTTATTTTCTTCTTTCATTTCAGTATTTTCAGGTTTCAAATGAAATTTGTTCTAATTTCGAATGAAATTAAATTTAAATACAAATGCAAGTAAAGTTGTACTATAATTCAGAAAAGGAAAGAGAATTTATTAAATATATTTAAATTCACTTGTAATAATAAGGAAATTAAATTGTTTACTAGAATTTTAATATAATTATATATTTTTATTTATTTATGTTTATGTTTATATTTATTATATATTTTATTTATTTATTTTTATCTATTATATATATTTTATATATTATTTAAACTATTTATTTTATATATTTTAATAATAACAAATTCTCTGTAAGCTGCCAGTAAGTAAATTACACTGCAATTCTAAAAAATTATGGACAAATTATGTTGTTAAATTCCACGTTATCTTGAACAGTCCACAAAAACTTAATTGCGTTTGTTAATTTATTTTTTGTCAACCTTAATTTAAGTAGATTTCGATATTGTAATAAAATTTTGAAGACAGCTTGAAAGTTTCTATTTTTTTTTCAAAATAATTTCAGAATAAATCAAGAAAATTATAAAAAAACTCTTCAAAAAATTTCATACCAAACTCAAAGGTTAGTAAGAAATTTTCAGGGCTAGAAAAGCGTAAATGAAGTTAAATATACCAAATAAAATATAAAGGACGTTCTAATAAGTTATATTCTAGTTACTTAATATTTTGTCATTTGATGATATTGTTTATAGAAGGACATTAATCTACAATAGGTCACATTACTTTGAACTGGTCCGCGTAAATCTATTGACTGTTTAGAGAACCATTTCTAAAACAGAACCAGCAAGCATTTTTAAAAGATTATTTTATAGTACTCTGTTTGCATCAGATCTTAATGGGATATGAACCCAGAACCTGTCCAGTGACAACGCACATACACTGTGTTATGTGGCTAGTCAGAGATAACAACAATATTTATCATTTTTAAAAGTTTAACTTTTTTAAGATAATAAATTTAATTGATTAATTAAATAGCCTTACAATAACAAAAAAAATGATCTTGATAAAGTCTATATTTTTTAGTAATTTTGAACAAATTATATATGTATATATATAAACCAGCTGTAGAACAATTAAATTAAATAATTATATTTTTCTTATTTTTTTTAATCGTTAACTTTCAACACTATTCTTTTGTAAAGGTATTATTTATTGCATGATTTTATTACTCTTTAGTTTGTATAGAACTTAATCTGGAAACGTAATATGGAGAAGTTGTGCTAATATTATTCCTTTAGGAAAAAGAAACTAAATCTGAAAATATGAAGTGCAATGCAAGTGATGAACAGCATAATGAACGTTTCGAAATTAGAAGAGTATGTCAAGAAACAAACATAGCTTATAAAAAGCTAAAGCGAGTAATGAAGCGAGTTGATATTGAAAGAGTTTGTCCAGAATAAAATAATATATTGTTTAAATCAAAATATAGAAAATAAAGTTTCAGGCTTTAGAAATATATTATCAAAATATTCATAATCTGCTAAATTGAAGTTTCTTGAAATGGAACAACATTTATCTAACATAAAATATATGCCATATAACATATTTATCAACATAACAGCTAACACTGAGTGTATAAACTAAAGTAATATATAAATCAAATCGATTCGAAATGTATTAAAAAAATATAATTTATTAAAATAAATCTTAGTTTTATTCAAACTACAAAACTTCAGTTTGTATTGCCCACCACTCAAAATGGCAAAACTTAAATTCGATACCTCCTCGAAGTGGTGCATTTCAGGTTGTCCACTGTCAGCTTAACCTCTGTAAATGTTGTAAAAATAATTTCAAGCAATAAAGTTTGGTAAAGAACGGTTCATGTATCTTTTGCAAAATTGATTAAAATCTCAATATTAGGACTGGCCATGCAAATCTGTACACTGCTTAAGTGTCGTTGTAGGAGATCGTGTAAAGATGAAATCAGAGCTGCGTTTGGTTTGCCATTGATTAACAATTTAGATTATTCAATTTTAATTTTTTGTAGATAAGAAATCCTGAAGACATATTTATTTTTCTTTTAGTAAATAAAGTAAAAAACCAAAACAATGTACATAAAGGAATAATGTGAGTAGCAGACAATTTTAAGAATAAAATCTATGTAATGTAAAAAGTAGAGAGAGACCTTCCTAAAGAAATAATTCTCATGTCATCAACATAATGTTCTAAAAAAATGAGTAAAGGTGGATAAGTATAAATTGCAGATATTGGAGGGAAGTAAATGAAAACATTAGATTCAGTACACAAATGCACTCAACAAGAGGAATCCTCATCATGAAATTTTGGCATCAATTTACTATTATTGGGATTAAATCACAATATCCGTAGAATTATTTTTCATTACATATTTTCAGAAAAATTTTGCTGTAGAAAACCTTACAGTTTTAAAATAAAACAAAGATCAGTTGTTAGTACATCACGACTACTTTTAAGTCTAGTCCAAGTTTAATAGATAGTTCATGTTATGTTAGGATATAACTGCTTTGATTTGTATACGATTCAACCTCTCCTAAACAAGTCCCTTCAAATATTCAGTTAACATTAAGTCACATTAAGTTGATACAGTCATATTTAGTTTTGTATTCCTAATCAGAGACACTCAAAATTTCAACGATTTTGTTAATAAATGATTTGGAAAAAGATATGACTCTATGTTCTGTTTGTTCTTATGTTCTTCTCAACTTCCCATTGTAACTACAGACTCAGTGGCGTAACTACAGGGAAGCAACTGGAAGCAACGCTTTCGGGCCCCCGAATTTAGGGGGCCCCACTATAAATGTTTGTAAACGTTTTTTTGTTGGAATAACTTCATATTGCATTTTATAAAAGACACGTAAATTTTAAATTTAAAGTACATAATATGTATGTACTTCAAATAAAATATTAAACCTATTTATAAAATAAAAAAGTTTTTCTAAGAAAAGTATGTGTCGTAATCGAGAGTTTATATGGAAGCTATATCTAGATTTAAACCCATTTGAAAATAATTTTGTACGTTGTCTTTTGCAAATATCAGTACTGTATACACCAAATTCTATTTAAATACCTTTATTAAAAACGGAGAAACCTCATATCCGATTGTTAAGTTTATATCACAGCTACAAGAAATCCAAATTTCAATCAAATCAAATGGTGAACAGGGTCGGCTAAAAGTATGTGTGCAAAGCTTCATTCGAAGAGTTCAAAAGCTGAGAGAGTAGTTTGAACTGAAAAAGTATATATATACTGTACTGATATATACTTAATGGTATTTCCGACGTTTCCTTTAATGCGTCACGAAAATCTTGACAAACCTTATATACCCTTTTCACATTTTTCGTGTAAAGAGTATAAAAAGAGGGGCCCCTTAGTATGTTGATAGGGGCCCCTTAGTTAGAATTTGCTTACAGGCCTAAAAAATGTAGTTACGCCACTGCCT
>NC_051847.1:236764501-236770183 GCF_002237135.1 Teleopsis dalmanni | reverse complement strand
ACCAAAAACATAGAAATATAAAGACATGTAATTTGCCTCTGTTAAAAAAATCATGAATTCTGAAAAGGTACACGCAATGGGAAAAACATGTCTGTTCAAACGTATAAACAATCGAACTTATTATTTTATGTATGATCAATGCTATTTTGTTAGTGAAGTGAGCAATCAAACCAATAGCGAATATGTTGTATTTTGTTTGGACAAAATAATATAGAAAAAACTCTAATATCAGAGCAAATGCACACATAGCTTCTAGTTCATGCGTATGTAAGTTTCTTGATAAATTTTTTCTACTCTTCTTTTTATTGCACACTTACTAAATATATATATGCATGGGTAGGTGAGACAATATTTTTAAATGTGATGCTTGGATTTTGTTTGTGCGCTTTTTTTTGCTTAAAATATATGACTGGCTTCGTGTGCATGAAATACACAAGTCTTCCAAATTATTTAAAATTTGATTTTTGCTGAAATTTTATACTAGCTTCATACTAAAATATGATATTTGCCTATGACATGATGCGAAAACACCGGAGTAGCGCAACCACAATTGTTATTAGTGTAAATGCTCTTAATATATTTGGCTGTCCAGACTCGGCTATGCCATACAGTAACACTAGTTTCATGAAGAGTATTCATAAACACCATATTATACAATAATTGATTATGCTTTATATATTAAGTTTTTATTATTATATTCTTATATCAAATACAATAGAATTATTAACTAAATTTATTACTTAAATTATATAGAATACAACTATAAATCTTAGATAACTAATTATACATTAACTTAAATTAACTAGAACTATTAACTATATTTAATTGCATATTACTTATAACTGTTTAAAATGAGTTTATTTATTTAGGGTGAATATTTTTGTTTCATTGCTAATTTTTCTAAACATTTATAAATAGTATATTTTTTATTAAAATTCAAATTTTTGCAATTGTTTTTAATATGCTGGTAAATTTTGCACTATATTAACAACTTTTTAGGTTTAAAAAACCCTCAGTACTGCCATTTAAATAGCATTGAAGATATCATAAAGTTATTAAAAATAAAAATTACTTATTAATTTGATATAACTTATTGAAAGTATTAATTAATATAATTAAGTTAATGTTTTACACAGAAGTTCAAATATTTACAATTTCTTTAATTTATTATTAAATTTTACACTATTTTTTTTAAGTACCCAGTTTGATTTAGCACTTTTATTGAAAAGTTTTTTAACAAAATTTCATTGTGGCACCCGTAAATCGGATCCTTAAATCAATTATTGTTATAAACTTTTTTATTTCTTTTTTTTATAGTGTTTGCTAAGATTTCTTTAATACCATTTAAATGGTATTCTGTTTTGAAAAAGAAAGTAAAAGGTGATCACCTTTTACTAAAAAATCTTTCTGACGATCTCTATAAAATGTGCGTTTTGAAATTTTTAAAAAAATATTTGAAAAGTATTATTATGTAAATGGCATTAAAAAAATTATAATAAATAGTATAAAAGAAGAAATTAAAAAAAATGTACAAAGCGAAAATTGGTTTGAGGAGCCGATGTGCGGTAGCCATCGCGAAAGTTTGTTGGACTTCTTAATAAAAGTTCTATTATATAAGAACTCAAAGTGGCTACTAAAAAGTAGCCAAGATAATGCAAAATTTAAAAGTAAATTATAAAAATTGTAAAAATATATATTTATGTAAAAATATTAGTCTAATAATATTTATGAATGATTAGAAAAATTAACAATAAATAATATTCACCCTTATATAAGTAATTTTATTTTAAATAGTTATAAGTAATATGCAATTAAATATAGTTAATAGTTCTAGTTAATTTAAGTTAATGTATAATTAGTTATCTAAGATTTATAGTTGTATTCTATATAATTTAAGTAATAAAATTCAGTTAATAATTCTATTGTATTTGATATAAGAATATAATAATAAAAACTTAATATATAAAACATAATCAATTATTGTATAATATGGTGTTTATGAATATTCTTCATAAAACTATTGTTACTGTATGGCATAGCCGAGTCTTGACAGCCAAACATATTAAGAGCATTTACACTAATAACAATTGTGGTTGCGCTACTCCGGTGTTTTCGCATCATGTCATAGGCAAATATCATATTTTAGTATGAAGCTAGTATAAAATTTCAGCAAAAATCAAATTTTAAATAATTTGGAAGACTTGTGTATTTCATGCACACGAAGCCAGTCATATATTTTAAGCAAAAAAAAGCGCACAAACAAAATCCAAGCATCACATTTAAAAATATTGTCTCACCTACCCATGCATATATATATTTAGTAAGTGTGCAATAAAAAGAAGAGTAGAAAAAATTTATCAAGAAACTTACATACGCATGAACTAGAAGCTATGTGTGCATTTGCTCTGATATTAGAGTTTTTTCTATATTATTTTGTCCAAACAAAATACAACATATTCGCTATTGGTTTGATTGCTCACTTCACTAACAAAATAGCATTGATCATACATAAAATAATAAGTTCGATTGTTTATACGTTTGAACAGACATGTTTTTCCCATTGCGTGTACCTTTTCAGAATTCATGATTTTTTTAACAGAGGCAAATTACATGTCTTTATATTTCTATGTTTTTGCTAGTACTTCCAGGTATCCGATTGGGAGTGTGAAATTGTTTTGATGCTCGTGTTACCTATTATGACCCCCCAGTAACAATATTATAGGTTCAAATTTAATTAATCCAATATATATTTTCAAATTTAGTGCATATAGTGCAATAAATATTAACTGATAAATCAGGTTATTTAAATGATTCTTATAAGCTGCGTATATATGTAATGTACATTTTAAATTGAAATCAATTAAATATGGATTATATCATAAAATCAAAAATAAGATTATTTTATGTAAAAAACTTATATTTACTTCTTACCATTTTTGTTGGCTGATAACTATTACTTATCAAACAGGTGTTCAGAAGCGAAACATTTATGGTTTTAAATACAAAAAGATAAGCTCACTTCATTACATATTCCCTAGTCGATTATTAATAATCCCAAATGTAAATAACATATAATAGCGACTCGCAATCGAATTCTTATCAACTGTGACCAACTGTACAAAGTTGTATTTGTACTTGGGTGCATGATTATCAAAACGGGTCACTTATCACTTATTGAGCGCTTACAGCTGTTCCCACAGCAATGTAAAGTTCGAGTTATCAGGTTAACCGACAAAAGAGATCCGAGTGCACATGCACTTAAAAAATCTTAAATGCAACATAAACATAAACAATCTAGAATCGGTGCAGCAATAAAACTGCACTGCATGCAATTATTTTGAAATTATCAATAGGTTAAAGAGTTTATGGTCTCATCAAGCGACTTTGTTGGAGTGACGTATTAAAAAATTAATACGTATAGTATTTAATTAAAAAAAAAAGTTTAAGTAGAGAGGAAAATAGTATTTTAAAATAGTATTTAAATACTATAAGATTGTACTCAATTAATTACAAAATCTTTAAAATTATTTTAACTTTAATTTTATAATATTTAGAGTTAAATATTAACTAGTTGAGAATTCACAGGGGCGGGTTCAATAATATATACAATAATTAAACTATTTTTAAGTAACACTCGTCTTATATATAAAATTTTATTATTGAAAATATTATATATTCAAAATTTGCTCATATCCACATTTCTCGAAATATTAGTGTATTTAATTTAACATTTATTGATTTTGAAAAGGCTTTCGACGCGTTTAAGAGAAGTTACATATGACTAGCATTAAACGCTAAAGGTATTCCTAATAAGATCATTAATATTCTCAAGAAGAGCTACGAAGGGGCCACGAGTAGAGTTTTACATGAAGGTACTCTTAGCGACAGCTTTAATTGCAACAGTGGAGTGCGACAGGGCTGCGCCCTCTCACCGTTACTGTTTATCCCAGTCCTAGACGTCGTTCTAGAAGCTGTAGAAGAAAGCCCAATCGGCATTGGTTGGAAGATGAATCAAAAGCTTGGTCATCTTGAATATGCAGACGATGTAGTATTGTTAACAAACATGCACACTGATATGCAAACTCTTGTTAATAACGTACGTGAGCAGTCATATAAAGTCGGCCTAAAAATTAACGCCTCAAAGACAAAAACAATGAGAACGAAAGCAAGCAATCAATCGCCCATCCTTCTGTACGATCAAAACATTGAAGACGTGCAGGAACTCGAATACCTGGGGAGTATAGTCAACAGCGAGGGTGGCACGTCAAAGGACATCGGCAGTAGAGTGAAAAAGGCAAATGGCTCTTTCGCATCGCTTAACAAAATCTGGAAAGCCAACAATGTAAGCGTCGAAACTAAAACCAGAATATTCAACGCCTGCGTCAAATCGACATTATTATATGGGTGCGAAACATGGTCGCTAACGAGAGCCTCGACTCAGAAGATACAATCCTTTGTCAATAGAAGCCTGCGGCGTATTCTGAACATATGGTGGCCTGCAAGAGTCTCCAACGAAGAGCTATGGCAGCGTACCAAACAAAAGCCAATAGAGAAAGAAATTTTGAGACGCAAATATGGCTGGCTCGGCCACACACTTAGAAAACCGACAGATGCAATTGCCCACGCAGTCATGGAATGGAACCCTCAAGGAGTAAGGAGACGAGGTCGTCCCAAAACCACCTGGCGAAGAACAGTGACAGCAGAAACAAGCAAATCCTTTAACCAGTTACGTTTTACTGCCAGAAACAGAGAGGAATGGAAGAAGTTTATAAATATTATTTGTGAATAGACTAAGTTCTAATTTTTAAATTTTTAATTTAATTTTTATAATGAAGAACATGTCTTAATAATAATAATAATTTAATTTAGAACTTAAAACATGTAATAATAATTATCGTGATTATCAGTGGCATATGGAATTCTATAGATTGAAATTTATTATCATGAGTTCATATCCATATGTAAAAAGTATATTTCTTGGTGTGTTTTGTAATATCCATTTCATCCACGGCAATTAAAGTTTAATTGATCTTTCGTACATAAAACATTTTTGTTCTCTAGATGTTATGTTATCTGCCCGAATGACTATTCTATAATATCTGATTGCTCCAATGCATACTCAAATAGATATACCAGGTAATGACGATCTGGATGCTGTCAGGAAGACATTGGAACGTATGCTATAATAAGAGACTTTTTTATAATTGAATGCTGAATCTATAAATCTAGATTTAATTTGTCTTTGTGTTAATTTTGGTTGAACATTACATAAGCGGTCACTATAAAGTTAGCTAGATAGACGCTCTGCAATTATTTCAGTCACTGACGGCTCTTGACTTCTTAATCATTGTAGATTGTTTAATTTTAAATACTCGTATTTAAATTATACAAAATTTTCTTATGGAAAAAGTTTTTATGTAACTATTTACGATTTTCTATTTTTACTATTATATAAAACTCTACTGACATTTGATAAGATATCATTCCTATATTATAATTACGGTTATATAAAATTCATCAACAAGGAAAGAGTGCATGCAGCAGGAACAAAATCATAATAATTTACTTTAATGTATTCTTATGGAAATTTCATCATCATCATCCGTGATTATACACCTAAGCCTATTTAATAACAGTCTTCCATTGTTCTCTGTTTTTTGCTTTTGTTCTCCAATTTCTAAT
>NC_051847.1:236756213-236764401 GCF_002237135.1 Teleopsis dalmanni | reverse complement strand
TTTTTTATAAATGCAACTTTGCACTATTTTATATTTTGTTCATTTATAACACTATGAAAAACACAGAACGAGAAAACAGAAATGGTACCTTTTTAAACCAATTTTGGTACAGAAAAAAATTTTCAAGTGGCAACCGTGTTTAGGTCCGTATTCGCTCCAAATACGGACCTTAACTTGCTCCGAATAAGAACCTTAAGTTACTCTTAAGAAAAATTTTATGGGCAATGAGTGCAACAGGGAGCATAATTTTGGTTCTCTGTTTTGATTTCTTTACAAAAAATTTGAATGCACTGCGCTATATTTAAAAAAAAATTACCGGGCAATTGATTGTTAAAAAATAGTAAAACTAATTTGCGCCCAATATTAAAAAAAGTATAAAAAGCAAAAAATGATCAAAGTGATTTAATTATAAATTTTTTTGAAATAATAAAGTAAGTAAATAATAATAATTATGTTTTAAAAATACTAGTGCATATAATTAATAAATTAATGTTTTGTAGATGGTGAGACATTATGTTAGAGGCTGTGCCACTTACAAGACGTTACACAAATTTCCAGCAACCGATGATGAAGGAATGCAATTGTTATTATTTGTTATACTATAATCTGTGAAATATTTGAAATATGAAATATTTGAAATATGAAATATTTCTTTGGCAAGTTTTCGTATTGGCCTATTAATATTCAGTACTGTGAAAATAATAATAAAAAATACCATCACTATTGTTTTTTTATATGTTTTACAACTACTGTATTTAAGTATTTTAAGATGCTACATTTTTAATATTAAGTTTATTATAAACATGTTTATTCCATATTTACTTATTTGTCTAACTATAACCGTTTGAGAATTGTATAAATTGTATCAAGTGTATTTTATAATAAAAATTAAATTTATATATAAATAAATGAGTTAAGTGTATATTTTTTAAATACATAAAAGATAACGAATGTGTGTGTTAGATGTGTCTCTAAAAAAGAATACTATAATATTTAATTTCATGTTGTTTGAATTTATTTGCAGTAAAAGAATGTTGAAATGTTTATAAAAACTAAAATTTTTGAAAACATCAAAAAAGTATGATGAAATTTGCAATACAACTTTTTGAATAAGTATTAAGAAAATTTCCCCAAAACTAATAATACATAAAATAAAAAAAAATTATAATATTTAATTAATTAACACAAAATGTTTATTAAAAATTAACGATAAGCGCACACACCCCTGCGCATCAACGACCTATTCGGTACTGACTACAAAATTCGTTTTACGAAATCATAAAATGAAATTTTGTAGACAGAAATCGAACCATGCTCGTTGACATGCGTGCGCACCCTCACGCATCAACTATTTATTCGGTACTGACTATAAAATTCGTTTTACGAATTAATAAGAATGAAAATTTCTTAGGCAATGCTCTATTTTAAAAATGCATTCACCATAATACAGTGGCCGTGCAAGCAATAAAATTAGTATTTATTGCGATTGTTTAAAAATTTATTTAATTTTGAAAAAATTTTCTACAATTTCTAACGAAAACCAATATATATTAAATAAATTTTGGAACATTATATTTCTTGAAGTGAACAATGCTATATACTCAGTTATTTATTTCTGAAAATAAGTAAAATAAATTATAATATCACTTTTGATATGCTTAACACTGAATGACTATTATAAAAATTAATTATTTCTATTTTTCAGTACACAATTTATTTGCATAGATATGTGAATTTAATGCTGCATGCAATAGAATATAAATTGTATATATTAATGTCATATAACTTTAAATGTCATTATACAATATACCCAATTTACAAATATTTTAACTACAAAAAGCTATTTAAATGGAAAACATTATTAACATGATATTATACTCAATTTAATTTCAAAACATATTTTTTTAAGTTATTAAGTCTTTTCTATTTCTATTTTATTCTATTTAAATTGGATGTTGTTGTTATTGTTTCTATCAGAATGTTGATAATCTTAAGATTATTTTTGACTTTTGAGCAAGATGTACGTGATAAATCTTTAACAACTCTATATTTAAAAGCTTAACAGCTTTTTTATCACATTTATTATATTTTTAAACTAAGTTCGAAATACTTCCATAGATAATATAAATACAAATATCGTGAAGTAAATCCCGTAATAAAATACTTCATATTCTCTTTATCTTATATGCTATAATTCATATAATTGTCTTTAGCATATGGTTAGTTTGATGATAAATTATGTGTATTAAACGATACTCAATAAAATACTATATCTTTTATACTAATTTTTTGAATGTTGCAGTTTGGATCCGTTCAATTACTTACTGACAGCAGCAGTAGGCTCAGCGGAATTTTCTGCATCCCTTTCATACAATATACCAGAGGTATCGAAATATTTGGATATTATCAGCGTTATGGCTTACGATTTGCATGGTCCTTGGGATGATGTTATAGGAATTAACGCTCCACTTTATGGTGGTAATAGTGATAAAACTAAACGGGAGAAGCAGTTGAATGTCGATGCAATAATTAAATATTGGCTAAGCAAAGGTAAAGTATAAACAGGAATAATTTATTTAAGTATTAAATACTATTATTTATATGTTATCAACATATTTTCTAATTAACATAAAATGAATAATAAAACCTATATACATTTTAGGTGCACCGAGCGATAAACTTGTTTTGGGAATACCATTTTATGGACGTTCATTTACTTTAGAGAATGCTGAAAAACATACACCTGGTTCTCCTCATCTTGGGCGTGGTATAGCTGGACAATACTCCGTAGAACCAGGCGTAATAGGCTATAATGAATTATGTGAAAAAATGCAAAGTGAAAGATGGCATGAAGAATGGGAATCCGAACAAATGGTGCCATATGCTTATCAAGGCAGACAATGGGTTGGTTATGAAAACTTAAATAGCATTAAACTGAAAGCAGATTATGTTATGGAAAAGAATTTAGCTGGCATTATGATATGGTCAATTGAATCAGATGATTTTCGTGGACAGTGTGGAGAGGAAAAATTCCCTTTGCTTAAACAAGTCAATAAAATATTGTTTGGTCTTACCGCTACAGGAATGACTGAGGCAACAAGTAAAATTCAAAACTTGTCAACAACAGATGCCAATAAAGATAACAAAGGTATTTCTGGAACTGATGGTTCTTCAACATTTATTTTCAAATGTGAAGGACAAAATGGTTATGTACGCAGTCAATACGACTGTTCCAAATTTTATTACTGCGATCCAAATGACAATAGTTTTTCATTTGAATGTCCACATGGCCTTTATTTCGATTTAGAGTCGATTAGTTGTAATTATGCGGATCAAGTTAAATGCTGAAATAAAATAAACTTAAATTTAGTTATAAATATTTACAAAATTATTATTCCAGTTTTTGTAAATTAAATTCTAACTTAAAAAAGTTAAAAGTAAAATACTTTCAAAGTCTTCTTGACAAACCTTAATATTTCCTTAATATTTGTATTGTAAAATTATTTTTTTAACTAATAAAAATAAACAAAATATTAATACAATTGTATATAATTCCACATTATTATTTATTTATTTAACATAAAAATTAAATTTTTTTTAATTATGGCAATTTACTAACTCAGGCCAATTACACCTTATGGTGGCTTCATCGAAGTACAAACCACTAGGACATGACATATCGTAACGGATCATATCATTAGTGCAATAATAATATTTTGTGCAGTCATTGGAATTAACAAAGTATCCTTGTTTGGTACACCCATTGGAATTCGAGGTGCTCGTCGTAGTTGTTACGGGAGGTAGTGTAGTTACGACTGCAGTTGTGGAAGTTGTTATAGAACCTTGTGTGGTGCTTGTTATACTCGTACCACTGTATAATGCATTATTAATGGCATTCAAGAGTGGATATGCACTTCCACAAGTACCTCGAAAATCATCACTTTCTATTGACCACACCATTGCACCAGCCAAATTAAGTGATTTCAAAAAATTAATTTTCAAAGTTATACTCTCCGGATTGTCATAACTAACCCATTGGTTATCTTTAAATGCATAGGGAGACGAAAAACTTGTGTCCCATATCTTATTCCAGTTTACAATCTTTTCACAAATTTCATTGTAGCCCAAAAATCCAGATTCATATGTATATGGACCAGCAGCTCCAGGACCTGCACTAGGTGATCCAGGCGTATTTTGATTTGAATATGCTAAGGTAAATGTACGTCCATAGAATGGTATACCTAACACCAATTTGTTCGGTGGAGCACCTGGACAAGTATATGAAATAGTTGTTCTGGAGACATATGTGTATATTTATTTCGGTAAACCTTACCACTTTGCAACCAGTAGTTAATTGAAGCTGTTACTGTATTAAGACCGGAACCAGTTAAAGGTGAATGTATGCCAATATTGCTATCCCAAGAACTAACAAAGTCATATGTCATAACGTTTATGTAGTCAATATATTGCGACATGCTTGGTATGTCGTACGAGATACTAGCGGATGTTTGACCAGCAGCAACGGCGGTAGTGAGTAAAAAGCTCCGCTGCGAAACTTAAAAAATTAATTATAATTAAATTAAATTTTCTTTTTGGTGTTGGCACATTTTATTTGTTTACAATCTTTGATGTAAATTAGGTATACTAATTATGATTAACAAGTATATAATTAACAAGTATATAGGTGTAACAAAACACTGTTGTGCCACTAGTAATCAGTATACCGATTAACATTATTTTACTTACCGATTAAAAATAAGTTTTTATGTTTCTAAGTTTATTTAAAATCTATGTGATATATAATCGCTAAGAACCTACAGATCTACGTGTAGCTATAAAGTTCTATATACTTATTTGTTTTCATATTTTATAATTTATTATTTAGCAATTTATTAATTTCAAATGTATTGAAATCTTATAGATTATTACCGATATATTCATCTATATGAGGCTGCAGGGACTATCTAATATATATATAAAATTTTGTATGAAGTTTTGTCAGAAAATCTTGCACTAAATATATGTAAACGTAATGTTAACCATTGTCGTGTGTTTTAAGACGAAATGGAGATATAATAACTGACTACTTGTTTGGTCGAATGAATATCAGAGAACATCAATACCCCATGAGATACACTCACTGCTCATCAAGTTACAAGTAAATCTTTGTGATCCAAGTAATTTGGATCAAAAAGCTTCTGTTAAACTAGAGAAATTATGTATGTCCGCACGTAAGGTGTGTGTAGGTATATCTTTAACATTATTAAATCAAGAAATAAAAAAAGAATTTACGGAAAAAAACTAACTAAAGGTCGCAAAAATGATCAGGAAAAAAGGATCAGTCGACAGGGTATGACAGTATATGATGATGTTTTTATAAAAACACATATCTATAACATAATGCGAAAATGGCTTAAAGCTTTAGAGTTAATTAAATTTTCTTTTTGACTTTAGTAGATAATGCCTTTGAGTCATAATTCCCTACTTACGCTTGTTTTAATTCCTTCAGCAAAATTACAAAATTTTGTCGGTCTGCAGAGATTCCATCGCGCTGCGCTGGATATTCCCAATCTAAATCTAATCCATCAAAATCATTCTGATGTAAAAGAGCTAATGCTGAGTTGATAAAATTTAAACGTTTTGTCGCATCATCTGCCATTGTTGAGTATTTTATTGAACCTTCATTCCAACCACCCACAGCCTCTAACACTTTAAGGCCAGGGTTTTGTTGTTTCAATGCCACAGTATTAGCAAGATTATCTAAAAAACACTGTCTATATAACTGTCTATAGCCATTTATATAATAAACTTGAGCTTACGCAAATCTTCATCCAACCAAGTATCCAGCCAAGTAATATTATTTACTTTGTAGTTTCCATTTCCATTTCGGTAATGGGACCATGTACCCCAGTAACAAAAAACAATTTCTTAAAATTAAACAAAATCCACATTACTTAAAAAGTTTTTGAATTTAATCAATTAAGACTAACTTTCCGTAGTAGCCCTAACAGCTATAACTTGAAATAGCAAAAGTACAAAACTGAACTGTAGTATGGTTCCCATTTTAAAAAGATTTCAGTACTAAATCAGACGAGTAAAACCACCAGCTTTTATAATGTCGGTCATACTATCTATACTAATTTACCTTTCTTAAGAAAAATTTGATAAATTATATTAAATCTGCTGACTTTAAATTTTAATCTAAACAAATATTATAAATTTTTACGAAAACAAAATGTGAATATTCAACAAATACACTTTTGAGCTACATTTTGAAAATAATAAATAAACTAAACATGTATTGAGTCCAACATATATCTATTAAGAAGTAGTAATTATTATTAAGATCTGTTTAGCTCATAAAATATCATTTCAACATATTGTGACTGTTATTTACTATTATTATTACTAATAAGCTACATTTTCTTTTTTGTAGATACATATATAATTATCTTTCTAATTAATTTAATCTGAACATGCTAGCTTTTATGGTCGTAATATCTTGGTTTTTATTTCTAAAGAGATTAAAACATTTTGTTTATGGCATCCCCAATATATTCCAAATAGTGAAAATCAAAATAAAAATTCTGATAAATACATTAAGGAAATATTTACATTAAAACTTTTTTATTTTTCATTTATTCAAATGAATCATGTTTATTAAAATTTACAAAATAGTATGATCCACAAACATCTATTCAATGGTCGCCATCAAGAATTTTGCAGCTTCTGTGTTGATCATATATCTCTATTTTAAATATTTGATTTTTAATAAAAATTTCTTTTATAATTAAAAACAATGTCATGTTTAGGTCTTCACATCTTTCCATAGCTTGGATCAGCTTATTTTAACGAACATATAATCCATTTACAAATATCTGAAGAAAGTCGATGTCTAAATGCAATCTAGAAATTATGAAACTTCTGTGACGTTCGCATATCTTTACTTTACATTCTTTATTGTTTTTTTATAGTTAAAAATAATTTAATTTTTAGGTCTTCACACCTTCCCATCGCCTGATTAAAGTCACTCCGACAAATATATAAACCAACTATAAATTTGTGGCAGAAAATCGTTGATTAAAATTTGTTTTGTCTATAACTTTTAAATAAATTTAATGTAATTTTTCTTAATCTTTATGTTTTATAATTTCTTTATGCTATATTAATCTTAAATTTATAACTCAATATTGATTTATTAATTTTAAATATTTTCTTATTCCAAAAGTCGACAGCCTCTACGTCAATACCTATTTGTTTCTTAGATATAATATGTTTATTTAATTTATATTATTGAAATAGAAAGAAATGAATAACATAAAATATTTATTTTAAATTTTTCTCTTTATTGTAAAAAAATACTTATTCCTCCTACGCTTGCATTTGTATTATCAGTTGCATATTTATATGAGAGAAAATATTATTAGAATTAATTGCATATTTTAAGGCGTAAAATTTTTTTAGAAACTAATATAATACTTTTATAACCTAGCAGCTTATAGTGGCATTGACGCTAAAAGCATCACAATGGCATCGATGCCTTATTGATGCTTTAAGCAGCTTGGAGGAATTAATGGGCGAAAAGCAGTTTTTGTATGAGCAATTTTTTTACATTTGCGTTATAACTAATAAACACATTGGCAATCTTATATTATAATAATGTTTCATGCAACATAGGTGTGGTTCTGATTTAAAGATTTTTTGTTTTTACAAATCCTTTTTTAAATTTGTAAGTATTATTATTATTATTATCGTCCCTGTAGTAATATAATTCTTAGAGAAGTTACTTGATTTGCTTCCCTAGCAAATGCAGAAACTTAAATGGGTATGATAACCCACAATTTGACAAACGAAGATGAGATTTTATTCATATTTTTCCTTGAATTAAAAACCTGTCATAAAAAAGTTGAAAATTAAAATATAACATACTTAGAAATAAAATGAGTAATAGAAACTAATTTTGCATAATTAGAAAATACGAAACAGTTTTGAACCCAGAATTATTAGAATAAAGAAAGAACATTATTAAAGAAAATAATTACAAAAACTTATGCATAGTCTCTTTACAATATTAATGTTATTGTGCCAAATATAATTTTATATTAATTTTTTTTATCACTTAGTGATGGTTTTTTCTATAGAATTGAGATTAGAGCACAAATTTTGCTTTACATGAAAACTTTATTTA
>NC_051847.1:236743086-236756113 GCF_002237135.1 Teleopsis dalmanni | reverse complement strand
ATCATGTCTTCATATTTACCCCTGACAAGTATGACTATATCGTCAGCATAGCCTTGTGCCTCGAAATGTTTGGCACTGAGTCGATGCAAGAGCTCGTCTACTGCAATTGACCACAGGAGTGGGGATAATACACCCCCTTGTGGGCATCCTTTTACAGTATGTGCTTTTATTTCGGCATTGCCGAGAGTGGATTTAACCATTCTATTTCTTAGTACATTGCTTATCCATGTGCGTGTCGTATCATCTACTCCTATGTCATGGAGGCATCTTTCGATATGTGAGTGATCAGTATTATCAAACGCTCCCTCAATATCAAGAAAGCATCCCACCGCATATTCTTTGCAATCTACAGACTCCTGTATTTTATTAGTAAGACTGAGTAATGCATGTGTGGTGGATTTATTTTGTTGGTAGGCGTATTGGTTGGCGTGGAGTGGATTTATAGATAAATACTCTTCCCTTATATGCCTTTCCACTATCTTCTCCATAGTTTTTAAAAGAAATGTAGTCAAACTTATAGGCCTATGGGATTTAGGAAGTTCGCTAGGTTTACCTCCTCCTTTAGGTATGTATTTGACAATTGCTTCCTTCCAATTAGTGGGAATGATTCCCATCGCCAGCCTAGCTCTAAAGATATTAATGAGGTAGGGCATAAGGTCAGTTAGTCCCTTTTGTAGGAGTGCTGGAAATATTCCGTCTGCTCCAGGTGCTTTGAAAGGAGAAAATGAGTTGATCGCCCATTTAATTTTATCTTCAGTGAAGATTTTACGAGCAATCTTCCAGTCATTGTTTCTGGGCCTTTTGGTCACCAGGGAACTAAGCTGGGAGATTGATTGGTCGTAAATTGTAGATCCCGGAAAGTGTACTTCTGTTAGAAGTATAAGTGACTCTTTGCAGTCATTGGTATAAATACCATCAGGTCGTTTTAGAAGCCCAATGGGATTAGTGTGGCTTTTCGAGATAACCCTGTGGATTTTTGCGCTATTGCTTAAGTTTTGAATCTCTGAGCAAAAGCCTCTCCATGATTCTCTTTTTGCCCTTCTAATTTCTTTATTGTAGGCGGTGAGGGCATTTTTATAATTGTCCCATTCACCGTTGGTTTTTGCCTTGTTGAAGAGTCTCCGGGATTCGACTCTTAGCTTGGCTAACTTTTTATTCCACCATGGTGCACTTCTGTTGCCGGTCTTATTTTTCACCGGACAGGCCCCATGGTAGGCATTTATAATAGTTGTGCTTAAGGCAGCATCAGCTATTTCTAAATCATGAATATTTTTTATCGTATGTTTATTACTGCCTAGATTGGCCTTGAGTTCGTCAGTATAAAGATCCCATTCTGTGGCCCTAGGCACCCTATACGATTCCCTTACCTTCATATTTAGTTCAATATCAAATCTAATCTGACGATGATCAGACATGGATGTTTCTGCTGAAACATTCCAGTTTTTGATAAAATGTTTTATAAATTGTGTTGCTAGGGTGATGTCTAATACCTCTTCCCTGATTCTGTTTATAAAAGTGGGCTTATTGCCCGTATTCAAAATATATAGGTTGTTACCAGTTATAAATTCAAATAGACACTCACCTCTTTTATTGATGTCGGTGCTGCCCCAGATCGTGTGGTGTGCATTAGCGTCACTTCCAACGATGAGTTGCCTCTTGCTTTTAACACTGTAGTCTACTAGTCCTTTCAGTGATAGGAAGTCCAGGTTTTGGGAGTCTCCAGGTAGGTAAGATGAGCAGACAATGAGCTCTGTCTTACTTACTGGGGTGTCCACAGAAATTATAGCTGCTACCTGGTCCTTGTTGGTGTGCTGTGGAATAATGAAAGCATTAATGTCATCTCTTACCACAATACAAGCACGAGGTCGACCATGGCTGGCATGATCGTACAGTAGCTTACCTTTTATTCCCTTTATCTGGTTCTCATATACATATGGCTCCTGGATAAAGGCTAGGTCAATCTTTTCAGATAGAAGTCGCTGTGTCAACACCGCCGTAGCAACTTTGGCGTGTTGAAGATTAACCTGCAGGCACCTCATCATTTTATTGGTATCGTCCTTTACCGTTCCGCATCCACTTGGGCAATTTTGTCCCATGAGTGGGTGCTTCCTGTCGAGGGGATCTTGAAGCTGGTTTCTTTGGCCCTTGCTTCTGGTCCTTTATGCTAGATACCGGTGTGCCACCCTGCTGTTTTGAGGTGCTGGGTCCGACTTCAGTTCGGGTGCTGTCCCGTATGACCTTAACCGTCTCACCTGGCTTATCTGCCTGTGCTTTTGAGGTACTGGGTCTATCACCTGAAAGCGGCCTTTTGGATGGAGGCACCTGTTGCTTGACGTCACTGGGTTTCTCTGTCGTAAATGGCCTTTTTGTCGTCAGTTTCTTGGGTCCAGTTGGCTCTCCCTTCACACGTACGTGAATTTGTGTGAAGTTCAGATACAGCTTCCCTGCCTGACCGACTATCCAATTTTTGGATTTTTCGTCCACTGAGATCGTAACGGTTTCCCCACCATTCTTATCTTTCTCAGTCCTGAGAATTCTCCACGATGATGTGCAAATGCCACCATATTGTTTTTCCAATCGGGACATCAGAATTTCTGGTGGTAGCACAGCAGAGGGGGGAATAAATGTGATGCACACATAGGTTTTGGGCATCTCTTCGCCCTGAAACACTTTGAGAATAGCATCCGGGAATGGTTTGAGTTTTGGGACACAGGTGGTCAGCCAGTTCCTCGTTTCACCATTGCAGCATGTTAATGAGAGCCATCCGTCTCTGTTAACACTGGTGATGAAGCCGTAGACACTATTGTGCTTGGGAAGTTTGTCAATTTCTTCCAGGAGCTTCGATTTATCAACTCCATTTGGTCACCAGTGAGATTCACCTCCGGATATTTCTCATGGGCGATAGCCACTTTGCAAGCATTGGCTACATCCCTGTAAGATGGAGTCGGTTTTAGCTGGTTTCCGGTAGAGCTAGATGTGTGTTGAGTGGCTTTTGGCTTTTTGGGCTGCGGGCGTTGTGTTTCTTCGGGAGATGTGTTATTAGATCTGCACCTTTTGCTGGTACTGGGTCTGTCACTTTCTCCTTCTGCTGCCAAGGAAGTTTTGTAGAGAGAGTATCGCTCTCTCTCTTTCTGCTTCGCAGTCTCCAAATCCAATCCATCCCTAATCATGGCCTTGATGCGTCTTTTCTGAGCCCCGGTGAAGTATTCCGCTTTCTTCCTGGTCTCTATGTTGCCGTCACCTGAGTTCACCATGCTCTGGGTATTAGCATTAGACGCACCGCCATCGTGGTCATCTGTGTCCATAGGACTCTGGGTGTCAATCACCGGAGAGGTGTTCCCACCGCTTGATACCATTGGTCTCTGAGCAGATGGGTTCAGATCATCCAGATCCTGAATCTTGAGAGATGCTTCAAGCCTCTTTTCAAGATTTCCTCCAACCTTCGTTGGCGAACGGAGTAGAGCTTCTTCCTCTGACTCTGTAATTATATTATTAACAGGTATATTTAGTTTGTTTTCCATATACAGTGTTTAATATAAGGGAAAGAACAGTCACCCAAAGCAGAGCCCCATACTTTGAGAAGGCATTAATTAAAACAGGACAGTGCCCGGTATCCTGAGTTCATTACTAAAAGACTGGATGCACCCCTCCAGTCAAGCATCCTCGGCGTAACAGTCTACCTCAGATTTGGGGGTTTTTATAGGTATCGTACAAATTTGAAAGCTACACATATCAAAACAAATATTACTATAAATACGTACCCGGGAAGTTTTCTCTTCCCAGCCCGACAATCAGCAGTCCACCCTTGGCAGAGACATGACCATATCAAGAGCTTCCCATCAGCCTGAGAGATTGTCGCACTTACCCTTACGAGTCTGGCTGATAAGCTGGAACTTAGTGGACGGTCTTTACCGCCACCTACTCCCTGAGACGCTAGAGTATTGTTTAGCCATTCAGACTTTGCCAGCTTGCAAAAACAAAGAGCCTATCTACAAACTAACTACTACAAGGACTACAAGGTTACAAACTACAAACTACAAACTACAAACAACAAATTAACTACAAATTTATAACTACTTACTATCACTACAAACATAGATTACAAAACAACACATTCTACCTTAACCTACTGGTAGATCTTGGTTGCACTTCTTGCTCTAATCTCAATCAACATTCCAGTCAGTGACATCAGTGATAACACTGACTGAAATATTGATCAGAATAGCTCAAGTTGTATCTAAGCCCCTACACCACGACAAGGTGCCTACCACGTAGAGGTAGGTTATTTTCAGTTAAAATTCGAATAGATTGTAAATCACTAGTAATTAGTTCTACTTACTTCCTACTTGGGTTCCCTCTTCAGTCCTCTTAAGCAAGATATACTGAGATTGTTCAATTGAGTGCATACGAAAATAACTATACTGCTTACTATTCGATAGTACACATCTGGAAGACGTTATCTGATATTGTCAGACTAGTCGAACAAATCTTAGATTTGATTTCATTCATATTCGTCTCTATTTATATACTTTTGGAGCAGTACAATCTTAGAAACGCTTTAACCCGGATTGAGATGTGAAAATAGAATAGTAAGCCATATATATTTAATTTTTGCCATTCTGCTTGAGACCCCTCCAAAACTTGGATTTTTGAATAAAGGTGGGTTTTTCTACTCCCGAAAATTATTATCCTCTTAATTTATTATTCTTTTGAGGAAACAAAACGACCTCATTATGTGTTAAATTAGAACTTCATACGAGATGATCATTTAGTTGATATTTCGAGTGCTGAAAAGCAAATTTTTAAGTAATTTATTTAAGCAGTTATAACAGAGCCCACATTGTTGTGATATAATCATTTGCTGTGAAGTGCACCAAACGCAAACATCTATTCTTATATTTGGTTCTTCGTTAAACACCCAGAAAGTCAATTACTGTTTGATTTCTGGCTCATATGCAGAAACTCAAACCTTATCACATTGACACCCTACTATCCACGTAAGTGTTTTAAAGTATCCTCGTTGCATTTCTTAAAAAGTTCTTTGCATAAAGGATTCATTTATACCTATTGACCCTTTATGCTACCATTCTGGAGGTTCTGGAGCTGGCCAATATACCGAAAAAAGAAAAGAAATTATATATGGTACTATTCAATAAAAATATTTTAACTAACATATCATTGTTGAGCAAATAGACTTAAGTTTCGTTGTCACAGTTTATTACATGACAACTGCAAAATCAAATGAATATTATTGTCTCCCCTAGAAAATAATGGAGTGTGGACCCCTTATAAGACTTTTATATACTTCACTTAAACGATGAGTACGATAAATAAGCAATTTATTAAATAAACTAAGAAGAATGACATTTAATAGAAATTGTTGGAACTCTTCTGTGTCTCTACCAATTTTTTAAATTGTTAATTGACGTTTAAATTATTTTGTTAGATTCTGGAGTCATAACAAACACGGACGCAATTGTGATTATATCGAAAAGTGTTCGGAGTTCTATAAAATTATCACAAAACCAAAATCTGTGTGACTGAAGAGTTTAATCAAGAACCCAAATTAATAAAACTAATCTTTGAAGCATATCTGACTTACATTGTTGCCATAAAAAAATACTGAGGAGACTAGGAACACCTAGTTGTAGAGTGTGAAGTCAATGGATATAGAGACAGAAGATACTCAGCTATTCGTCGTACCGATCAAATGCAACAATAATATAAAAAAAAATTAGAATAATAATATGTAGGGCGACGTAAGTACAAGTGGAGTAAGAACAGGGTTGGTGAGTGAATGAATTGCAATAATAACGGAATAATAAAAAAAAAAAAAACAAATAAATATAAGATAAAGTCAGTGCAAGTAGAGAGAGAATAGGGTTATCAACTGGATGGGTGGATAAATACCAATAATGGAAGAATAAATTTGTAAAAGAATGTATGGTAAAGTAAGTGCATTTAGAGAACGAAAAAAATCGTCAACTTTATTATTGATTATGGAATATAAGATTAAGCAAGTGCAAGTAAAGATAAAAGAGCATCGTTTATTACATGTATGGATCACATGTAACGGGAACAAAATAATAAATAAAATAAATCAATATAAGACTTGTATAAGACTTATCATGACTTATTTTAATAGATGTGTTCTAGACTTTACACTGCAAACAGAACTCATTCTTTTTATATACTAAAATAGCTTGAAACAGTTATAACACATTTTTAAAAACAAAAGAGTTGTTTTTCTTATAAGTGTGAAATACTTATAAATCTCATGTGAGTTATCACTGTTTTGTTTATATTTATTTGTCGCACGGAATTATTGCACTCAGAATGCACTTTTCAAGTCTGATGCTTTGCGCCGAAGTTGTGGTTTCGCTGCGATAAAATCACGCACTTACGCCTAATTCCTAACCTGAGATACACACGGTTGACAACTCACAAGCACTGCCGGAGCGCTCCGCTCACTAACTCACAATCTGTATCAATCCAAGTGGCCATAAAATCATGTCGTTAATTGCATTCGCATCACTTATAAGCTTTCAGACGGGGCAACTTCCTATTAACTTTTCTCTTGACTTTATGAGTTTATGACGCGTGCCTTTGTTTTTATTTGTTGAGCATTTTAATTGTGATTATGTATATGTAAACGTGAGGCGTTGAATAATTTAAAAGTAGAAAAATTATATGCGTGGGTATAAGACTAAAGCCAAACAACAGAAAGACAAAACCAAACCAAAACCGCAGCTAAGGTAAACCAAACATGGAAGCAAAGTGAAAAATGAGATACATATGGCATTGATGATTATTTTTAGGAGCTACAACAGGTCCACAAAAAGACCTATAATGTTTAATTGTATATTCTATGAATAGTCCAATATCCAATCCAATAGGTATTTCACTCGATGTATATAGACAACAATAAATTCCTTTTAATATTTAGTAGTAGAGACAATGAACTGCAATTGCACTTATACATATGATGTATAGTAGGGTGATATCAAGTTGACATAACCACTTAAAAAATTCTATATACGATCTACAATATATGATCTGATTTCTCTATTTATATTTATTTTTGTTTTAGTATGTAAATTAAGGGCTTAAATGCATTTGTTTTTCTGTTAGTCGTTGTCGTTTGATTAATCACTTCTTAGTGGTTTTGTAATAATTTTTGTTAAAGGGGCGTCAGTCTCTTTCATGTTTAGGACACAATTTTGTCAGCAATAAATATAAAACATATTTACATATAATAAATAAATTCGATTTCACTTAAATATAAAATACTGCTTATTTAAAGATATTAAATTAAAATATATTTTAATATGATTCGTTTAATTTTTTTTTATTGTAATTTTGTTAACAAAATATGAAATTAGGTAAAGAGGTAGGTGGAACTCTTTGGCATCAAGATGCTAAGATTTTTTAATGTGATTATCTACCGTTAAGACATAAGACCATAGTAATCGTAACACACGTAACAGTATAATCAAACGATAAACATACAACGATATTGATGTTTGATTATGATTTCTGACTTGTGAGGATGTTACGCCTATCAAATACCGCTGCTGTATTTTAGAACGCAGCATTTGGTTGGAAAATGCAATTCCATATGGAACTAAATTTGAGTTTTAACAAAAACCACCATGATTCCTCGATTAAAGGGGCCAACATTAATTTGTCAAACCAGCCTTACCTATGTGGTATCAGACTTACACCTCCGATATCATTATATACTTCAGCATTTGGATATACTATGTGGTATTAGTAATAGATCGTGGAACTTTGAATATTTAACTAATTTTTGTCTTGGTAATTGAATGAATTTAATGTCTACAGAGCATCCTTTTATGTTCAGTATGACCAGAACGTATGTTTTGTTATTACTTATTCGAAAATGCCATTTACACTTTTAGAACGCACCCCTATGGTTATTTAGGAATATTTTTTTTGATTAGTATTTGTTCATCAGGAACATTTGTTTCTATACTATTATCGTCTTAATCTGGAAAGATCTTACCATTTACATAGAAAGATCTTCATTCTTTGATTTTCACTGACAATATACTTTATTATTCAGTAATATTGTATTCATTCTTCCAAGATATCTTTCATCCAAAACTATAGCACTTTTCCATCATTCCATCAACTTACTATTTCTTTGCCTAACTAGAGGTCAGTATTTGATACTTTGGATGGAATACAATCGTAGTCCTAAAGTAACATTCTACATTTAATAATATTAGAAATCGGCGTGTGTTGTAAAACTTTCACTCCAAAAGCACTGTATCTTTGCAATACTATCATCACCATAAATTTTTCCGAGGAAACGATATCTGCAGGCAAAAAAATTACCCACAAACTTTTGAGAAGTACCTAGTATTTTAAATATTCCGAGTATTTCAAATATTTCATCCTTGAAAATATATTATGGGCATACAAGAATAACTTTCTAGAACGAATTTAATAGATATCCATTAAGCCAAAATATTTGTCATGTTCAGTGGCGTAACTACATTTTTTGGGCCCATAAGCAAATTCTAACTCAGGGCCTCCTATTGACATCTTATAATACCCTTTACACGAAAAAGTGTTATATTAGACTTGTATATTAGACTTGTCAAGATTTTCGTAACGCATAAAAGGAAACGTCGAAAATACCATAAAGTATATCAGTATATGTAGGTATATATATACTTTTTCAGTTCAAACTACTCTCTCTACATTTGAACTCTTCGAATGAAACTTTACACACATACTTTTCGGCAGCGGTCCCCGTTCACCACTTAATTTGATTGAAATTGGACGACTTATTCTTATAGATGTATGTATTTTTATTTTTCCTGACAAATTTTTCCAATCACGAAATCTAGAACACCATTGATTTGTTTGATTAGAAAATAACCAGGACGGCTTACAATATACTGAATCCAATAACTTTAAATAATATAACCAAAGTCGTGGCACTGTTCCATATTTTCTTTTTAAATTAATAGTATGAATAGTATAAAGCATTGAAACTTCTATTTTCTTGAATAGGGTCCTTTAAAGATTTTCTTGAAATTACAAATCCAATCTTGTTCAAAACCCAAAATTTATGTTATTTCAACAGAAAACGTTTCGTCCCACATTTGAGAATTTATTAAAAATAAATATGAGTACATAAATTTATAATGGGGCCCCCTAAGTTCGGGGGGCCGAAAGCGTTGCTTTCAGTCGCTTCCCTGTAGTTACGCCACTGGTCATGTTATTAAGATCTTATAGCACATATGCGAGTTGAGTCAACTGCTAACAAATTATGATTATTAATAAAAAAGAACTAATAAGAAATGTAACAGAAAAGCTGTAGTTGTCTTCAACCCGATCATTTTTATCACATTTCATAAAAATAAAATATAGCTTTCGTTGAAAAAAGAGAAAGATATAGCGCCTGTTTGAAAAATAATTATTTATCTAACATCAGAAAAAAGTTGCAAATAATCGAATAGTGTTCATACTTCGAAAAGTGTCTTAACCGAATTCATTAATATGTTAATTGTAAAACTAAGAGGAAGTAACTACGAAAATTTAGTTTACTATGGCATAAAAAATTTTTTAATTAATTTTTGAATTTTAACTAAAAATAAATTAATTTTGCTCACAGAAAGCATTTTATTTAGTTTAGAAAGGATTTGCTTTACTAAAAGTGTAAATTGTATTTAATTTTAAAACAATTGCATTAAATTTAAAAGTGAATGCATTCAGTTGGGTTTGCATGTGTACAACAAGCTTATTGCATATAAATTTAATGTAAATAATACAGGGTGGGCAAAAGTTCCCTTGAAGATTAAAAAAAAATTAATAACGTTTTTATATGTGAATACTATTAATATTTTTTTGTTTATTTCAAACATTAAACTTGAGAGTTTAAAGTGTGGAACAATACATCATTGTGAAACAAAATTGGGTCCATTTTTTTTTTGTTGGGTTCAATTCTCTGTTTAAGGACATTTTGAGTTCAATGTTAAGTATTACGATATGCCCTTGTATTTACTAAAACTCATACTCTCAACTTTTTCATAGACAGAAATAATTTTACTGCTATTTTGTTGAACGGAATATATTCTTCATAGCTTAGTAAACCAATAAATTTATACCATTAACTCAATTCCACTGTAATTTTAGTGACTCAGTTTATAACTATTAAAATTACGGCGGACTTAGAGAGATATGGAAGATGTAATCTTCCAAAATAATTTGTATATTTTTGTAATTTGTTAACAGATACTACCAATATTTAAAACAATAAAAGTAATTCTGAAGATTATAATACGTTTATAACATTTGCAAACGTATGGTCTTCTGTTTATGTATAGACGTTTCTATTAAGGAATTCAAGAATTATTCCCGAAATTATTTTATATATTTGCCTCGTATTACTGAGATATGTTTGTTGTGTAAATACAATCTGTAGATTTTCTCAGTTTTTAAATCTTAGCTTAGCTTAATAGAGATTGCTCTCCTGGTTGCCATGAACTCCTTAGATTACGGTATCAACATATTTTAATACTTCATTTTATAAATCTTAAAATATAATCTATGGTAATTAGATTTTTATATACTGTTCATATTTCCACTGGTACACCAAATAACCACTTTCTGAAAGGTTTGTTTCAAAAAGGATAATCTAATCTTTCCTGTGATACTATAATTATTATGTTGAAGCTATTTGAGCCAGTGCACTTGAGCACTTTTACTCTTTCTTAACTCGAGATTTTTTCAAAACCCCTCTTTACGCCTTGACTGGATTATTGTTTATAATTGCTCTTGTTAATTATTAATAAGATTTTTTTTATTCCTTACTAATATGAGCAATAGGTAAGTAATTTTTCTCAAGGAAAATATCGGATGACTACTAAAGTGAGCATGATGAGATTGTTCTAACCACACTTGATATTCACGACTCTGTGCACTTGACATTGATACCACGCAGAACTCAGAAGGGCTTGGAGATAATTATTATGTCAGGTGCAAACCTCACGACAAGTTATTCGGATCAGTTAAGTGAAAACATTTATATTCTACTAAACCAATTCATTTATATTTCAATTCAGTTTTGATTTAGTTAATATTCATTATATTTATAGTGCTATTGACCATAATTAAAATATTTAATTATTTGCAAGTATAAAAATAAGGCACTTGCAAAACCACTTGCGGTTTCTACATAACATTTTTATAATTATTTATTTTTACATTTTATATAATTATTTAAATAAAAATTATTTGAAAAATATTTAACATTTTGTTTCAAAAAAAAAAAGCGGAAAACGTGATACCTTCGGTTTCACTCCGCGAATTTCGATTTCTCAACACGTCCAAGTAGATACTCAAATCAAGTAATAATTTCACATACAAAAAAACATCTGATATACATAAAACAACCATTAAATTGGTGAGAGTTAAATAAAAATAACTATTATTGACCATAAAAATAGGTAATAACATTTTAATAACTAAATTAAATTTAACTGAGATATCTTTCAAAAAAGTGTGTCATCACAGCGATTGCATAAAAAGTTTTTCGCAATTAAAAAATCAAAACAAATTAACACTATCAGTGGTTAGCTAAGATCGGTTGTTTAAGGCATTTTACACAGCTTCAAATATATATATCTAAGTTTGATTTCCGATTTTAAATAGATCTAACTTTTTCTTATATCAGTATCATATCATATCAAAATCGACCAATCGACTTCGGTAAACACATACGCCACATGCATCTAATGGGAGTACTAATATCAGTAGCTAATAAGAACGCAATATACTAGAACTAGTGCTAAGTATCTACTTGCAAATCAGTCCATATAGAAAATGTTAATGGATTAAAGTCTTTCATGGTGTATTGCAAATCTGTATAAATATTTAATAATTTATATTTTATTTAGTTTATATGAATTAAAGTCTATATGCAATTCAATCCATCAGAGAAGAAGAATCTATATTAAACAATTTTCTTTTCAACAATCACATTTGAACTAATACTAATATTGATACTAAATATATTAAATAGGTGTGTAAGTAGAGTGACATTAGCCTACTGCGATGCACATTGGTGTATTGGCGTTGCGATACTACCGAATCCCAAATCAGGAATCCCTGGTTCCACGAAAGAACCAACCATAGCTATATTAAGTAACAAGCAACCAGGATCTGACTCATTAATAATACTTCTAAATATAAGGTTTCAGTCACAGTTTGATATGGGTAAATATATTAAAATTTTTAAGTGAAGAACCAAAAAAATCATTAACAATATATCGAGATATGCTTAAAAAAGAAAGCAACTATATTAGACTATTCTCTGGTATATCAAGCTAAGTTTAAAATCATTTTAAACTCGAGTTTTTGGTTATGAACTGCAGTCTATAAGTTAGGTAAGATTAAATTGACTAACCATAAACGATATATAATCTATTCGTTATTAGATCTACCAAATGGGACTTTAGTTACTATAGTCACTATAGTTAATTTCTATCATGTATGTATCATGTACCGAATATTCTCTCTTACGTTTAATATACACATGACTTTTGCGATGTTGCAGTTACTGAAGCTATTTCTCTTTATCATAACTCGCCTTTCTATATCTTCACCTGTTAAGCATGCCATACTACGGAAGTACGTATATAATAAAGAAAATAATGAAGAATTATTAGTTTAAAGAGTACTTGTTATCTCTGGCACCTGAAATATCAAATATTAACTAATGATGCCAAGATAACTAGGAATAATATAAATTTTGGAGAGCATAAGCAAAACCTCTGGAAACTAAAAGTTATTAGATTCAAGTGGAGCTGAGCAATGGGAATAATTGGGACAATACTTTCACATGCATTTTAAGGATAAATAAATTGAAGTGGCTATTGGCAAGTTGGATAACTAGAACACTACCTGCACTCTTGACAACTTGAAATGAAAAATGTATTACTAACAATGATTTATTTTACTGTCATAATTAACGGTATCGAATAGCGCAAAA
>NC_051847.1:236734113-236742986 GCF_002237135.1 Teleopsis dalmanni | reverse complement strand
TCATATTAGTTATCTGACTGAAAAATTACTTTAAGTTCATTTTGTTTTTTAATTAACTAATAGTCGTCTTTGAATCATATATTTGAACATCGCGGGTCATTATTCTGTTCCTGCATAAAGTAGAAATATGAAGTCATAATAGAAAGAAATTACAACGATCCGGTAGTAATTTCTGAGGCTAACCTAACAAACAGTCTCGATCTAACACAATATAGAGAAAACACATAGTATCCTCAATTTTTCTCATCTTTATGCATCCTTTAAGAATGGTTTGTATTGAAATTTAGCTTGTACTTGTCACACAAATCAAGGAAAAAAACTTATCCTTGCATAATTTGATATCCTTAATTCTGTTAAATAGTGAATATTTTCATGTTTGCTTGGCTGTTATTGAATCACACTAATCAATGTAAATACAAATTAGAAAGTAGGAGAAAGTGAATGAGAATAGAAAGATAACTAACAAAATTACATTAATTCAGTTTCAGTTAATAAATAACATAATCAAGTAAATGTTGGTTTATGCTATTAAATAATTGCTTAATACTCTATCAAGGATGTACCAAGGATATGCGATGTAGCAAACGTGAGTGTAGAAAAGTGCAATATTTTAGTTAAGAGAGTTGAATGAAATAGAAATACAACTAATGCTTTGAGAACGAGGATGAGCTGTTTATACTGAAGATGTAAAGAAATTAGCAAGGATAACGAAGATGTAATGTTTGTGTCGATAAAGTAAATAAATACAAAATGAGTTTATAAAATGGCATACAAAAATTTGATTATATCGTTAGTCTTGATGGAATCCGTTCGGTTTGGTTTCTTAGGATTTGCTTTGGTTGTACTATGACATTTGCTTCATTATACTCTACATATAATTAGAATAATTCAATAATTCATAAAATTAATTGGTTTAAGGAACTAATGCAAGTAGCAGACTATTTTAGCTGCATATGTTCAAAATGTTTTATAATAAAAATATTTTTCTCTTGCATTTCAATGACACAGTAATTCTAGCATTGGTTTGTGGTTTAAATGCATTTAATTTCTGAATGAAATATTTATTTTCTTGACATTTTCACATAATTTTACAATTGCTAAGGTTGAATTTTATTGAACAGCTCATACTGAATAAAAATTAAATGCCTGAAAATTAATTAAAATAGTTATGAAAACCGCATACCTTTTATAAATCAAAATCCAAAATGCTCAATAGTAAAATGCATATTTATTTTAATTGCACTCTGTAAACAGTGCAATAAATAAATCAATAAATATTTATTGATGGTTTTGCTCAATTTATTTATTACCAGCAAAAATGATTTATAAATCGCAAAGCACGTTACACTAAATAATTGACTGTTAAGTGAAATGTTTATGAAATTTTATGAAACACCACAAATTTCTATTTACATTAGCTTGAGCTTGAGCACAGGAGCACAATAGCACAGGAGCGCAAGGATATATGGCATTGCGTAGGCAAATAACCAAAACTATTCTCCTGTGACTATGGTCAATATGAGTGGAATACAGTAGTATCTGTTATGGTCAATATATTAGATTCCATATGGTAAAAATATGCGTGAAATATTTCTATCTTCATTTTTGTGCACTTAACTGACCAACACTAAACCAGACAGATTACGTGTGAAATTACTAAAAACACAAAATCCGTTCCAAATTTGATGGCATAGTCGGGGACATAAGGTATATGGTACAGCAGAAGTCAAAATGTGTGAAGTACGCAATTTTGTTGAAAATTTCGTGTAATTTTTTATTTGGTAGATTCGTGACCAGACACCATAAATCATAAAAATTATATATTTTGTCAGTACGTATTTTGAATTTGACTAGAACTGCAAATATTTTCATTTTTGTAATATTTGTTTGCCTTTCAAGTGGTCAATAAATGCATTTTAAATTGGCTTGTTTGTCACATTTGTTTGTGAATTACGTGAATTCGGTTTCAATTGCGAACACACAAAATTTAATGAATAATTTCTGCAATGCCCAGCAATGGGCGTAGAGGCACTACATAAAATTATTTTTCATTATATTTATATATCCAAAGCAAAAATTACCAATAGAAAATTATGAAATATTATCAAGAAATCAGAATTAAGCAAAAAAATTATTCAGCATTGCCAACCCAAAAGCAAGTAAATTGCTTAAATAAACAATTGTTATAATTTATAATCATTATCATAATTTTTTTATCATACATAATCATCATTCTGCCATATTTTAAGTTACATTATCTATATTTGTACTTAGAGTTGTCTATTAGCTTATGGACCTCAATGAGTACACATTAACCAAGTATGCTCAAAAACTTGATTTGAGATGATTACCACTCTGCCCTGTTTAACACAGTACAGTATCAATAATATGTATACAACTAGATTCTGTGCCCTCAATCTTCTGCAGAAGTTGTTAAGATGAAGTTAATAAGCCAATAATCGAAGATTTGTTCTATATTGCATGGACTCTCTCCACGAACTTTCTGTGAGATTAATTTTTTTTGGTAAATTGTTAGTGCTACGCTCAATTGATTAAATTAAAGTTTTACAGTATGTTACTTAAACCATGGTATATCAGTAATGAAGATATGCTCAAAATTTTGAAAGTCGAAAGTGTGTAAAACTATATCTAAGAGAGAGAGTGCAAAAAGTGTTTCATTCTGTGGATGCTTACAATAATTCAGAATTGGACTCTCTCAAATCAAATGTATATTCCATCAGGAAGATATGCTTCAAATCAACTTTTCAAAGTTCACCTGAATAACTTGTTAACAGAATTCAACGGATTTTCTTATTACAGTGTATTACTCAAGTCTTCACAGGCAGTATTACAAGAGTACAAGTGGTTAAGACACTAATTCACGTTTTATCAACCACAGAAGAAGAAGACACTTAAACCAAATATTTTGCACCCTTTTTTGACATATGGTACAAATTTGAGCGCCATCTGTCAATTAGTTAGCGATTTTTACTATGGAAAATTCTTGTTGTACGCGATTTTTTCACCAAACACGGCCCCACTGTCATCGCTCAGGCACCATATTCGCCAGATCTGAATCCGTGCGACTTTTTTCTGTTCCCGAAACTCAAATTAACCCTTCGTGGTAAGCGTTTCGAGTCGATTGTATCTGTAAAAGAGAATTCGCTAAAGGAACTAAAAGCCATACCTGCACGGGCCTACGAAAAGTGTATGGAAGATTGGGTTAAGCGTTGGCATATGTGTATCGCTTCAAAGAGCATATTTTGAAGGAGATAAAATAAATTTGAAAGAAAATTTAAATTTGTGTGTTTTATTTACAAAATCCGAGTACTTTTGGAGCAGAAGGTATGTAGTCAGTAGAAATTTCAATAAATTAATTAAAATTTTTGTTGTTGTTTCTACATTACTGTTTTTCTATATTCTATTATATAGCTGATTTGTGAAAATTATTATTAGTGTTATTAGTGTTTGCCGTTTTTTTATCACTAAATGATGTTTGGTACACATATATCTTGCAACAGTTGTCCGATTATCTCAAATGAGCACCGGTTTGAATGTTGACATTTCAGGGTATAAGATTTAAGTAAGATTTAAGCTGCTTATTTCGTTGTATTGTAACATTTCGTAAAGTTTCATTACGTGCTAAAACATAACATTCTGTTAACATTGGAGTGCTACATTATTTATACATCATAAATGCAATGTAAACATAAATACCAAAATAAACAAACTATAGTGAAATATTATTAATGTTTGAGCAAAGTGCACACATGCTCGTTAAAATCGCACAAATTTTCATTGAAATCGGACGAACTTAGCAATTCAAAAATGCAGTTTGCATTTTTAATCTTCTGTGAAAATGCTTTCAATTTTCTGCACGGCACGAAATGCGTTGCCAAACCGAATGTGGTTAAGTGTCACCAACAACAGTAGAATCGAGCAATATTGCAGAGAAACAACAACAATAAATTTACTCAACATGCAACACAACAACAACTACAACAACAACACCACCACCACAGGAGCAACATTAATAAAAACAAAAATTACAATTGTCAACAATTTTAATTTTCGTTTGTATGAAGTTCAGAGAAAAACTCAATATATATGTGAAAAAGGACGACGCCAGGATCACGCATACCCACAGTCAGCCACGTGTACCAGGACAGTGCGAAAGTGGTGTACTCGTTTATGCACTTCCGCTGCACTCCAACGTTTTACATGACATGGAAATTGTAGAAAAATTTGTGGCTGCATTCAACGTTGATTATGTGCCATTTTTCCAGTTTTTGTGTGTTTACAAATAGTTTTCATTTGGTGCAGTTGCCTCGCAGCGTGGAAATGGGAAAAAAATTTCATAAAATATTTTTCATGCACTATGGAAATTGTTTGTGGTTTATTAGTAGTGGTTGCTGAATGAAAACTTATGAAAATTTGATGACAATATTCCCGAAATTATAAATTAGTTATATTAAAATTTCACAAATTCCAATCCAAATGAATATATTATGCAAATAACTAATGAATTTTTTTTTTATTAAAACCAAATTTTATGCATTTTGTGCATTTGATATGCAACTTTAATATATTTTCACTTTTATTTTTGATTGATTTTAGCTAGAGCTTTATTAATATAAGCTAAAAAGATTTCTTTATAAAATATGTTACTCATACGCAGTGTAGGTAACACAATAGCAACATAACACGAAAGATAAGGCAGCATTCTCCAAGAGTGAGCGGTGGTGACACGAAGATACGGTGGGAGGATGGGGCTCAATTGGTATAAACATATGAAATGCAAACGGAATAGCTGTTCCAAAACTCTACATTTTCTAAAGTCGCCGTTTAATAATAATCACATCAACCTTAAAAATAGAAAGTTATTATATACTCAAATAATTATGCCAACACTACTGTACGGATGTGTTACGTACACCAAAACTTCAAATACTAACATAAAACTATTTAAGGATGCATGGTATATTAGAACAACAGACATACACAGAGGTCAAAGGATCGACTCAGTGAAAAAATATATCAGGGAGAGAACCCTAAAGTTATTCAAAAAAGTTGATACGCTGCTCAACCCCGCCCTAACAAACTTCAAGTCTACCTCTTAACCCACAGGAAGATATGCTGACCCACGATCCGTCATCATTTAAAAGATAACGACCATAATTTGTAACGTGTTAATATTAAGTACAATAATATGTAGTTTTCTTTGACTATATTCAAACCATGTTGGAATGATTTTTCATATGATATGTAACCATAGATCAAATATACAGATCCATAACTACATTCAGACAGTGTTGTGAATAGTAATCGATAAAAGTCAACTAAATTGACATAAAATAAAATAGTGAACTGAAATGGTTATGGGATCTATACTTTGGGATTATATGATTTATAAATCATCCATTACATTGAAAATAAAAAATATAAAATTGACTCTAATTAAATCAAAAGAATGTAGAGTACGATTAAAACTTAACAAGTTTATTGTGTTTAAATAAAAGAAACTAATTCAGGAAAGATTTTCAATTTAAAGGTATGATGTTTGGTGTACTAAATACGTTCAAAAAGCAGTGATGCACTTAACAGTGGAACTATGGTGTTCCGAGCACAAACCTTTCTTTATACTGCAAATGGGAATTACTGTGCTTAGCATTGTTCTATTTAAAACTTAAATCAATATAAAAACAAAATGCAAACACAACAGCTGATTTTTAAACTAGTTTGCGCAGTTTGAGGACCATTGGGAATACAAGAAAATAACAACCATTATTAAGTCACTATTGCCATTAAAAGCTTGTAATTGCTTTAAGGATTTAATTTGTGGCTTAGTCAAGAAAGGTTTTTTGTACCGTAAATACAAACCGAACCGTTACCGCTACTAAGTTCCATGCACTAAAAATGCACACTTAACCTTTATTTCATTTTTGTGTATTGCATCATTTTCTGCTGTAATGTTAATGAGGGCCTTTGAATTGGTAAGGATTTTTAACACATCCTTAATTAGTGGCAACGCCAGGTAATGTTTGTTCCGGCAGCGTGCTCTGCTACCAAAGTTCGTGGCGTAAAACGTTAAAAGCTTTTGCGGTGACTGCAGTTAAAAAAAAAATTTCAATTAAATTTTTAAAAACTAAAATGTATGTTAGATACTTTTTCCTTTTTGTAAGATCAAAAATTTTAGTAAAAGTTGCAAAAAAAATTTTTTTTGCAATTTTTTTTTTAAATATCTTTAGTGCTATTAGCTAGCACATTCATTTTGTTTATTTACTGTACATATTTTAATTAAGTTTAGCACTATTTGCTTGTACTTCCTGAACTTGCTTTTGTATAGCACTTTTCAAGAAACTTACAAAGCAATCTATTTAGAATCCCTTTCGCGTAAATTTTTCATCCGTTGCCACAATGTAGTATCTAATATTTCCGTCAATTTTTTCCCCAAGGACTCTCTTCTTCTTCATCGAAATATCTGGAAGGGAATCGAGTAACCCATTTATGTCCGGTGGTTATTTACAGTATCCTCATCGTAAAGTACACAAATTTATTGGCATGTTTTTGTTTTTGTTTTAACTTTTTTAAAGTAAAAAAATAGAGAAAAAATACATTAAATAAAAAATTAAATAAAGAACCAGCCTATTTCTTTATATATTTCACTTATTTTTAACTGAATATAACTTTATAGTTACTCACTTACTTATGTTGAGGCTTTTCCGAATTAGTGCATCTGGGCACTTTTACTATATGATGGCTGGGGGGTTTCTGCAGAGTCCCAACCATCTCACTGAATAATTTGAGTGTTCCTTATAATCTTCGATATTATTCAATGATTGATCTAAGATCTGCGTACCGCCTCGTGCGGTCAGTGATTACTCTGAGATTACATAGTGCTAAGTAGGGCAGCCTGTCGGTTTTCGCATATAGCTTTGGAGGTCTGTCCCTTTTATATTTTTTGAGCGGATCTATTCTAAGGTCTCAGCATGTCATTTGTGCTAAGAAGGACATGTTTTGTGTAAGAATCAACAGTACCATTTCGTCAGTGCGAAGAATAGAAGCCGGTGTTCCTCAAGGATCTCCGCTTGTTGTACAACATTTTCACACCCCAATGTTAAGTTTCTCGGTGCTGTCCTTATACGCAGATGACACTTGCTTGTTATATTCCGACAAACTTGACAGAAATGTGACCAATACGCTGCAGAAGCATGTTAATCTCATCCTGGAGTTATTCCTGAAATGGAAAATAAAAATTAGCAATGATAACTTTATACACGAGTGACAAATTACACAACTGCCTTCACGAATGTAGTCTGAAATGTTACCTTTCAAAGACGTGCTCGTTTGGTGTAATCGGATTGGTGTTGCCAGACATATGGGTACCAATGCCATCCACTGACAAAAATCAGCGGAAACTTTTTAATATCAACCAATACATATTAATATAGTTTACAGTGTTGATTAAATTTTATATTGCACAGAAGAGATACCACTTGTATAATCGATTTCTGTGGAAAAACATTTTAATAATAAATTCAATTTTCAGAGTATTTAATATTTAAGAGTTGAAGTGTTCAATATAGCCATTTTGCAAAAGGGATCCATTTTCCAATTAGCATGCAAATAAAATATATTAGCACAGAAGTGTAAGTTCGAAAGTTGTATGGTCGAAAGCATTGAAAACTACTCCAAATAAACTCAGGTACTCTAAAGTAAAGCTCCAGCTCCAATAAAAGTTCGCATAAGTAAGCACCACAGTCACACATTCATACATGCTCGCAATCATACCCTTACATTCAGTCACTCATTCATTTATGCATTCATTTGCACACTTAAGTTAGAGGACTATTCAGTTTCAATAAGTCACTTTTGAAATATGTTCCAAAACTTTTTCAACATTAATACACAAAAGTGTTTATGCAGTTTATTTATGCACAGATACTGATAGCATACTCATGCTATCTATATCTGTACACACAATCATAACCGTATTATAAGATATATAAATATACTTACACACTTCTGCTCAGATAAATAAAACAAAATTGTCAGGCAAATTTAAACAAGTTTGTCATAAACTTGACAAACACTCACGAAACTTTTTCGGTAAGTTCCTTTCCTGCCTTTCCTGTCTTGCCAAATAACCGAGTATCCGAGTATCCAAGTATCTACGTATCCACGTATCCACGTATTCACATATCCACGTATCTTCGTTCATCATATGTCATATGGAATTTTTTGTTCTCTGGAGTGTGGAAAAACAAATTTTGCTAGCGAATTCTTGTGACATTTAATTGTATTATTTATGTATTTTAATGGATGTCTGTTTGTGCGATTTGTTGTGTGACATAGTGTGACTTTCGCAGGTAACATAAGCACGAGTTTGAATAAAGTGACAAAAAACTTTTCCATATATTTTCTATACTGATTAAAAGTTTATTTATTTAATTAATGTTGCTGCAGTGAATGGAAAGTTTTATTTTCCTCAAAATTCATTAACATATGGAATTCTGCAACTCTGAACTGTTATAAATTTATTCCAGCCTGCAGCATTTTGTAGCAAATTTTTAAAATTATCCTTTATACCATTGTTGAAATGGAATTATCCTCGACAAAAGGTGCGCTTAACAAAACTGAACTATTTTTGAATAATTTAAAGCTTAAATAAATTTTTAATCATATCAGCGATAATCCTTCTCAGCTTAGCTTAGTAAAATAATTAATACATTCAGTTTTGTTTAAAAAGTAGTTAACATAAGCTGCGATCAACAACTTTCCAGTTGGGGTTATGTAGAGGCCTATACGATAAGCACCTATCATATAAAACAAAATAAAATAAAATAAAATAATATAAAATAAAATAAAATAAA
>NC_051847.1:236727380-236734013 GCF_002237135.1 Teleopsis dalmanni | reverse complement strand
CAGCGTGTCGTCGAAGGCAAGGTGTACCAAGTGAAAATCAGTCGGAAAGGCGTAATAAAGGTTTGGGTGAAATAAAATGCGACAACAAAATTTTAATCTTCCGAAGAGGGGAGAGAATGTAAAGGCTGAAATTCCATAAAACAATTTCAACCATACATGTACTTATATACAAATCTGACGTCAGACCGTCAGCATAAAATCAACACCAGCACTATATCAGACAATATAAGTAACCAACTCACCCTCCAAAATATTACATCGAAAATACCTGAAAAATAAGAAATTTATTAATATATATTTGGTCACTTAATTGTACAGACATTACCTGTGATCCACTAGCCTGATGAGCCGCGGGCATTGATCCGTAAACTGCACAAACCTAAAGAAGAAGCAATGAACAAAAGTGAATTTTATAAATGAATTTGGAATTTTATTTACATATTTTAAGTTAAAACATATATTGAACATTTACTAAACAATAAACAACACATTTATTTAATAAACATAGATCTTTTGCACTGTTAATTAATAAAAATGAATTACTAACATTGAAAACACTCACTGTTTACATTTTTTTTTACAACATAAAAACAAAATAGAGAAAGGAAACATTTATTTAAAAAAAACGTAAAATATAACACATCAAAAAAAAACCCACTTCTGCTATAAATACTTTGGTTGGGTTATTTTTCTTTTATGGACAAACACTGTATTGATTAAAAATATATTTTCTTTGATTAACCAGGCATAAACAAACTACCGACGGAGAAAACAAGCTACAATTTCAATTACACCGGCACTGATTTTGTGCAGCAGCTTTAAAATTCTATTTCCACATTTATTAAATCACTCACTTATATTTTGACACATATTGTTTTGATATTTATTTTAATTATAAATATATTTTTATATTTTGTTTTTATATTTTGTTTTAAAAAAAAATAGAAACGCGAAGTAATCAAAACGTAATCGCGGCGAAAACAAAGGCAGGCGAAGAAAAGTGCGCAAAAATGCAAATAACACGAAGTACACGACAATACACAAAATACACAAGAAAGACACGAAAAGCACAAAAAGTCAACACGAACAACGACGTTTACCGGTACGCTACACCGAAAAGCTCCGGTCAAATCGGTATATAAGAACGCGCATTTTACAGAACGAGGAACTTGTCTCTTGGAGCTCAAGCGATTTACAAGTTCACTGGTCAATTCGATCAAAACTAGATTACAGGCTACTTCAGTCTAACTGGTCAATTCGATCAAAGTAGGAAACTGATTTCATTTAATTTTCTCTTTTCCATTAATTATTATTTTGATCATTCAGCCCACAGACAAATTGCTTGACACAAAACATCCGCAAGGAGAGAAGGAACCCAGGAGAGAACGCGGTCCTGTCAGGAACCTCCTCAACGTCAGAGTCAACCACGGAAGCCTGTACGACGATTCCATAAAATCACGCCTATATTTACCCTGAAGACACAAACATCAGAAGCGAACGTCGGAGTACCAAGAATTACTATTTTTTTTCTTAAATGTCTATAACCATTGTTTTTTTTTTATATATATTGGAATAAATAAAATTGGTAAATTATTATAAAATACGCTTTTATTTTGGTTCCTAAAAAAATTCAGTCCCAAAGATATAAATTCTATTATAACGAACCTGGACAACCGCTTTGCTACTCCAGCAAAACGTAACGAACGGAAAAAGGTCGTTACAATTGGCGCCCGAGCAGGGACCGAGTTTCAGAGGGACTGTAACATTTATCGCAAAAATACCAGGACAAAACCACATTGGTAAATATTAAACTCGATTATCGAAAGGAGATCAATTATGTCTATAGAGCATAAAACAAGGGTCGACATTGGCGACCAAGAACTTCGAAGACCTACCACGCCGAGTAAATCCTGGTTGTACAACTTACGAAAAGATGAATTAATCCACTACTTGTCCGAAATGCAACTAGAAACGAGTGGATCCGTAGAGGAATTACGAAGAAGACTAGCAGCATACATCGACGAAGAAGATTATGACATGGTCCGGAGAGAAATGCTATGGGACCTTGCGCGTAAACATACAAAAACAATACCGATCACACAAGAACTAAATAACGATGTACAAATAACAATTCCACCTGTTACACAAACTATAGAACAAGTCCGGAAATCGTCTGTCAAATATGACGGGGGCAAAGACCCGCTGATGTTCATCGAACGAGTCGAGGAGTTGGTGGAAGCCCATGGATTAAACATTAACACAATACCATGTACCATGCCAGAACTTTTGAAGGATAAAGCATTAAATTGGTATAGAAGTAATAACAGCCAGTGGAAATTATGGACCGCTTTCAAAGCTGACTTTCTCAAGTTCTTTCTACCGGCAAGATACTTTGAGAAGTTAGAAGATGAAATCTGGGCCCGCCGTCAGAGGTCACGGGAGACATTCAAAGACTATGTTGTAGCAATCCAAATTCTAATGCGACACGCAGATATAGGAGCCGTTGCTCAACTAGAACGAATTTATCGAAATGCACATCCGGACTACCAGCTTTATATCCGACGACGAGACTTCGAAACATTGGGAGAACTAATCGACATGGCTGGTGATTACGAAGCTATACGGGAAGAACAAGAGAAAACCGGACCTCCAAGGCTAAGAGAGGAAAGAAACCACCTAGTCCAATCTTTCGAGCAGAGAATCCAAGACGCACCAAATGCATGCCGAAGGTGTGGGAAATTGGGACATATGGCAAGAATCTATCGAAATCCAAAAATTCTTTTTTGTTGGATCTGTGGAAAACAGAACACACGAACCCTTGACTGCTGCAAGGAAGATCCGGGAAACGAGATAAGAGGACGTCCAACAGCGGGGAAGCCGTTCTCTCGGAATTCAGGCCCTGCAAGGACTTAAGACTAATCCACGTAAACGAAACTCGAATTACGGCACAAGTTCAGCTCAACGGACAACAGGTAGAAGCGACGTTGGATACTGGAGCGTCCCGAAGTTTTATAAGTCAACCACTAGCCAGCAAGATGAACGCAAAAGTGCAGCGCAATCTACTACCTACGCGTATACGCATGGCAGATGGCAGCGTGAAATATGTCAACACTGGCATTGCAGCTAACATTCAGTTGGGACATGAAACTGTGAAAGGCGACCTTTTCATATTACCAGAAAGCACGGATTCTTTGATCCTCGGGCTAGATTTTTTAAAAGCCATGAATACAACAATCTCAGTAGGGGGACTCACTCTCAAACTAAGTGAAACCAAGACAAGGACGTACCCAAACATATCAGCTCAAATATTCCTGACTAAACAAGAGGAGCTAAACATGGCAGAAGAATACATCAATAAAGAGTTACTAGCTTTCGAGAAGATGGAAGGAATATCTAACATCACGACCCATAAGATAGTTATGAAAGATGACCGCCCCATCAAGCAGCGCTATTACCCGCGAAATCCAGCGATGCAGGAAGTCATTGATATCAAGGTGAACGAACTACTCGCTAAAGGATGTATTGAACCATCAAGAAGTCCTTACAGTGCCCCAATTGTCCTGGTGAAGAAGAAAAATGGCGAATGGCGATTCTGCGTGGACTACCGTCAATTGAACGCTCATTCTATACCAGATGCCTACCCATTACCAAGAATACATCACATCCTTGACCGTCTCCGGAATGCTAAATATATTAGCAGTATCGACCTCAAGGATGGGTATTGGCAAATCCCGATGGATACAAACAGTAAACAATTTACGGCATTCACGGTTCCAGGAAGAGGACTGTTTCAATGGCGGGTGTTACCATTTGGGCTACATTCCGCACCAGCAACATTCCAGCGCGCTCTCGATCAGGTAATAGGGGCAGAACTCGAACCACACGCTTTCGCTTACCTAGATGATATCATAGTAACCGGAACCTCTTTCGAACATCATCTAGAAAATTTAAAAAAGGTCCTCCAGAAATTAAAATCAGCTAATCTTAAAATAAACGTCGAGAAAAGTAAGTTTTTCCAAACCGAAACAAAATATCTAGGCCATGTAGTGAGTTCGCAAGGAATTCACACTGACCCAGAAAAATTACAGCTATACGTGGTTTGCCACCTCCTGCAAATCTCAGACAGTTGAGACAATTCTTGGGCATTGCTTCGTGGTATCGACGGTTCGTTTCCGACTTCGCGCAAATCACCCACCCTCTTACCTCGATGCTGAAGAAGGGCAAGCATTGGAAATGGGGAGAGGCCCAGCAGGAAGCATTTCTGGAAGTAAAGAAGCGACTCACAGAAGCGCCGGTGTTAACTTGTCCCGATTTCAACCAGAAATTCTGCCTTCAAACAGATGCTAGTAATGTCGGAATTGGGGCTGTGCTGACACAACATATCGAGGGCTCCGAAAAAGTGGTAGCTTACGCCAGCCGACACCTCACAACTCCTGAGATAAATTACTCAACAACAGAAAAAGAGTGTTTGGCTATCGTCTGGGCGATAAGGAAAATGCGACCCTACTTGGAAGGTTATAAGTTTACCATCATGACAGACCACTTAGCACTGAAGTGGTTAAATTCAATAGAAAACCCCACCGGTCGAATAGCTAGATGGGCCCTGGAACTACAACACCAGTTCGACATCCAATATCGGAAAGGTAAACTTAACATTGTAGCAGATACACTATCCCGGCAACCAGTGGAGGTAGCGAACCAAATATTAACCTCACCCGAAGAAAAAACAGTGTGTACATGGTATCAGAAGACCCTCAACACCATCAGAAAGAGACCAGAAGCAGTACCCGATTTAACTATATCTAATGGGCAAATGTACAAGTACCTGCCAACATCACGCACAACTCCACATGAAAAAACCTGGAAATTATGTGTACCTAAAAACCTCAGAGACCGAGTAATACGTGAAAATCACGACGACAATCATGCCGGGCATTTTGGAATAAGAAAGACCATCAATAGAGTACAAAACTTATACTACTGGCCGAGGATGACAAGAGACATCACCAAACATGTAAAGGCATGCACTCTTTGCCAAAAGTTCAAACCAAACAATACCAAACCTGCTGGGTTAATGCTCAGTCATATTCCAGAAGAACCTTGGGCAACAATAAGTGTCGATTTTGTAGGACCCTTGCCTCGATCAAGAAGTGGGAACGTCATGTTACTAGTAATACTGGACAAATTCACCAAATGGGTAGAACTAATAGCCATGAGGAAAGCCACCAGTGACAATGTAATACAGGCACTACGGAAACGTACAATTACGAGATTCGGGACTCCCAAGATGATCATCACTGACAACGGCTCCCAGTTCACCAGTAAAATATTCACCGAATGGGTAAAGAAAATCGGAATGAAACACCAACCGACCGCACCATATACCCCACAAGAAAATCCGACGGAACGTGTAAACAGGACTATTAAAACATTGATGTCCCAAATAGTTCATAATGATCAACGCAAATGGGATGAGGTGCTGCCTGAAATCGCCTTCGCGATAAACACCGCGAAATCGAATTCCACCGGTTTCAGCCCTGCTTTTCTGGTACAAGGAAGGGAGTTAAAATTACCAGCAACACTATTTGATGAATACACACCCGGAACAGGGGAATGTCCAAATACATCACGCACTAAGTATAGTAAATGGGAACAAATTTTTAAAATAGTAAAACAAAACCTGCACAAAGCAGCATCCATACAAGCACGCTTCTATACCCGCCGACGCCGGAGTTGGAGACCACAACTGCAACAATTGGTCCTAGTAAAAAAACACCCTTTATCTGAAGCGGCGAACGATTTTTCGGCAAAATTAGCACCTAAATATGACGGACCATATCGGGTTCAAAGATTCATATCGGCCGTTATCGTCGAACTAGCTTGCGTAGATACAGACAAACGTATCAAAGCCCATATCGCTGACCTCCGAATATACTATGGAAAATAAAAAAAAGAAAAACAAAAAACCCACACTTGGAAAAAAAAAATATAATAAACAAATCTATTGCATTTCGTATAAAATATAAAATAATAAAATATTATAATAATAATATAATCATAATAATATAAGTCAATAATAATTTAAAGTAATAAAGATAATAATCACTTTCACCATTAACAAACTGTCTCCAGTCAGTTGGCTAATTTAACAAAAAAAATATTCAGGGTGTAGAGTGCAAAATAATAAGCAAAGAAAAAAAAGTAAAAAAAGGCTACTCTGCTGTAATGGTTCAAAAAGCGCAAATCATCAGGATGTTAGCCGTATATAAGGACCATGCGTGTTTTAATAAGCTAAGTTCGATCAAAAAAATCAAAGATGGCAGATGATTTGGAAACCAAGTTTAAGCGCACAGCCGCACGTATGCAGCAACAACTAAAAAATTAGAAAAGAACAAACCACGCAGCCTTTACTTACCAATCGCCATGGAACAAACAGCCAAACGAGATAAAAACAAGCTACGCAAAAACCAACCTGGGAAGAAAGAGCAAACCATGGAAGATGTCCAAATACAACCAACAATAAGACCGTCAGACCGGAAAATGTTGCCGAAAGCCATTGGGTGGCGATGTAAAAAACCCACCAGAACAACAGTGACACACAATCACACCGAGATCCAACACGTGCTCCAGCAG
>NC_051847.1:236718201-236727280 GCF_002237135.1 Teleopsis dalmanni | reverse complement strand
TTTATCTCGTTTGGCTGCTTGTTCCATGGCGATTGGTAAGTAAAGGCTGCGTGGTTTGTTCTTTTCTAATTTTTTTAGTTGTTGCTGCACACGTGCGGCTGTGCGTTTAAACTTGGTTTCCAAATCACCTGCCATCTTTTATTTATTTGATCGAACTTAGCTTATTAAAACACGCGTGGTCCTTATATACGGCTAACATCCTGATGATTTGCGCTTTTTGAACCATTACAGCAGAGTAGCCCTTTTTTACTTTTTTTCTTTTCTTATTATTTTGCACTCTACACCCTGAATATTTTTTTTTTGTTAAATTAGCCAACTGACTGGAGACAGTTTGTTAATGGTGAAAGTGATTATTATCTTTATTACTTTAAATAATTATTGACTTATATTATTATGATTATATTATTATTATAATATTTTATTATTTTATATTTTATACGACATGCAATAGATTTGTTTATTATAATATTTTTTTTTTCAAGTGTGGGTTTTTTTTTTTTCCTGTTTTTATTTTCCATAGTATATTCGGAGGTCAGCGATATGGGCTTTGATACGTTTGTCTGTATCTACGCAAGCTAGTTCGACGATAACGGCCGATATAAATCTTTGAACCCGATATGGTCCGTCATATTTAGGTGCTAATTTTGCCGAAAAATCGTTCGCCGCTTTAGATAAAGGGTGTTTTTTTACTAGGACCAATTGTTGCAGTTGTGGTCTCCAATTCCGGCGTCGGCGGTTATAGAAGCGTGCTTGTATGGATGCTGCTTTGTGCAGGTTTTGTTTTACTATTTTAAAAATTTGTTCCGATTTACTATACTTAGTGCGTGATGTATTTGGACATTCCCCTGTTCCGGGTGTGTATTCATCAAATAGTGTTGCTGGTAATTTTAACTCCCTTCCTTGTACCAGAAAAGCAGGGCTGAAACCGGTGGAATTCGATTTCGCGGTGTTTATCGCGAAGGCGATTTCAGGCAGCACCTCATCCCATTTGCGTTGATCATTATGAACTATTTGGGACATCAATGTTTTAATAGTCCTGTTTACACGTTCCGTCGGATTTTCTTGTGGGGTATATGGTGCGGTCGGTTGGTGTTTCATTCCGATTTTCTTTACCCATTCGGTGAATATTTTACTGGTGAACTGGGAGCCGTTGTCAGTGATGATCATCTTGGGAGTCCCGAATCTCGTAATTGTACGTTTCCGTAGTGCCTGTATTACATTGTCACTGGTGGCTTTCCTCATGGCTATTAGTTCTACCCATTTGGTGAATTTGTCCAGTATTACTAGTAACATGACGTTCCCACTTCTTGATCGAGGCAAGGGTCCTACAAAATCGACACTTATTGTTGCCCAAGGTTCTTCTGGAATATGACTGAGCATTAACCCAGCAGGTTTGGTATTGTTTGGTTTGAACTTTTGGCAAAGAGTGCATGCCTTTACATGTTTGGTGATGTCTCTTGTCATCCTCGGCCAGTAGTATAAGTTTTGTACTCTATTGATGGTCTTTCTTATTCCAAAATGCCCGGCATGATTGTCGTCGTGATTTTCACGTATTACTCGGTCTCTGAGGTTTAGGTTTTTAGGTACACATAATTTCCAGGTTTTTTCATGTGGAGTTGTGCGTGATGTTGGCAGGTACTTGTACATTTGCCCATTAGATATAGTTAAATCGGGTACTGCTTCTGGTCTCTTTCTGATGGTGTTGAGGGTCTTCTGATACCATGTACACACTGTTTTTTCTTCGGGTGAGGTTAATATTTGGTTCGCTACCTCCACTGGTTGCCGGGATAGTGTATCTGCTACAATGTTAAGTTTACCTTTCCGATATTGGATGTCGAACTGGTGTTGTTGTAGTTCCAGGGCCCATCTAGCTATTCGACCGGTGGGGTTTTCTATTGAATTTAACCACTTCAGTGCTAAGTGGTCTGTCATGATGGTAAACTTATAACCTTCCAAGTAGGGTCGCATTTTCCTTATCGCCCAGACGATAGCCAAACACTCTTTTTCTGTTGTTGAGTAATTTATCTCAGGAGTTGTGAGGTGTCGGCTGGCGTAAGCTACCACTTTTTCGGAGCCCTCGATATGTTGTGTCAGCACAGCCCCAATTCCGATATTACTAGCATCTGTTTGAAGGCAGAATTTCTGGTTGAAATCGGGACAAGTTAACACCGGCACTTCTGTGAGTCGCTTCTTTACTTCCAGAAATGCTTCCTGCTGGGCCTCTCCCCATTTCCAATGCTTGCCCTTCTTCAGCATCGAGGTAAGAGGGTGGGTGATTTGCGCGAAGTCGGAAACGAACCGTCGATACCACGAAGCAATGCCCAAGAATTGTCTCAACTGTCTGAGATTTGCAGGAGGTGGCAAACCACGTATAGCTGTAATTTTTCTGGGTCAGTGTGAATTCCTTGCGAACTCACTACATGGCCTAGATATTTTGTTTCGGTTTGGAAAAACTTACTTTTCTCGACGTTTATTTTAAGATTAGCTGATTTTAATTTCTGGAGGACCTTTTTTAAATTTTCTAGATGATGTTCGAAAGAGGTTCCGGTTACTATGATATCATCTAGGTAAGCGAAAGCGTGTGGTTCGAGTTCTGCCCCTATTACCTGATCGAGAGCGCGCTGGAATGTTGCTGGTGCGGAATGTAGCCCAAATGGTAACACCCGCCATTGAAACAGTCCTCTTCCTGGAACCGTGAATGCCGTAAATTGTTTACTGTTTGATTCATCGGGATTTGCCAATACCCATCCTTGAGGTCGATACTGCTAATATATTTAGCATTCCGGAGACGGTCAAGGATGTGATGTATTCTTGGTAATGGGTAGGCATCTGGTATAGAATGAGCGTTCAATTGACGGTAGTCCACGCAGAATCGCCATTCGCCATTTTTCTTCTTCATCAGGACAATTGGGGCACTGTAAGGACTTCTTGATGGTTCAATACATCCTTTAGCGAGTAGTTCGTTCACCTTGATATCAATGACTTCCTGCATCGCTGGATTTCGCGGGTAATAGCGCTGCTTGATGGGGCGGTCATCTTTCATGACTATCCTATGGGTCGTGATGTTAGATATTCCTTCCATCTTCTCGAAAGCTAGTAACTCTTTATTGATGTATTCTTCTGCCATGTTTAGCTCCTCTTGTTTAGTCAGGAATATTTGAGCTGATATGTTTGGGTACGTCCTTGTCTTGGTTTCACTTAGTTTGAGAGTGAGTCCCCCTACTGAGATTGTTGTATTCATGGCTTTTAAAAAATCTAGCCCGAGGATCAAAGAATCCGTGCTTTCTGGTAATATGAAAAGGTCGCCTTTCACAGTTTCATGTCCCAACTGAATGTTAGCTGCAATGCCAGTGTTGACATATTTCACGCTGCCATCTGCCATGCGTATACGCGTAGGTAGTAGATTGCGCTGCACTTTTGCGTTCATCTTGCTGGCTAGTGGTTGACTTATAAAACTTCGGGACGCTCCAGTATCCAACGTCGCTTCTACCTGTTGTCCGTTGAGCTGAACTTGTGCCGTAATTCGAGTTTCGTTTACGTGGATTAGTCTTAAGTCCTTGCAGGGCCTGAATTCCGAGAGAACGGCTTCCCCGCTGTTGGACGTCCTCTTATCTCGTTTCCCGGATCTTCCTTGCAGCAGTCAAGGGTTCGTGTGTTCTGTTTTCCACAGATCCAACAAAAAAGAATTTTTGGATTTCGACAGATTCTTGCCATATGTCCCAATTTCCCACACCTTCGGCATGCATTTGGTGCGTCTTGGATTCTCTGCTCGAAAGATTGGACTAGGTGGTTTCTTTCCTCTCTTAGCCTTGGAGGTCCGGTTTTCTCTTGTTCTTCCCGTATAGCTTCGTAATCACCAGCCATGTCGATTAGTTCTCCCAATGTTTCGAAGTCTCGTCGTCGGATATAAAGCTGGTAGTCCGGATGTGCATTTCGATAAATTCGTTCTAGTTGAGCAACGGCTCCTATATCTGCGTGTCGCATTAGAATTTGGATTGCTACAACATAGTCTTTGAATGTCTCCCGTGACCTCTGACGGCGGGCCCAGATTTCATCTTCTAACTTCTCAAAGTATCTTGCCGGTAGAAAGAACTTGAGAAAGTCAGCTTTGAAAGCGGTCCATAATTTCCACTGGCTGTTATTACTTCTATACCAATTTAATGCTTTATCCTTCAAAAGTTCTGGCATGGTACATGGTATTGTGTTAATGTTTAATCCATGGGCTTCCACCAACTCCTCGACTCGTTCGATGAACATCAGCGGGTCTTTGCCCCCGTCATATTTGACAGACGATTTCCGGACTTGTTCTATAGTTTGTGTAACAGGTGGAATTGTTATTTGTACATCGTTATTTAGTTCTTGTGTGATCGGTATTGTTTTTGTATGTTTACGCGCAAGGTCCCATAGCATTTCTCTCCGGACCATGTCATAATCTTCTTCGTCGATGTATGCTGCTAGTCTTCTTCGTAATTCCTCTACGGATCCACTCGTTTCTAGTTGCATTTCGGACAAGTAGTGGATTAATTCATCTTTTCGTAAGTTGTACAACCAGGATTTACTCGGCGTGGTAGGTCTTCGAAGTTCTTGGTCGCCAATGTCGACCCTTGTTTTATGCTCTATAGACATAATTGATCTCCTTTCGATAATCGAGTTTAATATTTACCAATGTGGTTTTGTCCTGGTATTTTTGCGATAAATGTTACAGTCCCTCTGAAACTCGGTCCCTGCTCGGGCGCCAATTGTAACGACCTTTTTCCGTTCGTTACGTTTTGCTGGAGTAGCAAAGCGGTTGTCCAGGTTCGTTATAATAGAATTTATATCTTTGGGACTGAATTTTTTTAGGAACCAAAATAAAAGCGTATTTTATAATAATTTACCAATTTTATTTATTCCAATATATATAAAAAAAAAACAATGGTTATAGACATTTAAGAAAAAAAATAGTAATTCTTGGTACTCCGACGTTCGCTTCTGATGTTTGTGTCTTCAGGGTAAATATAGGCGTGATTTTATGGAATCGTCGTACAGGCTTCCGTGGTTGACTCTGACGTTGAGGAGGTTCCTGACAGGACCGCGTTCTCTCCTGGGTTCCTTCTCTCCTTGCGGATGTTTTCTGTCAAGCAATTTGTCTGTGGGCTGAATGATCAAAATAATAATTAATGGAAAAGAGAAAATTAAATGAAATCAGTTTCCTACTTTGATCGAATTGACCAGTTAGACTGAAGTAGCCTGTAATCTAGTTTTGATCGAATTGACCAGTGAACTTGTAAATCGCTTGAGCTCCAAGCGACAAGTTCCTCGTTCTGTAAAATGCGCGTTCTTATATACCGATTTGACCGGGGCTTTTCGGTGTAGCGTACCGGTAAACGTCGTTGTTCGTGTTGACTTTTTGTGCTTTTCGTGTCTTTCTTGTGTATTTTGTGTATTGTCGTGTACTTCGTGTTATTTGCATTTTTGCGCACTTTTCTTCGCCTGCCTTTGTTTTCGCCGCGATTACGTTTTGATTACTTCGCGTTTCTATTTTTTTTTAAAACAAAATATAAAAACAAAATATAAAAATATATTTATAATTAAAATAAATATCAAAACAATATGTGTCAAAATATAAGTGAGTGATTTAATAAATGTGGAAATAGAATTTTAATGCTGCTGCACAAAATCAGTGCCGGTGTAATTGAAATTGTAGCTTGTTTTCTCCGTCGGTAGTTTGTTTATGCCTGGTTAATCAAAGAAAATATATTTTTAATCAATACAGTGTTTGTCCATAAAAGAAAAATAACCCAACCAAAGTATTTATAGCAGAAGTGGGTTTTTTTTTTGATGTGTTATATTTTACATTTTTTTTAAATAAATGTTTCCTTTCTCTATTTTGTTTTTATGTTGTAAAAAAAAATGTAAACAGTGAGTGTTTTCAATGTTAGTAATTCATTTTTATTAATTAACAGTGCAAAAGATCTATGTTTATTAAATAAATGTGTTGTTTATTGTTTAGTAAATGTTCAATGTATGTTTTAACTTAAAATATGTAAATAAAATTCCAAATTCATTTATAAAATTCACTTTTGTTCATTGCTTCTTCTTTAGGTTTGTGCAGTTTACGGATCAATGCCCGCGGCTCATCAGGCTAGTGGATCACAGGTAATGTCTGTACAATTAAGTGACCAAATATATATCAATAAATTTCTTATTTTTCAGGTATTTTCGATGTAATATTTTGGAGGGTGAGTTGGTTACTTATATTGTCTGATATAGTGCTGGTGTTGATTTTATGCTGACGGTCTGACGTCAGATTTGTATATAAGTACATGTATGGTTGAAATTGCTTTATGGAATTTCAGCCTTTACATTCTCTCCCCTCTTCGGAAGATTAAAATTTTGTTGTCGCATTTTATTTCACCCAAACCTTTATTACGCCTTTCCGACTGATTTTCACTTGGTACGCCTTGCCTTCGACGACACGCTGGAAATTAATTCTTTTACCTGCACCACGTTTTCTGCGGGCATCGCAAATAGCTTGGCTCAGCTCTGGTGGATATTTGTCCACAAATTTTCTGACTGTATCTGCTACTGATGGTTGCGATTCGGCTGCATTCTTTAATAACTCACTGTATAACTCGTCAATCACGGGTGGTGGTGGCGATAGATTTCGTTCATCAACCACATCGTTCCATGTACACTGTAGTACATCCTAGTCATCATTATCTATTTTTACTGGTGTCGAGGCTGCTGGAGCACGTGTTGGATCTCGGTGTGATTGTGTGTCACTGTTGTTCTGGTGGGTTTTTTACATCGCCACCCAATGGCTTTCGGCAACATTTTCCGGTCTGACGGTCTTATTGTTGGTTGTATTTGGACATCTTCCATGGTTTGCTCTTTCTTCCCAGGTTGGTTTTTGCGTAGCTTGTTTTTATCTCGTTTGGCTGTTTGTTCCATGGCGATTGGTAAGTAAAGGCTGCGTGGTTTGTTCTTTTCTAATTTTTTAGTTGTTGCTGCATACGTGCGGCTGTGCGCTTAAACTTGGTTTCCAAATCATCTGCCATCTTTGATTTTTTTGATCGAACTTAGCTTATTAAAACACGCATGGTCCTTATATACGGCTAACATCCTGATGATTTGCGCTTTTTGAACCATTACAGCAGAGTAGCCTTTTTTTACTTTTTTTTCTTTGCTTATTATTTTGCACTCTACACCCTGAATATTTTTTTTGTTAAATTAGCCAACTGACTGGAGACAGTTTGTTAATGGTGAAAGTGATTATTATCTTTATTACTTTAAATTATTATTGACTTATATTATTATGATTATATTATTATTATAATATTTTATTATTTTATATTTTATACGAAATGCAATAGATTTGTTTATTATATTTTTTTTTTCCAAGTGTGGGTTTTTTGTTTTTCTTTTTTTTATTTTCCATAGTATATTCGGAGGTCAGCGATATGGGCTTTGATACGTTTGTCTGTATCTACGCAAGCTAGTTCGACGATAACGGCCGATATGAATCTTTGAACCCGATATGGTCCGTCATATTTAGGTGCTAATTTTGCCGAAAAATCGTTCGCCGCTTCAGATAAAGGGTGTTTTTTTACTAGGACCAATTGTTGCAGTTGTGGTCTCCAATTCCGGCGTCGGCGGTTATAGAAGCGTGCTTGTATGGATGCTGCTTTGTGCAGGTTTTGTTTTACTATTTTAAAAATTTGTTCCCATTTACTATACTTAGTGCGTGATGTATTTGGACATTCCCCTGTTCCGGGTGTGTATTCATCAAATAGTGTTGCTGGTAATTTTAACTCCCTTCCTTGTACCAGAAAAGCAGGGCTGAAACCGGTGGAATTCGATTTCGCGGTGTTTATCGCGAAGGCGATTTCAGGCAGCACCTCATCCCATTTGCGTTGATCATTATGAACTATTTGGGACATCAATGTTTTAATAGTCCTGTTTACACGTTCCGTCGGATTTTCTTGTGGGGTATATGGTGCGGTCGGTTGGTGTTTCATTCCGATTTTCTTTACCCATTCGGTGAATATTTTACTGGTGAACTGGGAGCCGTTGTCAGTGATGATCATCTTGGGAGTCCCGAATCTCGTAATTGTACGTTTCCGTAGTGCCTGTATTACATTGTCACTGGTGGCTTTCCTCATGGCTATTAGTTCTACCCATTTGGTGAATTTGTCCAGTATTACTAGTAACATGACGTTCCCACTTCTTGATCGAGGCAAGGGTCCTACAAAATCGACACTTATTGTTGCCCAAGGTTCTTCTGGAATATGACTGAGCATTAACCCAGCAGGTTTGGTATTGTTTGGTTTGAACTTTTGGCAAAGAGTGCATGCCTTTACATGTTTGGTGATGTCTCTTGTCATCCTCGGCCAGTAGTATAAGTTTTGTACTCTATTGATGGTCTTTCTTATTCCAAAATGCCCGGCATGATTGTCGTCGTGATTTTCACGTATTACTCGGTCTCTGAGGTTTTTAGGTACACATAATTTCCAGGTTTTTTCATGTGGAGTTGTGCGTGATGTTGGCAGGTACTTGTACATTTGCCCATTAGATATAGTTAAATCGGGTACTGCTTCTGGTCTCTTTCTGATGGTGTTGAGGGTCTTCTGATACCATGTACACACTGTTTTTTCTTCGGGTGAGGTTAATATTTGGTTCGCTACCTCCACTGGTTGCCGGGATAGTGTATCTGCTACAATGTTAAGTTTACCTTTCCGATATTGGATGTCGAACTGGTGTTGTTGTAGTTCCAGGGCCCATCTAGCTATTCGACCGGTGGGGTTTTCTATTGAATTTAACCACTTCAGTGCTAAGTGGTCTGTCATGATGGTAAACTTATAACCTTCCAAGTAGGGTCGGATTTTCCTTATCGCCCAGACGATATCCAAACACTCTTTTTCTGTTGTTGAGTAATTTATCTCAGGAGTTGTGAGGTGTCGGCTGGCGTAAGCTACCACTTTTTCGGAGCCCACGATATGTTGTGTCAGCACAGCCCCAATTCCGATATTACTAGCATCTGTTTGAAGGCAGAATTTCTGGTTGAAATCGGGACAAGTTAACACCGGCGCTTCTGTGA
>NC_051847.1:236710867-236718101 GCF_002237135.1 Teleopsis dalmanni | reverse complement strand
TATTCAAATGGAATTTGGTGTATACAGTACTGATATTTGCAAAAGACAACGTACAAAATTATTTTCAAATGGGTTTAAATCTAGATATAGCTTCCATATAAGTCTCTCGATTAAGACACATATTTTTCTTAGAAAAACTTTTTTATTTTATAAATAGGTTTAATATTTTATTTGAAGTACATACATATTATGTACTTTAAATTTAAAATTTACGTATCTTTTATAAAATGCAATATGAAGTTATTCCAACAAAAAACGTTTCGTCCCACTTTTGAGAATTTATTAAAAATAAATACAATGAATACAAAAATTTATAGTGGGGCCCCCTAAATTCGGGGGCCCGGAAGCGTTGCTTCCAGTTGCTTCCCTGTAGTTACGCCACTGTCTTGGAACTAAACGAATACTACTAACATATATATGGTTTTTCAAAACAATATTTTAGTTGAGGTTAGGTTATACCGGCAATCCTAACGCTCCACTTAGGCCTATTGTAGTACCCTATAAGAACTCAGAGGTTTTAAACTTATTTTAAACGTGTAAAGATCCTAAAATGCTCTTTATAGGAAGGTCCTGAAGTTGACGAAATATGGGACATGTGAATATAATACAAAATTTTTAGTAATGATTCCTAGAATCAACATGAAATGTATTTTCTATGTTTGAGAATATCCATCAGTATTATCGTTATCTCATTTTTTATCCCTTGTATCCGTTACGACATTTGCTGCAATTTTTTTCTTTTTTTTTTGATATTTTCAAAGTATGTTAAAATTTAGTACAAATTTAATTAAGCTAAATGGTTTAACTTTCCATGTTCCCATGTTCCACTGTATGTCAAAATAAAGTGGTTGGTATGTAAGCTCACTGCTGCTCAGTGGTAATCCATTAATGAATTATCACAACGATAAGTAAATAGATCTCACCTAACAAAATAACAGTGAAAAAACTAAAAAAGGAACATTGAAGAGCACGTTTAACATTGTATACAAAAATAAAAAAAATCTATGAAAGGAAACATTTATGTACAGAAACATGTATATGCGAAGTAACGTAAGGACTCAGCTGCCTTTCTGTCTTACTGCCTTTTGGCCTGTTTGTCTTGTTTGCCTGACGTTGTTAATTTAACACGTTGTTGTCGCACTACTGTAGTTGGTTGTTCACTGCAATCTCAGCCTCGTGAACAAAGGCATAATATCATCACACTGCCACATATACAGACACAAATATGTATAGATTAAAATCCGCGATATCCAAACACGATACTGTATATTAGCAATGTTGTTTAATTTTCATTTTCCTTTTTGCATTCTACTTCCATTAATACTATATACAAGCTATCTTCTTAGTGTTGGTGGTGTTTATGGCTGCGTTTGCTAGAAGAACGAGACTTGCTTTCATACGCTTGTTTATGTTGTACTTAGAGCAAATGAGATGGATATACTCATTGCAGTTGTAACGGAAACGCCTCTTTGAATTGGGTTGTTGGACTACTTCTTCCACAGACTTGGTAGTAGTTCGTAACTCTTAGAAGAAGAAGCAGTAGTTACGCGCGTATTGCTGCTTGCTGCTATTGTTGCGGAACGTATATCTAATAAAAATAATATAAGAAATTTGGAGAAAAAAATTTTTGTTGTTAAGGCATCTCAGTTACATCGCCACATTGTATACGATTTTGTTTGTTAATGGTTGCGATACTTTTGTGCTCATAGAAGCGGATGTGAAAACGGATTTGGAAAAAATAAGAAAAATATAAAAAAAAAAACAAATAGTAAGAAGGCGAAAATAAATAGAAGTAAATAAAAAAATTTTAAAAAAAAATAGAAAAACACAAAACTCGGATCATGTTCGTATCGTAGCTCATTGGCATCCACCTACTTACAGCTACTTTGTTATTATCCAATGCAAAGCTAAATCACTGTTGTTCTGCGACGTTCTCAGTCCCTAAGTGTTTCGATGGTACTTGTCTATATGAAAAAATCGGCTGCACACGTATAAGTTACCGAAATGCCTCATCATCATCATCATCATCATCGGCGACGTCTATGAAAGCGAAGCAAGTGCGCAGTTAGTTATTCTAAAGTAGTCTTTGGCTCGTATTCGGTGTTGGCGAGCTAGTGAAACGATATCCACGATATCCAGCGATACTTCCCAGCAGCTACTGATAAGTGCAATATAGCGAATATTACCAGTTACAACCAAAATTCTTAAATTAGTTATTTGAGATATAATTAATCTCATATTAATCAGTTACAAAATTAAACTACACTTGAAAAAAAATCAATGCATTGTGAATTAATTTAAATATAAAATATTTTCATATAGAAAAGTGTCTCACAGTGTTTATGCATATAAAATAATATTTTTTTATAATAAATAAATTTTTTTTAAATTCAAATCGTAAATAAAAAGTGTTGAAAAAAACAATTACTATTTTAATAATTTTATGTGCTTCAAAACGACTTTGTTCTAAAACTCTGAAGTTTTCCAAGGCCCCAAAGTGTTTACCTATATAATCCGTGTGTTAAATTTGAATTCAATTTTTTCAATCCTTAATTGGAAAATTTTCCAAACGCTAATTTTATATATTCGTGCTCTCGGAATAGTATGCGAATTCGTTCACAGTGGATTCGACGAATAAAATGGCCGTTGGACCGACGGAGGGTAAACAGCCTCCATCTGAGACATTCGCCTCAACTCATCAGATTATAGCACCAAGCCCGATTTTAGCTGTGCCCACACTGGCATTTTCTGCTGCACAAGTGGAGATCGTATGCAAAACTTTGGAGGATTCGGGTGATATTGAGCGTTTAGCTAGATTTTTATGGAGTCTGCCGGTAGCTTTGCCTAATATGCATGAAATATTAAATTGCGAAGCAGTCCTCAGAGCAAGAGCTGTTGTTGCCTATCACGTCGGAAACTTCAGGTAAGATTTCTTTCTTTTTCGTTTGTGGTGAGAAGGTAAAATGCTTAATGGACCCTATAGCCCACCGTTGTCAGAGACTTAGTTACAGTTTATTTCTCCAACTATCGCTTTCAATAACTTTCTCGCTTGAACATCTTCATCCATTCTTACGACATAACTAAGCTGACGAAGCCGTTGGATGTCAATCCCCTGAATTATACCAATATCCTAAAAAAGCTCGTGGTTCATTCGGATACAGTAGTCGTCGCTAATTCGTAGAAGACCAAAGATCTTACAAACAATTTTTCTCTGGAAAACTTCTAGTTCTGCTTTATCATTCTGTGATAATCATACTTATGCGATTTTGCTTAATAAATGTTGTACGGACTAAAAGCCCTCTATGGTGTTTAGTCATCGATTCCCTATCGTTCTTCTAGAATTGAAGCCATTCTGTTTTCTTCTAAGGATTCAGACTCCTATTCGTCAGCGATACACGACCATCTTATAATAACAATAATAATTAAAACCTTAAAAATATGTTTTAGAGTGACCCATATTCAGACAATAGCTTATTCTTGTGCTCTCTCAATGTTTCTTGAGTGTTATGCATTTATTGCTACTTGTGATAAAACTGATTTACGTTTAACCCTTTACTGACACTAAGAAAGATATTGTTTTCGATATTAAATGCGAGCTGATAGTTCTATAAGCTATTAACGCTCCGTAATAGGAATGTTTGATACTTTAAAATTTGATTTGACATAAGTAGTTGAAGCAGCAAAAAACTTTATGTGGTTTTATATTGATGAAACAATGAACATACCAAAAATAATTCTTTTTTATATAAGAAAATCTGTGTCGGATTCGGTATTTTATATGGCAGGATAATTGAATCTAAATCGATATAAAAAAATTTTATGTGTCGTTATGTATAAAAATTAGTACATTCGATATCTTTACATTCGGTCATTTGAATATCTTTATGAAAAATCGATAAAATTCATTTCCAAATGTTTAGTCTATATAGCAGCTATACAACATAATGGTGCGATTTTAACAAATTCACCAGTGATCAGATTCATTCATTCATTTCAATAGCTGGAAAGCTGAGAGAGTGGCTTTGGATGAAACAAATAGACGGATATACGGATAAGTCCAAATGAAGTTAGATCATTGAGGTAATCAAGAATATATATATTTTATAGGGCCTGCAAATTTTCCTTCCATGCGCTATAAAAGTTTTAATAAATCTTCTATAATCTTTTTACATTGTTTTCTATAATAAGTGCTACCTTACTTATATCATACTCGCCTCCATCAAGCACTTCACTTTGTTAGGAATGACCATAATTACTTATCTAATTGTCGAATTAATATATTAAATTCAGGGTCTAGTCGACTCATCAAACTGTTTAAGTGCATATATAATTTTATACCGATTAATGTAGTTTGTAAAAAATTGCTATCAGATAGTATTGTAGAGATACTTATGTTTATTCTCAACATGAAGTGGTGAAGCTTAAATGATTAAACACTCTTTTCTTGAGATTTACATTATACCAACTCACTCAGAGTTTGTGCTGAAAACATACTGGAAATAATATTGTACTATTTAAATTAAAATTAAATAATTAGTTAATTATTAATTCTTATGGTATAGCTGTAACTATATTATTAAATTCATATCAATAAATTTAGAACAGTGTCTTATGTAAAAGAGGTTTTAGGGTTTAAACTCCACATAAATTATTTCTGCACATTTTTCACTATATATAATGGATTTTATTTTCATATGAACTTTTAGCTAGTTTTCAAAAACCTTTTCTCCAACAAGTATAATTCAATACCTTAGAGCTTAAGAGCTACATCCTACTATATGAAAATGGTACCAAACACATAATTGCTTATCATGATTTTTTGCTATTAGGATCTGTATGGGTTAAACTTTAATCACTATGTTATTTAAAAGTACACAATTCATTGTCTTTATCTCACCATTAATTTCGCGGGGTCTTTTTTTTACCCTAAAGATTTCTTACCATTTCTTGGTTTCTTTAAGGAATGAGTTCAAGTGTACTGTCACTTAGTTATTAGATAATGTGGACAAGCTATTTTATATATTCTGATTAGACATACATTACATCATACATTCGATAATATCGCAGTTGAATTGCTGCTCTAGTTCGCCGCTGCAGCGATTTGCAAAATTTTAACATGTTATGTGTAATTTATAGTCCAAATAAACAAAAAAATTGATGTGGTAACCCTTAAAAAGGCTAGTAATGTGAAAGAAAATTTTGTTCGACTTTGAAATACTGGTATTTAAATATCGAGTAAATTATAGTAAAGTTCTGATACTTTTTAAACTGAAGATACAATAGCCTATATGATTTACTAAACGAGAAAAATATGTGAGTATAATATATTTATTTATTTGTGAGTTAAGATTTAAATTAATTTTTGAGTTAATTAAGAATAAAGAACTGGACTTCTAGGTTCTTAACCCTACCTATTAGTATAATATATAAAAATGAATAGTTATCGAAGTTGTTCAATTATTCAATAAAATTATTTAGAAAGAATCAGGGGAGACTTCATTAATTTATATTAATAATATTTAAACTCAATTTTTTCAAAATTAATAATTAGTTTTTATTTTTTTTATAAAATTTAACACATGTTGAATTCATTTTGAAAAAATAAATCAGAATGCATCAATGATGTAGAAACTAATTTCAATGGCTTTACTTTTTCTTGGTTTGGCTTAAGGAACTTCTTTCTAAATTTAAAGAAAAAACTTTTTGTTTTAATTTTTTAACCTTCTGTATTAATTACATTCATTTAAAGAATGAAATTCTGGCATAAGCAAAAGAAAAAATTCCTGAAGAAAAAAAAACCAAAACTGATCAAACAAACCCTTTTCACTACAGAAGCAAACTTGATCCTTGTATTTAGTTGAACGCAAATAATTTGCTAACTGGGAAAAATGATATTTGATAGTTTTTTGCATTCATTAAACGATTGAATGAATAAATGAGCACATAACATAATGAGAACACAATGAAACTAAATTAATAAACAATGGGATTAATTTACTAATTAAAGACCCCAAGCAAGAGGCAAGAGCCTAAGTGGGAACCTCAACTTTCCGCTACCATTTGTCGTTTCATTAATAAACAAACACCGGTGAACAATGGAAAGCGCATAGCGCATAACAGAGATCAGCTTCCGTCTCCGCTTCAGAAATGCTCACATTTCAATTAAAATTTAAAAAATTTTAAATTCAATGCCTGAATTTGGCAAATTTCGAACAATAATTTGCAAATAAAATATCATGAATTCACTTAGTGATGTATAAATACTGAATAGCGGTTCTCAATAATTCGGTTTTAATTACTGCAGATATAATTTTTTATAAGAATTATCTTAAATAACTTTTAGTGCCATGAATGGTATTTATATAACCTTGAATTTTAGAATTGATTATAATTTTTATAATTTCTCGATTTGATACTCTGGTGCGATTAAGTCGATATTATTTCTAAGAATCCACTTTAATGAAACCATAAGACACTTTGTACTGACGTTTGAACCCAGTAAATATAGGACCAGTTTAATATTTTGGTTAGGTTATGTAGATATGATTGAAAATCAACTTTAATCGATCCATAGAACACTTTCTGCTAACGTTTGATCGTAGTAAATCTGTCTCTCTTTTTTTAAACTATTTGTTCCTAAAATTCTTGTATAGAATTTAAGACAGCAATAACACCATCTCCCCATTGAATACACCATTCGATATCCTTGTATAAAACTAGCTTCATAGCTTGATGTCGTTGACAACGAGCTTGATTTTGTATTCCCAAGCATAAAAAATTTCACTTCCATGGTGTTTCTTCTTATTTGCAAGAGGTATTGCACTTCTCAATTATCAAACATAATGTCATGCAACCCCAATTCACTACCTGCCGGCGCCGTCGATAAATGACAGTGAGCCTTATACAGAGATCTGCATTTATAAGATCTCTATACCATAGAGATTATAATATATTATATGACATAATATAAAATATATGTAATATAATACATATAAAAGCGATCCATTATGTGTTATAATAAAGAAAGAACTAGCTCAATGCTCTCTTTTCCTTTTATCCAACCAAGGGTATTCCTGTAGAATTCAGAACACTTGGCTTCGTATCTAGCAGAATGATTCTTACTTTTTTTTATATAATATTTTATTTATAATCTATTTATTTATATAAATCATAGTTAAATTTTATAAACTGTTAACTGATTGTAAAGTGGCGCACTAAACTTGATAAATATATT
>NC_051847.1:236698314-236710767 GCF_002237135.1 Teleopsis dalmanni | reverse complement strand
ATATTTGATACCAAATAAATTTTTATGACTTGTCTTATGAAAAACCCCCCATAAAACAAAAACCTTTAATATTGAAATGATTTTTACCATAGTTGATAATATTTCCTATTTGGTTCTTTATAAAAATCATAACAGGACTGACTACTAAAATAAATTTTATTGCAATTTTGGTTAAATTTAATATGAATAACAAAAGGGATCAAAATTACATTTCATCGTTCTAAGATTACAAAAAGAATGATTTTTTTATGGATAATAGAAATACATACTTTATGATATATTTTATTTATTTTATATTTCTATTAAATTTTTTTTTTAAATATTCAAAATGCAAGTATGTGAGGTAGGGGTTCCGCATTTCATGTACTGTTCTTTGCGACATCTATTTTTATTAATCATTGCAAAAAATTTTGATCAATTTAAGATTTTAAATATACATTTAACATATATATCTGTAAAGAATATCAGTAGATATTTTAACTATACTGAAAATAGTTAAAAAAAGAATATATTTTTAATAAATTTTGTGATTTATTCTGAAGAATTCCATATGTTTTATTATCTAACAACTGTAGTGTCAAGGAGATGGTATAATAATCATAATAACATACAGTTGACGGTTCCTATAATGAAACAGCATAATGATTTGACATTACTATTTAGGGTATGGAACGGAAAACGAAGATAGAGACTACTCAAATGTTAAAGATTGTTGACGAGGTTCTTAGCAAATAACTTATAGTTATTTTCGCAGGAAATTAGATAAAACGAAATGTGAATGTCACTTAGGAATACAAATGAGTGAGTATACATGAAACAGGATTCTATATCTAAAAATTCAGTAATTCTTAGGGAATAAAACGAAAGTATATTTCCCCACACCTTTCATCTAATGATATTTGCACTTCGTGGATCAAAAACTCAAATCTATTAATTACATGGTTTAAAAGGAAACAGATATTGACAGAAGATAAATGTTGATATATACAATGCATACAAAATTTTTATTGGAACCAAGAAGCTGAGAGACGAGTAAAAAAAATCGAGAAGCACTGTGTATTATACAATACTACGACTTGTAATATTAAAGAAATATGATAAATCAAAAGAGCAACCTATTTGTATTAATCGTACATAAAGAGAAAAAATTCATGATTATTATTAACAATTGACCGATTAAGTGTGTAGTGTTCTATATAACTGGATTGCTGGTTCAATATGCATGGAAACCGGATAAGGATATAAGGTGCTTAATCAATATAATTCTCTTTAAATTTGTTAAAGGTTTGACTAGCCATTTATGGAATATGAAACTACGAATACGATACATGAAATTTTATGGCTTATCTGTATTATTGTAAAGAGTTGACACTTAAAATTGTGACAATAAACAAAAATACGCTTTTGAAATGAGTCGCTTACTAAAAATACTGTGGACTTAATAAGTTATAACTATATAAATTGAAGCATATCTAAGGTATTGTCAAAAAGAGTGAGAGCTGCTCAATACTATCAATTGCCATAAGGCAGTATATTTGGGGTGTATCGCTTGTTGGCTTAAGTAGGTCTATTAAACAGCTTATTTTAGATATTGCTTCGTAGTATTAAACGTAACCTATTACAAACCTACTACAAACGAAAATGAGGATATAGGACGTTAACAGATCTCTTAGCTTAGAAATATGCGTACGTCAAGTGGGTTAAAAACAATGAAGGAACTTATTCATACAGCTCAAGATAGAGCAGCGTTCTCAAATTTTATTTCCATTATAATTTAATTGATTTTTCTTATCTTTTTTAATTTTCATTTTGTATCTTATGTATTTTATTTCTATGTGTCTTGTACGTAGTTTCATATTCATGTAAAAGAAATAAATAAATTTAATAAATGTAATAGATAGAGAGTGTAAGACGAAAAGAATACAGGTAATAAAAAAGAGAAGTTTTGGTTAATAACCTCTCTCTCATGTCAGTTATGCGATTTGGTGAAAAAACTAGTTGTATAGTTTTTATACTTTATCGGCGAACTATCCTTTTCGAATAACATTATATATATTTTTTCTTGATCATGATAGGCTCTTTACCAGCAGATAATTTTAAATGTCATTGCTGCAGGTTCATAGCTAAAATAGATACTACAAATATTGATATATACCAATAATTAAGAAGAACATAACACTATACAATATATTTTTATTTGTATTATTATATTGTATTATTATACTCGTATGTTATTATTATATTGTATGTATGATATTGTATCAATTTTTTCTAATTTTTCATATATTTATCACTTAATAAAATATAAATATATAATATTTTATGAAAATAATAAAACCTTATTTTATCTCACAGTATCTCACACTAATATATTCGATTTTTGGATTATAGACTCATATCAGTTATGCGATTTGAAGCAGAACTGTATAAATCCTTCATTGGCGAACCATTTTTTTTCGAATAAGATTTATACAGTTTTTCTTGTTGACAGCAGTGCTTACGCTAGGTGGATGACTGGACTGCAGCAGTTTTTCCCGTAGATTTATAGTCAATATGAATACAATATATGATTAAATTATTATATTTTTGCTTTAAAACTTATACATATAAAAAATTTTGATTTTTATAATTTGTCGCATATAATCCCCAAATAAAATATGAATTGTTGTATATTTCAATACGTGTTTAATCAATCCTATGAAGAAGTCAAGAGAATCACGTTGGATAATAACTTGAAATGCTCACAGAAGCAGCAAAACATGCACACACTCCAAAATTATTACATTTCAAACTGAACAATCTACATGGCACGGAACGTATTTAAGCAACGTCAGGCCATCATTAACTCAAAATGTACTTAAAAAAATACAAAAATAAATACTACATATAAGCATATGTATCTACAAATAAATTTATATATAAATACATATGACGCATGTAAATATACAAATAAATAAAAAAGTAAATATACAATACTTAAACATAGGTATGTATTTACATTTGGTGTCTTGGCACATGCAAATAGAAACTCTTCTATACTAAGTTGTATGGAAGGAGCTTCTGCCAAAAAAATTGTGAATTTCATTTTATATGGCAAGCAAAACTACTAATCTTTCAACACTTTCCTAATTACAACAATAAAACAAACAACCGATACACGTTAGTTAAATTTCAGAAGCCTTCCTCCTTTGTATTCTCTCACCATATCATCATACCATCATGCCAAATAACATATTTGTCTGCTATCTTCAGCTGTTGTCTCCTCATTGATTTTTTATACCGAATGTATAGTTTCATATACATTAGATTTTGTATCCATATTCTTCATGTGTGTGCCTGCCATTGCCTACAATCTGTTCCACGCAAAACCCAATGAATACTGAAGATTTACTTTACTTTATTTGCCAAAAAAAGACGTATAAGGAAAAAATATTCATTTCCCAAATGGCAATGTGAAATGTTAACAGGGGAAGTGCAACCACACGGCGCTAAACAAATTTAGCTATATTCAGTGAATATTATTCAAAAGTTTCATACAGTGGAATAATTATATAAATAAGTCCACATAATATAAATTTAGTAAAAGTAATTTAATAAATATTTATAATATACAATTATAATATATTGAAGCAAATTATGGTTTGAGTCGGTGGATTTATGGTTACATGTTGGTTAATATGTTGCGTGAACGAATAATTTGTCCAATTTAATTTGATCAGTTGCAAACAAATATAGACACCATCCAAGAATCCAACGAACAAATCTGCACAAATCACATTCACTCTTTTCCATGGTTACTGTCCACTAGTTACTCTAAATAATAACGTTCTACCAACAATCTGATCACGTGAAGTATCTGGGAGTTCATCTTGATCGCCTCACCTGCAAACACCGAAACGCAAGCAACTGGGTCTGAAATTGTGCTACATGTACTGGCTTCTTTGCAAAAATTCAAAATCATCACTGAACAATACATTATCAATACACTGAATAAGCCATCAATGTATAAAGCAATACGAACAGTCAGCAACTAGTACCAAACAAGACTATCAAATCACCCGAACTCACTAGCACACGAACTGTTATCAGATATCAACCATTCTCGCCGACTAAGAAGATTTTCTTAGTTTAAATTATTTTACATATAAATAATTAAACCTTAGTAACGATGTTTACATTTTTAGTATGTTTCAAGAATTCCAAAGTATTAATAGCTCTAATTAGTGATTCCGAAGCCTCTGATGTTATTAGTGTTTGTTTCCAGATTGTTGAAGTAATTTACTAAAGCTGGCCGTTCTGTGCTTCCAAAAAAAAAAAGAGAGAAAGCGAAAGGGAAAGGAAAAGGAAAATAACAAAGAGTGTGCTTATTTTCTACAAAGTTAGTTACGGCTAAGGCAATGATTAAGTAGAGTTACGTAGATTTCTTATATTAAATGTCTGATATTTAATAGACCAGAAAAAATTTTTTGGCTGCTATCAATTTAAAGACATTTCTTCTGTTCCTATCTATCAGCAAGAATATCAGCCTGGTCGTCTAACACGCTAAACTAAATATACAATTGTTGACGTGTTGACTCGAATTGTTTTATTTAAAAATTTTATTTAATATTATTTATATTATAATATATTAGAATAGTATATTATTAACAGTAACCAGTAAAATAAAAACGTCTACAAATATTGTCCACAAATTTAAAACTTTTCTACCAGATAGTCGTCTTAAATTACAAATACTTCTCAATTACTCAACACGTAAGTAATAAAACCTATTCACACGGCAAAAAGTTTAACTTAATTTACTGCCTAAACATGATTGAGTTGTGTTCTTCTTGTTCATATTTTTTTACGAGTATTTTCGAACCGGTCTGATGAAGTACAGCCCTATAACTTAAGGAGTTATGGGAAGAATTTATCAATCCTTAAAAAAAACGATAAAAAAGGACCCAAACCCTATGATTCCAGACTAATTTATATAAAAATATGAGAAACTTTTTGGTTTTACAAGTTCTATGGAATTATGTATGGATTACTTAAGCTCACTTCACTTGAAGTTATTCATTTAAAATTGATCAACAATTGTATATTAATCTATGGAACGATATACTTGGAAGTATTAACTAATATAATTTGATATATTTTTAAAACTATAACCAGGGGTTTTGTTTCAATTTGCAAACAAGTTGTTCATATATTGATTAAGATATTGCCTTTAATTCCTTCGGCAAGTTTTTTTTTTTGTGGCAGCTATCGATTCGAAATGCCAGAAGTTGGTTTCGAAGGATATTTTTAGTTATAGGCACAATAGAAGTTACATGGTATTCCTCCATATGTTATGGGGTCTCTAACAATGACCACGGTTAGATAAATTTTTGAGGAGAAATTGGTTAAGTAATAAAATTGAATGTAAATATAGTAGCTGATCAAGATCATTCCATAATGGGTCAAAAAAAAGATTAATTATCAGTTGTATAATTATAATAATAATGTTGATTTTGAAACTTTAATAATAATAACTCCCTTTACTGACATTTTTACAATGTGGCATATTGAATATATACATACACCAGCTGCTGCGGCAGGCCAAAACTCGAGAAAGGAGAGCGAAGAGCCACAAACACGACAGCAGTCATTATAGGGTAAATAGTTTCATAGCATGTCTTCTTAGTAAGCAGTGATCCGTAGTGCACTATAGTGCTGAGCAAATAACGTTTTAGTTGATGCAGTTGACTGCTACGTTTTCTGTTCTTCAATTTAGACCGGGTCGATCTTAAATTCTGACGGAAGAGCTTATTTGCTCTGTGTTACCTTATAGAACTCAAAAATTTAAAAACCAACTTAAACCTTTGACAAAGCCTCAACTGCGCTTAAAAGGTAGATCTTGGAGCTAAGCGAATACTACTAACATATATATGGTTTTTCAAAACAATATTCTAGTTGAGGTTAGGTTATACCGGCAATCCTAACGCTCCACTTAGGCCTACTATAGTACCCTATAAGAACTCAGAGGTTTTAAACTTATTTTAAACGTGTAAACATCCTAAAATGCTCTTTACAGGAAGGTCCTGGAGTTGGCGAAATATGGAACATGTGAATCTAATACAAAATTTTTAGTAATGATTCCTATAATCAACATGAAATGTATTTTCTATGTCTGAGAATATTCATCAGTGTTATCGTTATCTCATTTTTTATCCCTTGTATCCGTTACGACATTTGCTGCAATTTTTTTCTTTTTTTTTGATATTTTCAAAGTATGTTAAAATTTAGTACAAATTTAATTAAGCTAAATGGTTTAACTTTCCATGTTCCCATGTTCCACTGTATGTCAAAATAAAGTGGTTGGTATGTAAGCTCACTGCTGCTCAGTGGTAATCCATTAATGAATTATCACAACGATAAGTAAATAGATCTCACCTAACAAAATAACAGTGAAAAAACTAAAAAAGGAACATTGAAGAGCACGTTTAACATTGTATACAAAAATAAAAAAAAATCTATGAAAGGAAATATTTATGTACAGGAACATGTATATGCGAAGTAACGTAAGGACTCAGCTGCCTTTCTGTCTTACTGCCTTTTGGCCTGTTTGTCTTGTTTGCCTGACGTTGTTAATTTAACACGTTGTTGTCGCACTACTGTAGTTGGTTGTTCACTGCAATCTCAGCCTCGTGAACAAAGGCATAATATCATCACACTGCCACATATACAGACACAAATATGTATAGCTTAAAATCCACGATATCCAAACACGATACTGTATATTAGCAATGTTGTTTAATTTTCATTTTCCTTTTTGCATTCTACTTCCATTAATACTATATACAAGCTATCTTCTTAGTGTTGGTGGTGTTTATGGCTGCGTTTGTTAGAAGAACGAGACTTGCTTTCATACGCTTGTTTATGTTGTATTTAGAGCAAATGAGATGGATATACTCATTGCAGTTGTAACGGAAACGCCTCTTTGAATTGGGTTGTTGGACTACTTCTTCCACAGACTTGGTAGTAGTTCGTAACTCTTAGAAGAAGAAGCAGTAGTTACGCGCGTATTGCTGCTTGCTGCTATTGTTGCGGAACGTATATCTAATAAAAATAATATAAGAAATTTGGAGAAAAAAATTTTTGTTGTTAAGGCATCTCAGTTACATCGCCACATTGTATACGATTTTGTTTGTTAATGGTTGCGATACTTTTGTGCTCATAGAAGCGGATGTGAAAACGGATTTGGAAAAAATAAGAAAAATATAAAAAAAAAAACAAATAGTAAGAAGGCGAAAATAAATAGAAGTAAATAAAAAAATTTTAAAAAAAAATAGAAAAACACAAAACTCGGATCATGTTCGTATCGTAGCTCATTGGCATCCACCTACTTACAGCTACTTTGTTATTATCCAATGCAAAGCTAAATCACTGTTGTTCTGCGACGTTCTCAGTCCCTAAGTGTTTCGATGGTACTTGTCTATATGAAAAAATCGGCTGCACACGTATAAGTTACCGAAATGCCTCATCATCATCATCATCATCATCGGCGACGTCTATGAAAGCGAAGCAAGTGCGCAGTTAGTTATTCTAAAGTAGTCTTTGGCTCGTATTCGGTGTTGGCGAGCTAGTGAAACGATATCCACGATATCCAGCGATACTTCCCAGCAGCTACTGATAAGTGCAATATAGCGAATATTACCAGTTACAACCAAAATTCTTAAATTAGTTATTTGAGATATAATTAATCTCATATTAATCAGTTACAAAATTAAACTACACTTGAAAAAAATCAATGCATTGTGAATTAATTTAAATATAAAATATTTTCATATAGAAAAGTGTCTCGCAGTGTTTATGCATATAAAATAATATTTTTTTATAATAAATAAATTTTTTTTTAATTCAAATCGTAAATAAAAAGTGTTGAAAAAAACAATTACTATTTTAATAATTTTATGTGCTTCAAAACGACTTTGTTCTAAAACTCTGAAGTTTTCCAAGGCCCCAAAGTGTTTACCTATATAATCCGTGTGTTAAATTTGAATTCAATTTTTTTAATCCTTAATTGGAAAATTTTCCAAACGCTAATTTTATATATTCGTGCTCTCGGAATAGTATGCGAATTCGTTCACAGTGGATTCGACGAATAAAATGGCCGTTGGACCGACGGAGGGTAAACAGCCTCCATCTGAGACATTCGCCTCAACTCATCAGATTATAGCACCAAGCCCGATTTTAGCTGTGCCCACACTGGCATTTTCTGCTGCACAAGTGGAGATCGTATGCAAAACTTTGGAGGATTCGGGTGATATTGAGCGTTTAGCTAGATTTTTATGGAGTCTGCCGGTAGCTTTGCCTAATATGCATGAAATATTAAATTGCGAAGCAGTCCTCAGAGCAAGAGCTGTTGTTGCCTATCACGTCGGAAACTTCAGGTAAGATTTCTTTCTTTTTCGTTTGTGGTGAGAAGGTAAAATGCTTAATGGACCCTATAGCCCACCGTTGTCAGAGACTTAGTTACAGTTTATTTCTCCAACTATCGCTTTCAATAACTTTCTCGCTTGAACATCTTCATCCATTCTTACGACATAACTAAGCTGGCGAAGCCGTTGGATGCCAATCCGCTGAATCATATCAATATCCTAAAAAAGCTCGTGGTTCATTCGGATACAGTAGTCGTCGCTAATTCGTAGAAGACCATAGATCTTACAAACAATTTTTCTCTGGAAAACTTCTAGTTCTGCTTTATCATTCTGTGATAATCATACTTATGCGATTGTGCTTAATAAATGTTGTATGGACTAAAAGCCCTCTATGGTGTTTAGTGATCGATTCCCTATCGTTCTTCCAGAATTGAAACCATTCTGATTTCTTCTAAGGATTCAGAGTCCTATTCGTCAGCGATATACGACCATCTTATAATAACAATAATAATTAAAACCTTAAAAATATATTTTAGAGTGACCCATATTCAGACAATAGCTTATTCTTGTGCTCTCTCAATGTTTCTTGAGTGTTATGCATTTATTACTACTTGTGATAAAACTGATTTACGTTTAACCCTTTACTGGCACTAAGAAAGATATTGTTTTCGATATTAAATGCGAGCTGATAGTTCTATAAGCTATTAACGCTCCGTAATAGGAATGTTTGATACTTTAAAATTTGATTTGACATAAGCAGTTGAAGCAGCAAAAAACTTTTTGTGGTTTTATCTTGATGAAACAATGAACATACCAAAAATAATTCTTTTTTATATAACAAAATCTGTGTCTGATTCGGCATTTTATATGGCAGGATAATTGAATCTAAATCCATACAAAAAAATTTTATGTGTCGTTATGTATAAAAATTAGTACATTCGATATCTTTACATTCGGTCATTTGAATATCTTTATGAAAAACCGATAAAATTCATTTCAGAATGTTTAGTCTATATAGCAGCTATACAACATAATGGTGCAATTTTAACAAATTCACCAGTGATCAGATTCATTCACTCATTTCGATAGCTGGAAAGCTGAGAGAGTGGCTTGGGATGAAACAAACAGACGGATATACGGATAAGTCCAAATGAACTTAGTTCATTGAGCTAATCAAGAATATATATATTTTATAGGGCCTGCGACTTTTCCTTCAATGCGCTATAAAAGTTTTAATAAATCTACTATAATCTTTTTACATTGTTTTCTATAAGTGCTACCTTACTTATATCATACTCGCCTCCATCAAGCACTTCACTTTGTTAGGAATGACCATAATTACTTATCTAATTGTCGAATTAATATATTAAATTCAGGGTTTAGTCGACTCATCAAACTGTTTAAGTGCATATATAATTTTATAATCTAGTTTGTAAAAAAGTGCTATCAGATAGTATTGTAGAGATACTTATGTTTATTCTCAACATGAAGTGGCGAAGCTTAAATGATTAAACACTCTTTTCTTGAGATTTACATTATACTAACTCACTCAGAGTTTGTGCTGAAAACATACTGGAAAGAATATTGTACTATTTAAATTAAAGTTAAATAATTAGTTAATTATTAATTCTTTTGATATAGCTGTAACTATATTATTAAATTCATATCAATAAATTTAGAGCAGTGTCTTATGTAAAAGAGGTTTTAGGGTTTAAACTCAACATAAATTATTTTTGCACATTTTTCACTAGATATAATGGATTTTATTTTCATATGAACTTTTAGCCAGTTTTCAAAAACCTTTTCTCTAACAAGTATAATTCAATACCTTAGAATTTAAGAGCTACATCCTACTATATCCTAATAGTAGTAATTATGATGGAAATATAATGAAAATGGTACCAAACACATAATTGCTTATCATGATTTTTTGCTATTAGGATTTGTATGGGTTAAACTTTAATCACTATGTTATTTAAAAGTACACAATTAATTGTCTTTATCTCACTATTAATTTCGCGGGGTCTTTTTCTTACCCTAAAGATTTCTTACCATTTCTTGGTTTCTTTAAGGAATGAGTTCAAGTGTACTGTCACTTAGTTATTAGATAATGTGGACAAGCTATTTTATATATTCAGATTAGACAGAATGTATGATAATATCGCAGTTTAATTGCTGCTCTAGTTCGCCGCTGCAGTGAATTCCAAAATTTTAACATGTTGTGTGTAATTTATAGTCCAAATAAACAAATAATTGATGTGGTAACCCTTAAAAAGGCTAGTAATGTGACAGAAAATTTTGTTCGACTTTGAAATACTGGTATTTAAATATCGAGTAAATTATAGTAAAGTTCTGATACTTTTTAAACTGAAGATACAATAGCCTATATGATTTACTAAACGAGAAAAATATGTGAGTATAATATATTTATTTATTCGTGAGTTGAGATTTAAATTAAATTTTGAGTTAATGAAGAATAAAGAACTGGACTTCTAGGTTCTTAACCCTACCTATTAGTATGATATATAAAAATGAATAGTTATCGAAGTTGTTCAATTATTCAATAAAATTATTTAGAAAGAATCAGGGGAGACTTCATTAATTTATATTAATAATATTTAAACTCAATTTTTTCAAAATTAATAATTAGTTTTTATTTTTTTTATAAAATTTAACACATGTTGAATTCATTTTGTAAAAACAAATCAGAATGCATCAATGATGTAGAAACTAATTCCAATGGCTTTACTTTTCCTTGTTTTGGCTTAAGGAACTTCTTTCTAAATTTAAAGAAAAAACTTTTTGTTTTAATTTTTTAACCTTCTGTATTAATTACATTCATTTAAAGAATGAATATCTGCCAAAAGCAAAAGAAAAAATTCCTGAAGAAAAAAAAACCAAAACTGATCAAACAAACCCTTTTCACTACAGAAGCAAACTTGATCCTTGTACTTAGTTGAACGCAAATAATTTGCTAACTGGGAAAAATGATATTTGATAGTTTTTTGCATTCATTAAACGATTGAATGAATAAATGAGCACATAACATAATGAGAACACAATGAAACTAAATTAATAAACAATGGGATTAATTTACTAATTAAAGACCCCAAGCAAGAGGCAAGAGCCTAAGTGGGAACCTCAACTTTCCGCTACCATTTGTCGTTTCATTAATAAACAAACACCGGTGAACAATGGAAAGCGCATAGCGCATAACAGAGATCAGCTTCCGTCTCCGCTTCAGAAATGCTCACATTTCAATTAAAATTTAAAAAATTTTAAATTCAATGCCTGAATTTGGCAAATTTCGAACAATAATTTGCAAATAAAATATCATGAATTCACTTAGTGATGTATAAATACTGAATAGCGGTTCTCAATAATTCGGTTTTAATTACTGCAGATATAATTTTTTATAAGAATTATCTTAAATAACTTTTAGTGCCATGAATGGTATTTATATAACCTTGAATTTTAGAATTGATTATAATTTTTATAATTTCTCGATTTGATACTCTGGTGCGATTAAGTCGATATTATTTCTAAGAATCCACTTTAATGAAACCATAAGACACTTTGTACTGACGTTTGAACCCAGTAAATATAGGACCAGTTTAATATTTTGGTTAGGTTATGTAGATATGATTGAAAATCAACTTTAATCGATCCATAGAACACTTTCTGCTAACGTTTGATCGTAGTAAATCTGTCTCTCTTTTTTTAAACTATTTGTTCCTAAAATTCTTGTATAGAATTTAAGACAGCAATAACACCATCTCCCCATTGAATACACCATTCGATATCCTTGTATAAAACTAGCTTCATAGCTTGATGTCGTTGACAACGAGCTTGATTTTGTATTCCCAAGCATAAAAAATTTCACTTCCATGGTGTTTCTTCTTATTTGCAAGAGGTATTGCACTTCTCAATTATCAAACATAATGTCATGCAACCCCAATTCACTACCTGCCGGCGCCGTCGATAAATGACAGTGAGCCTTATACAGAGATCTGCATTTATAAGATCTCTATACCATAGAGATTATAATATA
>NC_051847.1:236689872-236698214 GCF_002237135.1 Teleopsis dalmanni | reverse complement strand
TTGCGTATCAACAATTGCTGATCTTTTTTTTGCCAAATCCTAGTAATCTTACCATAATAGTTCTGTTTTGTTTTTTTTTAAATGTTTCGTTTGTCTCAATATCTTGAATTATGTATTAATTTCTGCCCATTATACCTATAACGTTTTCCTTCATCAGGGTTCTAAAAAGAAACACCATCTGCTGTAACATAAACCTTTCTGATACGAATTTAATGAGATATATAAGTGTTTTTAACTAGTAGGTAGTAACCTCTACTGATTAGTACTGATTTCTTTAAAATACTGACTGTCGGATATTAAAATTGAAATATTTCTCCATACATTTGATACTGCTTAATTTAAATAATCACCTCATTTGGTTTATTTTATAGGGATATTATTATTTACATATTATAAAAACTTTTATAAATTTTAAAAATCATAATTAATTCTTTAACACTTCAAACGGATATTTAAAATATTAATTACTTTTTTGTAGGATACAAAATAAAGTCATTACAGCTGATATTCTTGCTGCTTAATATTCATTTTATGAAACTTTTTTATTTGTAAATATGCAGTGCCACTATAAAAGGTAAATTACAATTATGCCTTGGACTCATTGTCCTCTTGGAAAACACTTTGGGGTGTGTCACTTCAAGATTAGTGGCAAATGACTAAATGAACAAATTAAGGGTTTCAACAATTTAATTGCTTTTTAATTGTTTTTACATATCGTTAAAAATATTTATTCAAAGAATGTTATGATTCCTTCAGCACAAGTCAATTTATTACTTTGGCTTTATGGAATAAATTGTTCATTTGTTGAACCACTGGGCATGTGATTCGATATAGATTATTGAATTTTTCTGAGCTAGTGACACAATTTCAGACTTTATTATCCTTTCGCTAACATGAAAGCTGTAGCCTAGGGGCTTCACATACAAAATCTAATTTAAAAGCAAAACGATATTCGTTATCAAAGAAAATTTTTGTTTTACAGAATTAAATATAATATTTAAAGACTCAATATTTTCATTAAACAAAAAATAGTAATTTTTTATTGAGATTACTTGATATGATAATATAATTTAATATTTAAACAAACTCCTTATAAACAAGGTTTTTATGTGTAACTACTATCTTTTTCCATTGCGTCAATTTAATAAATAAATCGACTTTTAAAAATGTCTCCAGGTCCACATCAATTTTTCCATAACAATGAACTAAAACCACATTAAGAAGTAATATATTAGTGTATTAATTATGGTAGTCAAATTAGAATTTTTTTTGAAATTTTAGTTTTCGCTGAATAACATTTCATAAATTGTATTGTATTTTTATACAACATAGAAATCTGTATTATAAAATACCACAAAAGGTATTACAAAAGCAAGGGTTTTATGTTATTGTATAATATATTTGAATAGCAAGGAAAACATAAAAACTCATCAATCTTTAGCCATTCAATCCAAGGGCCATTCTGGGTATTTGGTTATAAAAGTTTTGATGATAATGAAACAGCTGACAAACTTATGAAGTAGATTGGCTCAACTTTTTTTCATAGGACTGTATAGTATTGTTTTTTAAGGGATACCTACTTGCCACTGAGGCAATATCTAGTAATGGAGTAGTGCAGGCAAGTAATGGACTCCATTCGTCTCAATCCTTCATGTCTGTATTGTGAACAATGGAGAATATGTGAGAACTAAAAAGAATAATCGTACTTTGACAAGCGTAGTACAGTTTTTTCCTTCTTCCATGACCTCAATTTAGAATAATTAGGATCCTAAGTTTAATAGGGAGTAATATTAATCTACTAATAGTCATCATTTCAGATCACTGTCTGATAGTTATATCTACAATATATATTATATTTTACAATACAAACTTTTGTTGAAACTTTCATGATGAGGGTATAGTAGAAATGCTTGAATATTTATTATGTTATCAATGAACTAATACATACAGTTGACTTTGACAAATTAACAAAACTAATTACTGATGATTCAATAACTCTTATAAGAATTTTTTCCGAAAAGAATCGCCTATTCTGTTACTATAATCAAAACTCTTATAATAATAGTAATGCTGTCTGAAATATTTTTTACTATTGATCAGAAATCCGATTTCTAACTCCATAATCATCAGAATATCTTTGTAATGTTAGAGATACAAGGTTTGTGATATCTGAAGTAACAGCAAAAACTCTGAAATCTTACCTACCTGTTTTACTGTATAATTTTGAGTATATCTCTATCAGTATAGATAGAGTATAGGAGTATAGATAATACCAAAATTCAGAAATCTTATTTGCCTTTATATTTTACTCTATAATTCTCTGTCATGTTAAAGATAAAGAATGTGATTTATGAGATATTAGTAAAGATTCAGTAATCTTACTTAATTTCAGATGCACTACAAACAAATGTAAGTATATATCAGATCTGATTGTCAGAGATAGCAAATTTTATCTTAATTATATGTAATTTCTGTCAATAAAAATTTGCAAATTTTTTGATCCTCAGACAACATAAGGACACTTGCCGTCTCTGTCAATGCCTCTGTGTACATTTATACGCATTTTAATACTGTGAAGTTTGAGTTCTTTATTATTTTTTATATCTTAAAGTATTCACGATAAAGTTCCGGGATAGAAATGGTCTGGCATAGTTGGGGGATTGTTTTTAGTCCGTGCAAATCGGGTATTCCACTATTGTGACGACATAGTCTTCCTTCCTCTATGTACACAATTAAAATTAATTCTTCATTTCGCTCACACTTACCAGTGAATTATATTTAAGCAAATTGTATATCAGGATTTTTTTTTTTTTTTGACTTGCAATATATGAAATCATTTTTATGTATATATTTTCAAAAAAATTTTTTTTTAAATATCTTTAAATTTATGTCAATTCATACAGCAATTTAACTACATCGATCATATCGCGCATTTTGAAAGCTTAATTTTATATCTTAATATATGCGAATTCATTGAGACTCTGGAATGTTTTTTGCGCCAATTAAAAATATGTGCATCTAAACAAAGTTTCGAAGTTTTTGTCTTTAATAATTTTAGTTCGAAGGCATATTCAAGTTAAAAATAACTTCATAAAATCAGCATCACTTGCAGCAGTTCAAAATGTATAAAGGCGCTGTTTTTTTCACTAAGGAAAAACGACAACAGTGTCTTCAGCTTTATGTAAAGAATTCCATAAATTTACATTGGCGTACAATAAACGCGCCGGCGTTTAGACCAGCTGAGGTTTGACTCGACCATTGATTCCTTTTTTTTGTACTCGTATGAATGTATGAATATGACATATTTTGAGAAAATTTGTCGGTGCATAGGCGCATGACTCTTTAGGTGAAGTGGTGTAGCCGTAGCCACTTTGAACAAAAACCACAACGCATTCCTTTGTCATAAGAAATCATGCATTTTGTTAATTATTATAAAGTAGGAAGTCAACGATCTTTCAGATTCTTTTACAAATATTTCACTTCAGCAATTGTCCTTTATTGGTAAAATTTTATTTCTATATTTCTGCTCAAATTTTTAGTATTGGTGCTGCTTTTAGTATTAGGCAAAGATATGTCAACAATGCGCTTCATATTGAAATGCATTTAATAATTTTTACGATTTTATGCTTGATTCGGTTCCAATGGGGAACCGCTTGGTTTGTTGGTGTGTCTGGTCTGGTTAATGCGCTGATTCAGTGACAGGAACGCTGATCGCGTCATTTCGTTCAATTAAAAATGCCACTGCCTTTTTATGTTTGTTTTCTCTTAGTTGTGCTTTTAATAAAAATGTCAGAAGCTCACTGTCATATGCTTGGGCAGCTGATGGTGATGGTGTTATGAATCCCAAACCCAGCAGTCAGCGTGACGACCGTAGCGGCCGGCGACATTTCCAATTCTCCTGCTACTGTTCACACTGTGCCGTTTCGCATATTAATCATTATGTGCTGTGTTCTCCTTGCGTTAATGTTGTTGATGTTAACGTTTATCTCCAACAACTGTGAGATCACGGCTCGCAGTGCATAATTCAAAACAATTTCAGTACGTTTATTCATGATACATCCGTGAAATTGGCCGCGGTTTAACTGAATAAAAGTTATATGAATACGGGTACATTAAATATAAACATCTTAAAGTATTTTGTAAGTTTTTTCTTCGACTGCTGAAGTTTTCGAAACTGTTAATGGAATGCGCAGTAAAAGGTGATGCTAAAATCAATATTTATTAATGTTCATGAAAATGTGCCAAAAATCAATTTACCCTTATAAAAATGTTGATAGGTTATATTGTTTTTAGAACTGTAATGGAAATTTACTAGTATAAATAAATTGAAATATTTAGTCTTATGAAATCTGTACAATGCATTATCTCACCATTTTACTGATTAGTTAACTCTAGCAGAAAAAATAATGTAGAAATTTGAGGCTCAGTTTTTACAACAGTTGTTATAATAATAAACAATATAGGGGTAATCACTCTGTCTTGCATACTCATTGCAAATGCAAAGATTGCGCGAGCTTGCAATTGACAACAAGAAAATACACATACAAAGTTTCTTGCAATTACTTGCAGTCTTGCTATGCCTAAACCCATGTATAGTATATATGCTTGCAACGAAACAAAAACGAAAAAATTCAGCTGTTAAGTTGCTTCTCATGTGGATGTGGTATGTTGCTTAAACAGCTGTTTTATTTTGATGTTGCAATTCTGCAATAAAAGTATTCTCGCACTCTTGCAATTTTAGCATTTTTGAATTTTATGCACCTTGCGACGACTTTGCAAGACAGAGTCGTCAGAGACAGAGACTCCTAATAGTATAATATATCGTAAGAACTTTTATACTATCTCTCAAAAATCATTCTGAACTAATCAAACAAATTACCATTATTGATAAATGTAATAACTCATACCCCAGATATCATTCGATTCAATCAACCCCATTTTGAGTTACTGTACCCGAATAGATGAACAACTAAGCGAAGGTACATTGTCCAGTGGATACAGTGTATCTGGACAACGCTCCATCTCGAGCAACGAACTGACATTCAAACAGAAATACTTGAGCTTAGCTAAACAGAAGTGAACATATGAACCTTTCTGCAAGATCTCAATATCGACCCGGTTCAAACTGGGGAAGACACGAATTAGTTAGCTACTTCAACTAAGGCACAAGCTACTCAGCTTAACAGTATCGATGTTTACGGGTGACAGCGTACTAGAAAGAGGTGCTATAAGGCTAATTTTATCCTATAGTGACTTTTGTCGGAGTTCATATTCATCATTGGCTAGTAGAAGATTTAAAACTTTTGGAACTACTTCTTTACCAACCTGACAGCGCTGTCAACCTGCCTAATTAGGGACTGCGTCTAATTTATACACCAGTCAGGTTGGTTTACTTTCACTTTAATGAGGGACACGTCCCTTAAGATGTTGTTCATACACTGACCTCTAGTCTACTTATGAACAACACTAATCTGTGTTATCACAACACGCCATTATTTGCGCTTAAGAGGAATTTTGGCACAAGGCCACCTCTGCATCCTAATCTAACCCTGCTCGTCTCCTGGCACTAGCAAATAAGATGAGCTTATAATGCATTCCACAAAATCTTTGCATGTCAGTGTTGTTTAGTATATACTACATATATATACTATATATTTAAGTATATCGTATATAGTAGTATGAATACTATGATTGATTTATTCACACTTATATTAATTTTTGTTACTGAATCAGAAAAGCTGTTCGGATTGTCCTAGATTTTAAATACTGGTTCATACCTTTGCAAATACTTTACATTCTATATATAATATAAACAGTCTGACAAATAGATATCTCGTGAAAGCATCATGCTTTGCAAACCTATCAGATGTAATGTTATCGTTAAATCACTTTGGAGCAGTTCTCCATATGAGTGTTAGTTTGCTCATACTCGTCAAATCAAATATGAGACTTCTGAGGATTCGGTTTATTTTGAGAAAGTAATCAATCTTTGAAAAACTTCATCTCTAGCTTTAAATGTTTATCGGATAAATCCCATTTGTATTTCTGGGTCGACTTTTCTGAATACAGTCATAAAGCATATTTTTTTGTGCCACACGGATATAAAGCTTAATCTACAAGTTTGGTATTGTTTAAGATATTGTGATGAGTTTTAAATTTTTATTGTGGATCTTTATCAAATTTTGTGACTTACAATTTTTAAGAATCATAATTTTAAATATCAAACTCTGCATATAAGTTTGCCATCTCGATATATAATTGGACTTTACTTCTACTGCTGGTGGTTAACTTTTTAAAAGATACAATATCACTGGGCTATTTATTTCTTAAAAGTTTCTAACAAAGTATTCGTGCTAATGTGATATTTATATAGGATTAATTCTTCAGATTAAGTTTAATCTCCCTATAAATGAATCGACTATTTACAAATAATTATTGAATAAAAATATGGTCTTACTGATATTAATCCACTACAATGAAATTTTTGACAATTACATATAAGTAATGCTGTGACTACATTCATGATGAATTTTGTAATTTGAAAATTTAAAAAGGTTTCAAATATACTTGAGGTATTCTCGTTTGTTATCTATTCAAATAATAAAAGTTTTAATTTCAATTTTTATTTAAATTTAGTTACTTAAATAATGTAGTAGAATTTGCTAGATTGACTTCACGTTAAATGTGATAAAAATTGATAATGGAAAAAAAATTATCTAAATAATAAGTAATAAAGAGGGTTTTTCGAGCAGTTCACACAACAACAAAAAATTTTATTTTTTATATTATTTTAATTAATTGAATTTTTGGCTGACCATACAGCTGTTTCGAGTATTGTCAAATACCCATCATCAGTGGTCTTGAAAATAATTCTTGTATTTAATTTTTCGTTAATAATTATTTTTGAGACTGCAAGTACAAGGAACTGAACTCGGGTCCTGCCAAATGTGAAGCTCAGAATCAGCGCACCTTAACCAACTGAGCTTCAGCGCATCTTTAATAAGTAATTTAATTTTATAAAACAAAGTTAAAGATATTTAATATATTATTGCTAACATTACATACATATTTCTTTTAAAAAATTTTTATGCAACACTACTTATAACCGTATACTGTCATTACTTGAGACATAACTTTTAATTTTAATGTAAGTACTCAAATTAAACATTTTCCTTTCGCAACACCTCACTCAAGAGAATCTGTTAATAATTAATCATAAGTCCACGTCACTGGTACAATGAATGCACTCCCGTAATTCAAATGGAACTTAACGTAAATGTTGTGAAAAGCAAATCTAATTACGCGAAAACCATTTCAAATGACCAATTTTTCATGATACTTATCTAATTAATCTAAACACGAGGACCAGCAAAAAGCGTTTGCCTTGCCGATGCCGCTTCAAAATATTGTTGCACCCTTAATGAGTTATGGGAAAAACAATGGATTGCTCGTCAAAAATTCAGTGGCAACAATACCAGCACCGACCGACCAGACCGACAATGGCACAGGCACAGCCACAGCCACAGAAACAGACACCGGCAGTCAACAGTAGGCAGTGAGGAATTACTAAGTTGCAATACGTGAACATTAAGAAAATGCAGTTATTTCGGTTCGAGGAGCAGTTGGGCTGTTTTTTTTTGTCTTTGTTGAAGGTGACGCAAATCGTTTTGGGCGGACCGGCCATTAACGTTCAACATGAAGTGACAAATAAAAAATTGTTGCTAAGAAATATGCACACGTTTTAAACAAAACAGCAGAAAAACTTAATACATATCACAAATAAGTACCGGCATAATCGAGTTTAAAGGTGCACTTTAGTACATATATAGTATATGATATTCTGTAAAAGGTACTCATGCCTTATATCATTTATAGTACTCAAATATAGTATGTTACACACATATGTACTATATAATCATATGTTTCATTCCCTGATGACAGGAATTCGATTTCAGCCGAAAGGTTTTCTAAACTCATTACTAAGAAATGATCTCCGAGAAAGAGAGTAGTTCTATAACCTATATACTTTTGCATATCAGTTTAAAATGTGTCGGAGCTTCTTTTTGTATTGGATTTCGACTTGTAAATAAATATTGCTGTCACTTTGTTGAGATTTATTAACATTTTAACACAGTACTACATAGATTCAAATTGTATTCTTTATCCGATATGACATTGTTGAGATCTGTTAGTGTGTTTTTCATACTACGTTTAAATGACCAAAGTTATTTTAGATCATCGTTTATACATAGTAAGATCCCAAATAATATTCAAGCTATATCCCTGTTGCTATTATTAATTTGCTCTTTAAGAGTTTTTTTTTAGAGTGTTCTATTAAGAAG
>NC_051847.1:236682036-236689772 GCF_002237135.1 Teleopsis dalmanni | reverse complement strand
AACAGGTTCTTGTTATTCCATTTATGGTGAGAACTTTTCACTTGTGGTCTACTTTCATAAATATGCATAGATAACATACTGACATATTTATCAAGTATTGACAATAACCCAAGATTTTTATCAAGCAAAAGTATTTTGAAGTTCTGGGCACATCTTGATAAATTTCGAAGCTCAAGTATCTAATGCCTTTTACCACACTATAGTGAAAAGTAGTGTGTAGACTAGTTCTTATATTTATATCGTTCCTTATAATTTTTTTTTTTAATTTATTATTTGCTGTTTAGAATTTTAATATGCATATGAATAACTCAAAAGTATTGTTATATTTTTCCCATACTTTCATAAATAATTATAAAATCAATAGTAAAAGACGGGATCGTGCACTACGATCTAAAAGATCTATTGTGCCACTTAGTCGAATTAGAGTGTTTCTTCAAATCCGATTTCTTTAATGATAGGCAGTATAGAGTCTATCTGTCCTTGTCTTGGATCCTTATGATGCAAAAAATACTTTCCTAGGTGTTTCTTCTGCTTATTCATCAGTGCCGGGTACTCAATAATAAAACCATTTAGAATTTTATTATAATTATTTTTATAAAATTTATTAAATATTCTTTTATTACTCTTGTCTTATTTTAATAAATAACGATAAATTCAGTTATTATTATATTTTGAATTTTATTTATGCATAATAATATAAGAAATAATAATTTTATACAAACAATAAAAAATGCTTGTAAAGAGCATATATTTTATTTGTCAAGAGCATTTGTCAACTTGACAATTTATCAAGAAAAGAGCTTTTTATTTGTTGCACAGGAATCCAAAACCTTGACATATAAGCAAGTTGGTGAATAATTGTCAATATTTGACAAATTTGTTAAGTATCTATATGTATGTAAAGATTTATATGACTTATACGATTTAATTTAGTATTAATAATGTTTTTACTATATTTCTAAGAGAGGCAGACATCCAAACATTTTTAACAAAGGATCTGTATTAGTTCTACATGTCTATATATATATATCTATATATCTATATGTTTATAAAGATTTATATGACTTATACTATTTAACTTAGTATCAATCATCTCCATAATGTTTTTACTGCAATTCTAAGATGAGCAGATATCCAAACAATTTTTAACAGAGAGCTAATACAGTTGCTTTGATTTTTGCCTATCTACAACACCACTAAAAGTAACTACTTAAACTTCTGATTATGTGAGACTTGTTTATCTTTCGTTGGAGAAGTACATCCAAGTTCTGTTTGACTTAGCAAACCAAATTCGCGATGTCTGCAAAAATCTTTTGCCAGCATTCAACTGAAATCTTCCTCCGCTTGGCTAACCATTTTGAGGGAACGTGTGGGCTTGAGTGTATTCGCATATGTGTTGATTGAAGCGCAAATCAAATTTACTGTAATAATCATTTTTATCTTGACATCACAAACTCATCATGCTCATTACAATCATCATTACTGCTACCATCAACATCATTTAAATTGTGTTCAATACACTCGTAAGCCAAAACGTCTATTTCAATTCTATTTATAAATCCTGGAATAAATTTCATTGAATTAGTACAATATTTGTTCGATTTGTGCGAGCTTCCAGTTTGGTTGACTGACGCACATGTGCAGGTGTACTCGTATTAGCATCTGTCAGGCGTAATTGATGTATTAAGCGAGCATTTCGTTTACTCCTTGCGCTCCTTGGGCTCCTTCAGCTCCATCAGCTCCTCCAGTATGCCTTGAGCGGTTGTTGAGCTTTGATTAAAATGTTTCCATATTTATTCACCTTAAGCACATGAAACCTTTGTGCTTATTTGGGATTTTATTTTATTTATGTTTGTGCCTTATTAAAATATACTTATTTGGAAATGACGACTGCACTTTGAACTTTCCGAAAGCAGCTTTATTTTAATCTGTAATTATTGTTTACTTTATAGCAAATCACATATATAATATACAATATACAATATACAAAATTGAAATTGAAATTGAATAATTGAACAAAATGGCAATTTCATCGATGAGATTGAAAAGCTAAGTCATATTGAAATGGCACTAAAGCACTTATAGTACCAATGACTTCTCAATACGTTAAGTGCTTGTAAGGAAATATTTAATTTAGAAACTATCTAAGTATGTTATTTACTAGCATTACTGCAATATGAATCAAATGAATTTAATTTGCTAAATATATTGCAATAGCATTGTGCAAAGTACTATTCAAAATACTATTCATATACTAATACTATTTAGTTAGCAGATATTAATAAACTTATCCTGCTACTTATACTTGAAATGTTAAGAAGATAACAGAAATTACAATCAAATCTGTTTTTGATTGCTATTATTATGATCTATTATATGTTTTGATATTAATTCTTGAAAGTGATTTGCACATGACTCTTAAAAACCACCCTAATAAGTACACTACTTTAAAAAAGTATTACTTTATTTAATACATAGTCTCAATATTCTCTACAAATATTGTTTGAAGAAAATGGTATTGAATAATATATAAAAATTAAATATGCAAACATATTGTATGAATACAATTAAAATATATATCAAATTAAGTAAATATTTCAAAGATGATAAGCCCAGAACCTTATTTTATGAATGGCACATAGGAAAAGGAAAGATAACTATATTGGAATGGGTTACTAACACTATCACAATCTACAGTGCTTTTAGGGACTTAAAACACTCAGAGACAGCATAAAACTCACAAAGAATAACTTAAAAATTATTACAGAAATACTATTCGATCATTGTAGATTGAATAATTACCTAACAAAGGTATGCAATCCAACTCAGACTGCAGATACTGTAGAGGCAAGAGAGAAATCGCATATTATGTGTTAAGGGAACACTGTCCAGCACTGATGTACAAACTGAAAAAACACTAAGGAATATATTTCATATAATATAGGGATTTAAGTCTAGGAAAGATAGGCTCTGTACTGTCTTTCGCTAAAGAAATTGGACTTGAAGAAACACTCTTATCCGACTAAGGGGCATATATAATTGTATAATAATAACAATTAAATCAAATCTTTCGTATAAAGGTATTTTAAAAATTTAATTACTTTCTTATCACCAATGCAATTACTATAAATACAATACTGCTTCAGTGCACTACTAACGTTGATAAAGTATAGTAAAACAAAATAACCTTAAATATAACACTGTTCCTGTCAACTAGTACCATTTGTATATTTCTCTAGGATTTTATTTGACTTTATAAGATTGTATTTGACAGCTCTTGAAAGCAGATAACCTCAGCAAAAATAGAATAAAATAAATATCCCATGTTCATCAAGCATTATTATGTGCTTAAATCTGATTGATAATATCTTTAAATCTGAACCTTAGCAAATACTGACAGATATATCTATGACCAGTTAGACTGAATCAGTTGAACTCATATCTCCAGCACTTAGTTAATTCTTTTGATTCATTTGTCTTTAGCCGTTTTGACATTTAGTGGTGAGCATAGCAATGTTAGTACGCATTATAATAGTTCTCACAGATATCTAGATCAAAAGCTGCCATATATTACTCACTTCCTATAGCACACGGAAAAATTATCATTGATTGACAACATCTTTTTATCATTGGTATTTGTATTTTTGGAAACCTGGTAGACTTAGCCTTGATTTGCTTTAAAAATGTTTTGAAATGGAGTCGTTCTAGAGTGACGTCGAGTTATATTTTCTTGGCTTGTTTATTTATTGAGGTTATCTATTCATATTGAGACTTCAACAATATTTATTTTACTACTAAGTATCAATACTACCACTTAATGGTCTCCCAGCTTCACTTAGTTATTTTACAATTCTGTTCTAACTTGTGTAGTTAAAGTGCTGCAATTATGCGACTATGGTAGCTCCACTTCTACTGATTTTTTAGTTAGAACGATACTGAATTGAAGATAGAATTATTTCTATATTGCCCAACTGAACTCTTTGTAAAGGATAGGAGAGAGCCGTTGTCTTATCTATTCAAGCACATTAGATCCAACCATTTTTTTTTACGCTCTCGTACTTTCCGCTTAAATTGCTTACACCCAATTAACCTCTGCCACACTCGTGGATTTAATTCAACAAATTGTAAAAAGGATACGTAAAGTTTTTTATTCATAATAAAATTTGCACAAAAAGCAAATTAAACTCCATTTTACGTTCTGCAATTAAAAAGATTCAAATTGGAATCAAAAGCCACTTCGCCTACAACAAATGTGCGACACCATTTTCTTCCAAATTGCAAAGCTAAAACTGAAGAAAAAATTCAAATATTACAAAATTTAATAATATTTTGTTTTTATAAATTTTGCTCACCTGTTGTTTTTATGGATTTTACACATTTTATATGAGTTTTCCCATTCCGCTGGCTTTCATTCATATTTCCACTGACATTTCATTTTTATGAAATGTCTTATTTTTCTAATTTTCGCCAGCAGGTGTCGCGCTATTGTTTATAATGCGGAATATGTTACAAGAATTAAAGTCACAAAAAAAATGTTAGTAATAATTCATGTAATATATTTTATCAAGAGAAAATTCCGATTATTATACTTACGAATGCAAACTGTAGATTCAGTGAAAAGAATGAGGAGGGTAATGGAATGTATATTCTTACGGAAGAGGCAATAAAACTCTATAAAGTAGGTTCTATACTACTTTTAATTGATGCAACAGAGCTTCAAGACCTACTTCAAGCCCAGAAGGGGGCACAATAGACCCGACGTTCCAGTACCACATCCCCTAACAACAATAATAACAAATTCCGATTATTTCCCGATTTGGTATTTCATAAAGATTGAACAATCCGTTACAGAAGAAACAACAAAATTTATGTAAGTCTAAATATAAAACTAATATGTTCTATTGTTTCTAAATATATATGAATACATATAAATTTTTATTAATGAAAGTATACGAGCACTGAAGTCTACTTAATTCTTCGAAAGCAACGGTACGGGTTAAGATTTCATAGATATACCCTATACAATTAAAGTTTTAATACGGATTATTAAAGTTTCACCGGATTATAATGTGTGAAAAATTTTTATTTTTATAGATAACCATAACTATTTAAGAATGGTTTGACGGAAAGAAACAGGTGATTCTGATTTAACATAAAAATTTTATAATTCACTCTTACTTTACTATTACTTAATATTCAAGTTTTGAAGTGAAATCGCCCAGCAGCCAGTATTACGGCCTGAAGTGTCTTATTGTACCAAATTCACTATTGATTACACAAAGCCCTTTAAAGGTTTGTGAACAAAGCCCAAACTAAATCTAGAGAAGAGCACTTAATCTCTTCTGGTGGCAGAGATTTCATATGAAACAAGTTTCTTCTGTGTGTTATTAAAGCTAGACAGTCACAAAGAATATGCATAGTAGTTTCCTTAACTTCGAGACATAATCTCCATTCCGAATTAGCAGATAATCATAGTTTATGAAGGTGATATTTCAGGCTTAATTACCCAAAATTGATGTGTTTTACAAAATCAGTATAAGAAACAAAATTTCTAGATGGCAGCTGACTAAAAGTTAACACTCAATTAACAAAATATGGTGCTGTCAATTTCACAATACCCATTACGTTTTCTTGTAATATCCCAACACGAATTACATATATAGACACAATATTCAAGTAAAAGTTACCAAGACACAATAGGAGTATTCACTTTATATTGCAAACTCATTGTAAGTTGCACAAAATGCAAAGATTGCGTGAGCTTGCAATGGACAAGTACAAAATACACGCACAAAGTTTCTTGAAATTACTTGCAATCTTGCTATACCTAAACCCATGTATATATTATGTGCTTGCAACGAAACCAAAAAGGAAAAAAAAACAGCTGTTTCAGGAGTTTGCAGAGATGTTCTCGTATTCTTGCAATTTTACTATAGCATTCTTGCATTTCATGCACCTTGCAATGACTTTGCAAGACATCGTGCTATGGTTATGTCTTGTCAATATTTGTCTCTTAAACAGATCGAGCTATGATTGTTCTTATTTTTTTTATAAAAATACTTATTTTTTTAATAAATTAACAAATTTTATACCCTGTTTCATATTGTCACTGCATACTAACTTTTTTTCTCGAGTGTTAGCAAGATGTTAGTGATTTTCTTACTGTTTATTTGAACGCACATATTAAATGTTAAAATGCAGTTTATGTAAAATTTAATAGAAAGCAAATTTTGCGAAATTTGTCCTTAACGTGTTGTATGAGCTTCTCTGGCGAAGGGGGAGCGGTAACATATATATATATATATATATATGTTACATATATATACAGCAATATTGTATGTCTGGCTGTTGTTTATAGTTTGTCGTACGGATATATGTTGTACTTTTGCATATAAAGTGAAAATTCTTGTTAAATGTGTTGTTAAAATTTTTAATAAGTGCGTTCAGAATGTGAGCAGATTGTGTGTTTGCAGCTTCATTTTTGCTTTTATTAATTCATAAAAAATTCCATTTTGTGCAGGTGTGATATTGTCCCACACTCTGAAATTTTTATCAGTTATCTTACGCATCTCACAACATTGCGGTGAATTGTTTACTAGGTTAAGAGCAACAAAACACATCGGCTGCAACATTTTCCCCATCTTCACGTAGCGTGGTTATCATTGTTTTCATTTGAAGTTAAAATACAATATAATAAAATTTTCCTTAATGACTTTTGTTTTTATCTGAAGACGCAAACTGAGAACAAATAAAATTTTGTTATCTTTGCACATATCAAAGTCACACTTGATTAACTTTTTTCAAATCATTTAACAAATAAGCAATAAAATAAACTAACAGCAGGCATTTGACTCCGAGTCAACGGTTCCATAGGTCAACGGTGTAAAGCCAATCACTGCAGCAGCCATAAAAACAAACACCATTTTATGGGTTTTGTATATTTTTAATAAACTAATTTAATACAATTTCCATTTGCAATTTAAATAATTCCTGTTGGAATTGCTGGAACATCAACTTATTAAAAAAGTTTTGTCACTTTTGTGCCAACGACATATGTTGACTGAGGCTCAGTCTGATGGCATTCGTCAGTCATGACTTCCGTTCTTAGATTCCGATACTTTTTAATTAATTTGAATAAATTTTATTTTACAAGAAGAATCTTTTATTTCTCTTATCCCTGAAGTTTTTCTTAAGAGTTCAGTGACCAAATTGAAAAAGTTTGTCATCTCATTCAGCGAATAAAATTTATACCTTAAATTGAAATCTGAGTTTCTGTATTTATTCCCATCCTCAAATCTGAATATAAAAAAATATTTAACAATGAAAAGATAAATGTATTATTTGACAATACCTAAAACATTACTAAAACTCAAAACTACTCGGTGAGGTACGCAGATCTGAGGTCAGTTATTGCTGCTTAGTCTGATGAAGTAATAAACAATAATCCAGCCAAGGCGTAGAGAGGGGTTATGAAGAAAAGTCGCAGTTCATAGAGAGTAAAAGTGCTCAATTGCACTGACTCAACTAGCTTCAACATAATAATAAGAACGGTTATATAAATATTAAGTCGGCTATTTAAATACTTATAGGGGTCCAGCGACCGCGAATAACCACGTCAACGTGTAAACGTGACTGCAGTTTATAGTTTGAGCAGTTCTCTGATCTGGAAAATAGGATATATAAAATGTCCAATACTTTTGAATATAAAAAACAATCTGGATCCATTAATAGCATTA
>NC_051847.1:236673479-236681936 GCF_002237135.1 Teleopsis dalmanni | reverse complement strand
TTTGAGAAATGGAAGCGTAAACATCGTTTAAATGCACGCATGATTTGTCGTTAGCATGCGATGCTTTGCAAATATGCGAATAAATTGTATCTTTTATTTTAAATATTTGTATTTTCTACCTAGGTAAAATTTTTTAATTTCCAAAACATGTTATTAAGAAGAATTAAAATATTAATAACCTTGGGCTAAAAAAATATAACCAAACATTAAATTACAATAAAAATTTTGTTTTAAATATTAATTGCATTGTGCACCTACGGAAAATTTGTTATTAAAATATACCAAAAAAAATTAATGTGTAATGCAAGAGAGACTTCGTGTGTGTTGTCAACGCGCCGCGGTTGCTGTCTAAAGTGGCCGTTAGACAATCAACGCGCGTCGTGTGACAACACACGAAGTCTTCTCTTGCTATTACACATTAAATTTACCAACAATTTTTTAAACACGCCTCCAGCAAACAATGCAAAATTTGTTCACTCATCAGTATTAAAGCAATCGCTGAAGTATCGACAGCGGCTGCTATGCGTAATTTCCTTACGAAAAATGATGTGTTACATTTAATTTATAATTTTAATTTATATATTTATATTTATTTTTATGATTTCAATTTATATATTTATTTTTATATATATTATATTTTATATAATTTAATTTTTTTTTTTTGGTATTTTTTAATAACAAATTTACCGTAGGTGCATAATGCAATTAATATTTAAAACAAAACTTTTATTGTAATTTAATGTTTGGTTATTTTTTTTTAGCCCAAGGTTATTAATATTTTAATTCTTCTTAATAAAATGTTTTGGAAATTTAAAAAATTTTACCTAGGTAGAAAATACAAATATTTAAAATTAAAGATACAATTCATTCATATTTGCAAAGCATCGCATGCTAACGACAAATCATGCGTGCATTTAAACGATGTTTACGCTTCCATTTCTCAAAATAAATTAAATTTTGCATGCCGACCAAATCCGACTGTATATGCAAAAACACGAGGGTGGTTGAAGAAATATGAAAATCTTTTGATTTTCGTCAACACATTTCTTAAAATTTCAAATGTTACTATTACACAAACAAATTTCGCATTATACAAAGTAGGAGAAAAGTAGGAGAAAAAATTCTCATGTGAGAGCGATTTTTTAGTATATTTGTTGTTTTATCTGGGGCGTGTTTAAAAAATTTTTAAGAAATTGTTTGTGTAATGGCAAGCGCGCGTTGACAACGAGCGTTAAGTCTGAAGTCTTAAGTAATGGGCCCTTAAGGGCCACTTAAGACAAGAAATGCATAGCAAGTATTTACTGTGCATTTGCTTGTCATGTGTCTCATATTCACATGTGTTCCGATTTGTGTGGTCTCAATATATTTGACACCACATGAGCTCTTAACCGAATTTTAAGTGGCAAGCAATTTATGTCAGAAGTATCGTTTTCTGACTCATGCCATAAATTATAAAAATGCAGCGGTTAGCTCTTTTTAAATTAGAACACAAGTGGTTTAAAGAATATGACTGTAATAGTCATCAAAGGCGGCCTTAACATTGAGTAAGGTCAACCATAGATATACCATTACACCCTTACCCTTCAAAGAAAAAAAAATATTTATGCATAGATATGTAAATATATATGTAAGAATATTTTTTTTTTGTGTGAAAATATTTAGTATTACAATACGTTTTTTTTATGTTTTATAATTGTTAATTTTTATTTATTAATTTACTTTAAAATGATTATGCAATATGATAAGTGTATAAATATAAATGTTTATGATAATAAATTTATATAATAAGGTATAAGTTTGTATAATGAAGTGAAAACATTTTCATTACGACTATCAATTTATTTGTTAAAAAAATTTTATTTAATTTTTATTGTATATTTTCAAATTGTTCTTATGTATAGTTTTTTGTTTTGTACCTACTTCTATCACTACATTACTATCTAGTATCTCTACAACTTTATAGAGACCTGAATAAGGACTGTCAGTTTTTCTTCTATTATTCGTCTTTAATAAAACTTTATCACCTACTTTCAATCGTATAGGGTTACTAGTTTGTTTGCTTGCTAACTGTCTTCTCACTTTTGCTTCTAATGTGTATTATCTTGCTTTCTCAGTAGATAACTTTAATCAAGCTTTTAATTCGTAAGCGTAATCGTCTATGTTATATCTACCTTTATCAGTATACAAATTTTCAGTTGGAAAAGATGGTAATTTACCGAAAATTAGTTCGTGTGGGGTATACCCTGTGTCTACGTGTGGTGATGTATTGTAAGCAAATGTATAGTATGGTAACCAGTTATCCCAGTCATCATCGTTTGCAAAGTTAAGCAAGTATTCGTTCAGTACACGGTGATTTCTTTCAACCGTACCTATAGTTTCATGATGGTAAGCTGTGGAGAATGTTTGTTTTATCTGTAACAATTCTGTGTTATGGTGAACTCTGTACCTCTGTCTGACTTTAGTATTTTAAATGTTCCATATTTCAATATCTATTGTTCAACAAGTGTCTTGACAATTGTTTTCGCTTCTTTGTTAACCATTGGATATGTGACGATAAATCTTGTAAGTTCACATTGCATGGTTAAAATGTATCTAAAACCATTTGATAGTCGCAAAGGTCCTACTGTGTCTATTTCGACTGTTTCGAATGATGTATTTGGAGTAGCAGTTAATTGTAATTCTTCGTTTGTGTGCCTTATTTGTTTATTTCGTTGACATTTCTCGCAAGTAGTTATATATTTGTATACCATTTGTTTCATTTTACGCCATGTATATTTTTGTTTTAATCTTAATAAAGTTTTTCTTATTCCTTAGTGTCCACCGAGAGGAGTGTTGTGATATTCCTCTATAAGTCTGTATTGCTTCATGCTGTCGGATATATGCTCCGGTGCTTCATATAATAATATTTTGAGACAATTACCAGCTAGTTTATTTTGTTGTATTTGGTTAACCATTTTCTTAAAATTTTCTTTTTCAATAGTTTTGAATATTTTATCATTTTCATCTAGCGCTAGTTCATAAATTCTTAACTTTTCAATGTCTGCAATGAATTTCACCATCGAAATCGGCTTCGTAGGTTCTTCGCTCATTACCACGGTTACATCGTTTTTCGTAACGTGTATGGTACCTTTTTTAAACTGCTTTCTAAGCTTATCATTGTTTACAAATTGTAATCTATTCACTCTGCGTATATCACTAATGGATGTACAATTCCAACAATAGAGTTGATCAGGCTCAATTGGCTTTGTAACTCCTTTAATGTTATCTGTAGTTTGTGCAATTTTTGTTTTACTTCTTCTAGCTACGCATATCTTTTTCATATCTTTTTTCTTCAAATGTCTCAATAATTCGTCTTCATTTGGAAGGTCTAGCTTCCTAGTGGACTTGGCGTCATCTTGTTTTGGTATAAGATTTGTGAGTGTTTGTGTATCTATTTTTATGCGTGATAGTGCATCCGCATTGGTATTGATTTTTCCTTTCTTGTATATAATCTCAAAATCGTAGTCTGAAAGATCTACTCGAATTCTAGTCATCTTTAAAGATGGATTCTTATGTACAAATAATGAGATTAGAGGTCTATGGTCCGTAACAACATAGAATCTTTTTCCATAAAAATATGGACGGAAATAATTTATAGCCCAATGCATGGCTAATAGCTCTTTTTCGATTATTGGTTTGTTTAAATCATGCTTTTGTAGTGCTTTACTAGCATAACAAATAGATAAATCAGAGCCTATATTTCCTTGTGAAAGAACTGCACCTAGAGCGAAGTCTGATGCGTCAGTAGTAATGACAAATGGTTTGTCGAAATCAGGGTAGCGTAGTATTGGTGGGTTTAATAGTTTAGACTTAAGAGTGTTAAAAGCAGTTTCGCATTCCTTAGACCATTCAAACTTTTGGTTTTTCTTAAGGAGTAAATTCAATGGTTTCGCTATATCAGCGAAGTTACATATGAATCGCCTGTAATAATTGCAAAATGCAATGTATCTTCTCACGTCATCAACATTCGTTGGACGTGGGTAAACCTCTATTACTTTATTCTTAGCGGGATCACTTTTAACACCGTTCTCAGTGATTAAATGACCTAAATATGTGACTTCATGTTTTAAGAAGTTACACTTTCCGGGATTTAATTTGAGATTGGTATCGCTTAGTCGTTGGAATACTTTTTCCAAATTAATGTTGTGATGTTTTAGGCTGTTACCAAATATTATGATGTCGTCAACGTATAAAAATGCTTCAGTTTCTAGACCTGTTAATGCTGATGTTAGCATTCTCTGGAAACTATTTGAAGAAATTTTTAAGCCAAATGGTAGTTTCTTGAACTCATAATGGCCATCATTTGTTGAAAATGCTGTTTTAGGTCTTGAATTGACATCTATGGGTATTTGGTGAAGAGCTGGTCATATCCAGAGTGAAAAAATATCTAGCTCTACCTAATTTATCTAACACATCCTCTAAGCGGGTCAAGGGAAACTTATCGTTAACGATTTTCTCGTTAAGTTTTCTGAAGTCTATTACTAAACGCCGCTTGTTGATTTTTTACGCACCAAAAGTATAGGTGAGTTATATGGGCTTCTTGATGGTTGTATTATGTCATCTTCAAGTAATTTTTTTACTTGAGATTTGATGTCATCGTTATGGCAATGTAGTAACCTATAGTTTTTTATATAAGTTGGGATATTATCCACAGTTGAAATTTTTTCTGTATAAAAATTATTTGTAGAAAGCTGTTCTTCATCTAAATGAAAAATTTGTTGGTATTTGGATATTATGGGCAATATCGTTCCAGTGTCATCATCATCACTTAATTGTAATTCATCTAAAATTTTATGTAGTCTATTATTGTTAATATTACTATTGTTCGTTTGCAAGATATTATAATATTGTAAGGGTTGTGACTTCAGCTGTAATTTATTTATAGTAACATTGTGATTATTAGTATTCACAATTCTTATGTGGCAATTGCCTTTCGCTGGCACAATTGTATTAGCCATGAAGACACCTTTACTGATTTCTTTGTTGAATAAAACAGTATCTTCATCAAAATGTACATCTACTGGTAAGACACGTTCCGTTCTAGCTTCAATAGTAATTGGTTTGCATACTATTGGTATTTCTGCTTGTTCATTGCCTGATTTTATCGTTACAGTAAAAGAATAATAGTCGATGACTCCCATGTATGTTGTTAGGAAATCTCTTCCCAAAATACCGTCTACCTCGATTGGAAAATCCTCTGTTACCACTGCGAAAGTTTGCGTTATCCATATTCCTTCGAAAAGTAAGCTTAATTTTGATGTTCCTAGGGATAGTACGTGTTCACTCGTTAGTTTGTATGTGTTGTCAGAGTTATAGTCAACGTTAACGTTTTTTATAATAGACACTTCGGCACCAGTATCTATTAATAACCTTATAATTGTGTTTAATTCAGAACAGAAAATTGAAACATAGTTATACAGGGTCTGGTTTAGAATTTTTACAGTATTTAATTTCAAACCAGTGGATGGTTCTCCAATTCCATCTCTGGTTGCTCGTAGTTTTCCTGGGCGTTAGTTATACGCACACGCCTATTTGGTATATTACGATTATTTGATGCGCTTCTATTATTGTACCGGTTGTTGTTTGCACGGTTCGCGTTTGCATTGTAATTGCCTTGGTTTCTAGTATTTTGATATCTATGGTTACCATTCCAGTTTGAGTGTGTATTACTAATATTTCCGTTATTAAAATTTCCTTTATTTCCGTTATATCGATTACCATTAGTATGGTAATTCCTTCGATTTGAATTATTGTTACCGGGATGTCGGTAATCTATTAAATGTTAAGTTATAGGCTAATAACTGTTGTTGCTGAGTAGGTATATCCATATTCTCTGCAAATAGCCTAGCTTTATTAAAGCTTGTCGGTTGTGCAGCTTGTACAGTTTGGAAATATAAATGGTTTAAACCTTTTTTGTAAGCTAATAATGCGTTATCATCATTACATTGGACAATTGCTATACCCTCTGGTGGGCATTTGTCGTAGTTTCTCTTTAGCAACGACGCATTGTTAAGTTTTGATAAAATATTAGACATTTTATCACCATAGTCTTTTATATTTGAATTACCTTGTTTTGTGTCATTTAGTTTTTGTAAGAGTTTAGGGACTGTATCTTCTGATACAAAATTTTCTCTTAGATTATCAATGAGTTCTTTAATAGATTGTGGAAAACCAATGGGACTAACTCTAATACGTACGTTGTGCTGTAGTTTGCATTCAACTACGTATTCGATAAAATAGCTTTTATCTGCTTCCCGTAATTTATTGTAACTGTCTTTTAACCTAAATATGAATCCGTTTAGCTCAGACACTTTTCCAGTGAATATTGAAAGGTATTTTTCCAAAGCTTCAGTATTTAATGGTTGATTATTCATTGTAGTATTTGGGGTATTTGTATTTGTATTATAAGTATTTGGTGTATTTGTGTGGTCAATGTTGTTCTGGTTATTCATTTTGGATAGATAATTTTGGCTGAATTGTATTTATCGACAAAAGTCTCTATCAAGGAGTTAATCTTTTCTATTTCTACTGTTTTGTATATAGCACTAACTTTACTATGTAAATAGTCTAGACGCTTGATTTTTTCTGTTATAGTGGCTGTCGTATAGCCTCTATTTGATGATTTCTTTGTGTTTTTAAGGATTAAATGGACCTCACTAATACAATCAGTAACTAATGTTATTTCTGACATAAGAATGGACCAATAAAAAAATTTTTACAACAACTATGATAGGAGAAAGAAGGGACAAAACAATTGGGGACAACAAAACAATGTGACAATATGACAATATAAACAATATAGATATTATATTTAATTGTTTTTATTTGAATAGTAAATGATATATATATTGGTGGAATTCACATAAATAATTTATAATTAAATAATATATAAATGGTAGAAAAATTTTATTACATATTGGATAATATTAGTTTCATCTTTTTAGTTTTATCTTTTTTTTTTTTTTATATAAATTGTATTAAATTTTTTTAAAGATTGTACCAATTTTTTGTTCGTCAAAAAAAAAAATTTCTTTTTTTTTTTTTTACATATATGAATTTCGGTTTTTATTTTATTCATTTAAACATTTTGTGAGACATTATGTTTATGTTTATGTATATATTGTTTAAAATACATATTTATTTTATAAGCTACGTACATAATTATAATTAATACTACTACTGTAATTAATACCTGTGTATAATCTTGGCTGGATGATGACATTTGTTGATTGTTGCTGATGCTAGCCTTTATTTCCTAGTTATTGTCACTAGAAAACCAACCCATTGTGTAGTGATTGTTGTTGATGTGATGGTATTTGTAAGTTGTGTCTAATTAATTTTTGTATCCAAATAATGTGGTGATATTTATATCCAAATAATGTGATGGTATTTAATTAATTTTTGCTTTGTGTTAATAATTAAGGTTTCATCAAGTTAGTGATTCAAGGTGACTACACTTATTTATTTTTAAAAGTTATTCTGTTATTTTAAAAGTTAGTTTATGAAATTTTATGGAAATTATTTTATTTAAAAATTTCATGTGTTCCAAAAAAAATATATATATTAGTTTTTATATTTTTCTTTTTGGTTTTTTTTTTTATATATATATTAGTTTCATTTTTAGTCACCTTTAAGAATTATCTATGTTTAATTATTTTATTTAGATAATAATTTATTTTTATATATTTTAGTTTCACTTTTTAAACACACTTCACTTTTAGTTTCGCGGTTCTTATACTGCGTGGAAGCAGTGTGGCAGGATCGCCATGTGTTGGTATTTGATTTGTTTTAGTCCTAGTTTTATTAATTAAAAACACTTTATTTATTTTTATAAAATTCTACTTTTATTTAACTATATATTTTATAATGTTCTTCATATCTTCACAACACTATGAAGTTTTTTAGATCATGTTCATTTGAATACCAGTAAACAACTGCCGTCTTAAACTTATCTTAAATCTTACAATAGCTTCTTTATTTATTTAGAAAGCTATATCTATCTTATTCTAACAATATTTACTTAAATCTAACAATGTATTTCTTAACTCTAATTGGTTAATCTTATTTACTTAATTATTCTTATTTTATTTATTTCCTATTTATGATCGACACATTACCTAAGACAAGAAATGCATAGCAAGTATTTACTGTGCATTTGCTTGTCATGTGTCTCATATTCACATGTGTTCCGATATGTGTGGTCTCAATATATTTGACACCACATGAGCTCTTAACCGAATTTTAAGTGGCAAACAATTTATGTCAGAAGTATCGTTTTCTGACTCATGCCATAAATTATAAAAATGCAGCGGTTAGCTCTTTTAAATTAGAACACAAGTGGTTTAAAGAATATGACTGTAATAGTCATCAAAGGCGGCCTTAACATTGAGTAAGGTCAACCATAGATATACCATTACA
>NC_051847.1:236664815-236673379 GCF_002237135.1 Teleopsis dalmanni | reverse complement strand
CTGGTGTTTTTTTGTTGAATTTAAACAGAGTAAGTCTTGTGATCTGACAAATATCTTCGACTACTACTTAGCTGCCTTCAAGTATTTATGTTTACCGGTCAACTCAACAGTTTGGAAGGAGGTACTAATTTTGTAGAGCAAGGTCACTCCTTTAACAAGTATGAATTTGTTTGATCTGTTAATTTGATTATGTCTAATAATATTAACTCATAGTATTGGGCAAAGAGAAAGCTACCTCTTTTAAAGTTATATTTTAAAAATATTTTGATTTTCAGTTCGTTAAGCTTACCGTGGTAAAGAAGAACCCGATTATACAAAAGATTTAGTATAACCTTAATGAAAAATGTCGTTGTTTAAATCATAATTGATTGAGATCTTCATCAAAAAATTGATTATTGTGTAAATATTTATATTAAATCTACTACTGAGTGCTTTCTTAAATACTTTACTTTTGTCACAAGCCATGAAGTTGTGTTGTAAGAATGTTTAAATTAATTCTTCATTTTAATCAGTTAATTTATTTCATTGAATAAAAGTTGCATAATAGTTTAAATCACATCAAATTTTCATTATGAAAATTCATATTTCATTACTTACGTTACTTTCAATTTGACCTAAGCCAACATAAAGTATCTAAACCAGGCATAAGCCATTGAACAGAAAGTCATTAAGAATGTCGTAAATATCTCAACACATTTTCAGATACTTGCACACGATATAAACTGAAAATATTCCTACAAAATAATGATAATACATAATTTAATAAAAAGCGTTACACGATAATTTTTTGTAGTTCCTACAAAGCGTTTCGTGCCATTCTTCTTCATCAAAGTCAACGTCGAGCGTATTGACTTTATTGATGGAATTTCTATTGCTTTTTATTTGAAGTTATTATTTAGTCATTTCTAATTTTGTTTTTTGTTCAGCTTTATTTGTACAAGTATCTTTTGTATGCGATCCAACTGAATTGTTCATACAGGTGCATACAGTTACTGGCGTACGAAGCCGCATGCATAACAGCAAATTTGTGCTGCGAGATACCCATTCATATGAAGTGCAGCTAGGCGTAGTGCGAACCAAGAAAAACATATAAAAATAAGTAAATATATTAGATATCTAAATAATTACTTTTTTATGCTGTCCATCCATCGATTGAACAATTCAACAATCCAACGATCCAACGATCCAACGATCCATCAGGTCTGCTGGAAATTCTTCATTTGTCTGCATGAACTACCGTTCATTCGCAATGCATTGCATGCGTTTGGCTGTTAGCAACAGTTATGCAAATCGTACCAGAATACAGAAGCGCGTGGTACGCAGTACTTAGATAGGTCGAAATCGCACAAAAATTGAATAAACGAAAATATATTCATAATACATATTTGCACATAATGCTTAATGAAGCGGTAGCGCGAAAAATTGATTTGATATCTGAGTTAAGCGTTGACAGAATAAAGGCACCTAATGCATTCCCAGTGTACTCTGTTATTAACATTGGGGCTTTCCGCTGTAGTAACAGATACATGAGACACAATAGCTGTGATTAGAATTTATTTTCTTAGTGCCACCTTAAAAAAAGTAATCCATAGACTGGACTAATCTATTGGATGTGGTCGTTAATTTTTAGGATTTTTAAAATGTAGATTACAAGTGTTGTTATATGGGACTCACTATGATTCTACAATATTTGGAATCAAACATTCTGAATAAAAAACAATAACTCAATAAAAAACACTTCATTAAAAAAGAAGTAAGATTAGTCGAATATTTTGAGGTAGTTGAAAATTCCTCGATAGTCCATTGCTGGAGCATAGTGCCTAGTTAGGTAATAAAGGTAAAATCATTAAAGTATATTGAATATTTTAAGTACAATAAGTAATATATATAATTTCAACTTCATTTTTCTCCATTAAAATAGTTTTGAACAAACTATAGCCAACCCATTCAGTTCATAAGGAAGCACTAATAGAAGATCAGATCAAGCTGGAAAGACATACGAATTGATAAGCATAGAAGAGACCAAAAGAATAAAGTATCGTATATTTAATTATGCCTATCTTGAAGTTCTCTCTACTAGATTTTCATAAATCCATGTAAATTTAAAAAAGTATTGTGGAATATAACTTCTCTTAGTAAAATAAATATTTTTCTCTAATTTTAATCTAAGATTCCTTAGTATAAAATTTGTTTATAATGTTCTTTTTAATACATATTTAATACAGGATATAAACCGCATTATAGCTACATAACATTTTAAGAGGATATCTATTTCTATTAATTAATTAAATTAACTGGAGTTTATGTTCACTGATCTCGAAATTTGATGAATATTTTATTCATTCATGTGAAAGCTGTTTACATGAATCTTAGAATTTTAAAACATGTGAAACCTTGAATAGCAGAAAGTGAAATCTAAGTATCCTGAGATCGATTTAATGTTACCTAAGGTAAAAGATACTTTTTCGTTGCCGCTGTTTCTAAACGTAAGTAGATTGCTATTAAGTTACTAATTATATATTGTCATTTTGCTAGTAAACGCTACATTTTTTTGGAAGATTTAGAAGATTTTATTTATTCTAAATGAATCGTTATTCCTCTTAAGTTTTCACTACGGACATTGTATATGTTAAAACAATTCTGAATACAAAAGTTAACTTTTTTTTAAGTGAATATATATTTTATATTTATATTTACTTCATTTTCTATTAATAAATAGAATTATTAATTTTTTTAGTTGTCGGGTAGAGAAGCACTTCCTATGTGCTTAATATTGAGCACTAAAGTTCATATTAATATATGGGTATGCCAAAAGTTGAACAAAAAAATATTTCTAATTTTGGTCAGGCAGTCGTAAAAAGATTCGCAATCACTATTCTCTTATCAAAATAGTATTAGTTGTTCCAACACGTCTTACTTCAACTCGTAATATATGAGTTGTTCTGGTGTTAGTCCCATCGACACATATCGGGTCCAAAAAATCATATTAATTTTTACTCTTCTCCAATCATATGTAATAAGAAATTTCGTGATAGTTTCCAAATAAACTATAACTTTATTTAAAATAAAAAAATAAATGTGCATATACTCATATTTATATATAATTTGATAGACATATAGAGATAGAAAAATAGACAGATAAAATAAATGACGTTGATAAGAAAATTAAAGATTTTTTCAGTACCAAAAAAAAAATAATTTTATGATAAAAAGTCAGCTCTATTATAATTAAGGCTAGGTAACAATGCTAATCACAGCAACTAATGTCGAACTAATTTAAATTGCCTCACTAAACAGCGGCTCCAGTGGTCAATTGCTCAATACAAAAACTGAACAAATTTTATGGAAAACTATGTTTGGGCGTTGCTTTTAGCAATTAATTTTAGTATTAAATTTTGTTGCTGCTTCTTAATTAGAGAGACTACCTTAATTTATACTCGTATCTTGCTAGAAAGCTGATACACTTTATTCTTATTTATGTATCCTAAGCCCAAAGTTGAGGCAGCTTTAAAAGTAACCTCGTTTGGAGTAAGCTCAGCTTGTTTGGCAAAATATGTTTAAACACTATTTAATATTTTAAGAGCTCTAAATATGGAAGGCATTTGAAGTGGTTTAGGAACTTAAGAGTTTGTAATTATGTTTTATAGAAATTCCCGTTCACACATCATTAATGTTTTCATAGAAAATTAACTTGAACATTTTTATTGTAGTCATATAAGTTAGCTCAGTCATATTAGTAAAATATCTGAAGTCATTTTGGCTACTGAGCCTTAAATGGTTTGGTCTATTGTTAGAAAAAAATAAGTATAAACGGCTTATCACATTCTATATTTGTAAAAACCTATAAGTTTCTTATTATGACATAATATTTCATCTCACTAACTATAAATGTCAATCATATATGGAATATTTTATGAAATAGGTAGCGATTTTTAATTAGTATTTCAAGATATTCTTCTTATGCAATTATCTAATTATATATTATGAACAAACGAAAGATCTTTGTTTGGGACTATATATATAGTAGTTCAGCGCTGAGATAAAGTTAAGAACTTAGTTAAACTGTTAGCATTGATGGTTTCATTTACATTGCTGGTGCGCATTATATGCGAAGATAGATTCTACAGGCTTATCGCATTAGACGCATCTCCAAAAAAACAGTGTTTGGCGCTAAGTGGAACAGTAGGAAAAAGATTTTCAGTTAGTGTTAATTTTCTACAACATTTCATTTGATTTGATTAAAGAAGAGAGTAGGTCCAAAAGTTCTTTATGTACTGCCAGCACAAGTGGGTCGATTATATTCCTTGCAAACCTTATTTATTTCTTATATTATTAAGAAAATGAAACAAATTCTATAACTGCGTTCCTTTATATACCGTTTCTATTAGTTAATGCTTTTTAATTACCATTTATCAATCCCATGAAAGAGCTGGACTATGTCGTACATAGCAAGTAGACGCGTTATTACTTATTCATCTTTATTTCTAGTATTCATAGCTGATTTATTACTGCTATTGAATAGTAAACCTCAATTACATTATATTCGCTTTATAGAACAAACTTACGATTGAAAAATATTTTGTCCGAAACTGATAACAACATCTTATAATAACCCATATATGTTAAGATGTCTTCTGGTTGAATCACGTACAGTATACGAAGTCTATATTACCAAATTTATTTATAAACAAAATGTATCATTTACAAATTTTTAGTATTCATTTATAATCCAGAAGTTCATTTTATTAGATAACAATTACGACTTTCGTTTTAAACACACAATCCATAGGTTGTTAGACTAGTTAAAAAAAAATCTTAATTTATTCGCAAATTTTAGTTGGAAATCTGCGACAAAATGAATAAATAAAATTAAATTTATTAATGAAGAGTTGAAAATATAACAAAAACGTTTCAAACTTTCGTTTTCATTGTAATTTTTTTGCATAAAAAATTATTTGTAATATAAAATATCTTTTTTTTTTGAGGTAAAAACTGTTATTTTTGGTGATTGTTAGTCTTTTCTAAGCCAATCTATTTTGCTCTGCAATTAAATCCCGTAAAAGTAAATAAATAATTCTTTTCAATTTAATAAGAAAAGCATAATGTAATGGAAATTATAAAAATAATAAATCGTTCATCTTTAAATAATAGTATTTGAATTGGGACTCCTAACAACTAATGTATGTATGTCTACTTTTTTATACTCGTACCTATTTCTGAGAGCTGAATGTAGTCATTGAAGACGTGGCAGGAAAGATTGGAGTAAATGTGGATAAATAGAAGAAAAATTATGCCATCTAGAAGCATAGCCAGAAGAAAACTGCTTAAATTGAAGTATAGAGGTTATGTATCAAGCCCAGTAGATGTGAAGGAATCATATGACAGAATTGAAAGCAAAATGTGAATAAGATGAGAATGTTTGTATGTATACCATAATATGAAAACTTTTTGAATCAAAACGAGATGAGCAGAGAGAGTTCATTTATAACAAATAATTATAATTACCATAAAATGGACCTCAAGATTGATCCGATCAAAAAATACATAAAGGATACAGCCCTGAAATTATTTACGAAAACTGACAGGCTTACTAATACTGTGTTATTGAATTTCAGATTAGTTACAGACTCCTCAGGGAGGTACCCATATATGCATTCAATAAATATAAATTTAAAAAAGTTCATATTAATTCATATTAAAACTTTATTACAAAAGTAAATTTTTAAGTTCATATTATTTGAAGCATCATTTAATCGATTATGTTTGAACTTTAGTATTTGTGTAAGCATTCCACAATATTCCATAAAATCTCATAAATATTTAATAAATTTAATAAATTTTCAATTAAGCGCAACAACATAACATAACACACGTAGAGTAAGGACTCTCCTAATTTGCCTTAACCAAAGCCAATCAATTAAAATGTGACATATAGCAAAAAGAATACATAAAACGCTTCTGCAAGGACACGAAGCGAGCGACAAGGATGCTTTGCCATACTCTTCAGCAACTCTTCAGCACAAATTAACCTTCACCTTTATCGCATTGCATGCTTATCAAAATATTGATATTAAAATTTGTTTTTGTAATTTATTTTATTTAAGTTTTCTTACAACAGCTCAACGGCTCAATGCACAACTTGTTGAGTTAAAAGCAACTCATGAACTCACCACAGTCTGCCCACTTGTTGGTTGGTAGCTACGAGCAACTCAAACTCAGGCAGAAATTCAACTATTTTTGTGCTGTGTTGGCTGTTGTTGGCTTTTGTTGTTGTTGCGCGTGTTGGATTGGTTTTTAGTTGGGCAGTTCGGCAGTTCGGCAGTTCGGCATATGCAACAAGTTCGCATGTAAGCTCAATCAGTCTTAGTTGTCGTGTGAACGTGTTTGGTGTGTTAACGCATCGAAAATTTCGACAGAATTTTTAATTTGAGTGGAAGAATTATTTGGATATAAATTCACAAAATGTTGTGCGCAGTCAAATGATTCGCCATAAATTACGAAACAATAAATAAAAAATTAAATTAGTTGCATTTGTAACTGACGTGATGATATCTCGGAATTATAATAATAAATCGCGAATTGATTTGAAATAAGAAATAAATTTTTCATTAATTTACAATTAGAATTTGTCAACTGAAAAGTTCGCGCGCTTTTTATGTCTTCAACCAAAAAACTTGCTTAAAGAATTGCATTAATAAAATATTTAAAAAATTTAGAAAGTCTTAAGAATCTGTATATGAAATAATTAATACTTTGGCAAAAAAAAAACGCCCATCAGGAAAATTCAAAAAAGTAATAAATGTGCTAATGTGAAATACAAAAATATTATTATTTATTATTATTTATTAATGTTTTTCGAACCACTTTAAAAGCTTTCCGTTAAATAAAAGTGAAATACAAAACAAAAAACAAAAAACAAAACAGGCAATTGAACGGCAACAACAATTTCGTTACAGTGTTTCTAATAATAAACGAGCGAATTTAAATTCAAGTTTGTAAATTATTGCAGTTAACTTCGCTGTAAACGTCGCTGTTAACGTTAACGTCACTGTTAACTTCGCTGTAGTCGTGAATGTGGCTGTGGCTGTGGCTGTTGCTGTTGCTGTAAGAGCTATTAATGAATTAATTAATTGAAAATAAATAGAGTGTGCAGCGCCGCGTAAATATTGCTCCAAATTAGCAACAATAACAACAACAACAACACCAGCAACTACTACTATTATTGCTACAACTACAACTTCTAAATATTAAAATAAAAATAAACATAAAAATATAATGAAAATAAAAACAAAAAACAAGTTTTCTTTTTACTTTTCAATTTAAAATTTACAACGAACGCGCCTAACAAATTAATTATTTTCGGATTTTGGTTCAACAGGCGAAACTCTTTTAGAGAATCAATTATTTTTAGAATTCAATCAAAAAAGGTGAGTTCCTCTTCTCTTCTTTTTCAGAGAATCAGTTTTTGAAATCACAAAATAGATGATTTCGTATAAATTTATATCAAATATGTCTTGCAAAATCTATAGTATAACATCGGAAATTATAACCATAATAAAATTTTTAATAGTTTTTAAATGGATTTCATATTTAGAGATTATAGTCCATATATGAATATCATAATTAAATAACAATTCATTAGCATGACATTAGGGTGACTTTTATATTCAAAAAAATCATTTTTATTCCATATTAAAATATTATAAATTATAGAAGATTCATTAGTCTCAGCTCATAATACACTTATTTGCTGATGTTTGTTGCTTTATTTGGATTCACATATTTTGCATGCGCGTTTACAGTTTCTGTGAAAGGTAAGCATTCACTTTATTCGAAATTTATTAGTTCGTTATTTATAAACTTCGGCTGTAGAGCAACCAGTGCTAACTTAAATATTATAAAATCAATATTTTCCAAGCGAAGTAAGAGTAAGAGAGCTTGTAGTGCTTCTACACGCCTCTAACGTAGTTAGAAATCAATATATAAGATGGTCAATTAGACTTATGCTAATTTTTACTAATTCATGGCTCTACAAAAAACTAAATTCCTTCCAACACTACATTCCTAGATAGTTGTTTAATTTATAATGCTGAAATCAGATTTAGTCTTTTAGATTGAAATTTTATAAGTTGACAAGGCATTTTTTATCTTGGACTATTATAAAAATACAATCTAGTACCTTCCAAGATCATCCTACTTTACAAAAAATTTAAATAAATATGCCTTACATGTCTGTACAAAGAAACTTATATATTGACGTGGGTTGATAAAGCAATTCTGAAAGTGTTCAAAGGAAAAGTTCTTTGGTTAATCTTTGACTCAACAGTTTGGTCATTGCTATCGTATTCGAATGAATTATAAAATTGCTGTATATCCAGCGAATTATCATCCAGTAATGCCATGTATGATATTGAAATTGAAGAAAAAAATATGGTGGAAGGTCTTTTCTACCATGAAGTAATAAATTTCAGTAAGAATTAACTAAAATAACATATACGCATGAAGAAGAAGCCCATGGGAACAATTTTTTTTTCAGATCTTAACCTAACAACGAATTAGTTGTG
>NC_051847.1:236661295-236664715 GCF_002237135.1 Teleopsis dalmanni | reverse complement strand
ATTTTAAGTTTAGCATAAAGTCTGCATTAATAAATTTATTAAATATATTTTCACATTATTTATTTTACATTTATAAAAATATTTAAAAAAGGTAAATAAATAAGTTGTGCATAAAAGTATAAAACTTTGTTAAAATTATTTTATTTTAAATACATAAAATTTTATATAAAAATTGAAAAAAAAAATTGATTCATAGCTTTGGAGAGAGAAATAAAATGAGTGAACAAATAAAACATGAATCTTCATAAACAATTTCGAAGCCAGGATTGACGGTAATGTTTGACGGTAATACTGATTAATTTGATAATCAAATGCTAACAAATAATACGAGTAAGACGAGATATAAAGAAATAGAAACGGTGATCAGTTGAAACATAGACAGTTTCGATGACCCGAAAATAAATGTGACATGGGCCTGGAAGTTTTAAAATATCTATTATCTAATATTTCAATACTGAATTATCATTTCTTTCTATATCTGCCAACCTTTCGTACTGGTGTAAACTTAATCGTTGAACAAACAAATTGTCTCAGAAACCACGAAATATTAAATTGAAGTACTAATAGTTCTGGACAGAAAAATATAGACAATTGTCGAAAAATGTGCATATTTGTTAATTTTTACTTAATTCTTTATATTTAACAAATATTTTGTTTTTATTCATGTTTCGTTACTTGTCAGGTGGACCCACTCTATCATTTTTACGTCATTTAGAGATTGAAATAACTGTTCATCCTGTAAATTCGAACAGTAATACATTAAGTCATTATTCAAATAGTAGCTGTAAAAATTTACATAAACATCAGTAATTAGTTAGTAATAAGAGAAAAAATGAATAAGAGACATAAATTTATTAAATTACTAGCTACTGACTAGAGTGTAGTTACACAGCTACAGAAGCCTGCATTTTGAACTCTTGCACATGAATAAGTTTAAGCTCTTATTATAAAAATTTATATTACAGTATACATAAAAAAAATTTAACAAGCAATTTACTTTTATTTTAGTAAATTAAAACTGAGATTAAACACCCTTTAAGCATAAATTATGAAAACTCGCGCTATTAACCAGGATTAAGGCAGCAGAAGCTTTGAATGAACTAGCTAAAGGAAGTGAAAATTATTTGAATTTCCATCAGGAAATAAGTGTCTTGTAGGTGCCTAAAATATAGCACTTTAAAGGTCCTTGCGATGATAGTTTTAACAACGTTATAATTATAAAAAAAATTAAAATTTACTTAAAGTTGCAAATGTTTGACAAAATCTTCGATAAGTCGGGTTCATTACTGATAATATAGTCAAGTAGTATTTCCAACAATATAAGGAAATTGCTTGTGATATATATGTTAGTTTGCTTATATTAAGTCATCAAAAAAGAAGCATTTTAATGACAGAATATTGAGCCTACTTGAACGATACACATAATATCAAGAGACATATATATTTATATACTGAGATTAATAAGACATTCGGATAGTGCGAGTTGTATTAAAAATTCAAGAGGGGTTATATATATGTATATATATATATTATTTTAACGACAGAAATTTAACAAAAGCTGTATAATAAATCATCACTCATTAAATGAATCCATAGATTAAATTATATACTCCCTTAATACATGATAAAGTGTATAAGTAATTAGTGAATTAAGCGTAAAGGTAAAGGCATTTAACTCTTAAATATTTTTTATTTCTTTAGTCTATCAAGCAGACATTTTTATAACATGTAATCCCGGTAAGCAAATTAGTGAACGATCTAAACTACAAGGCACATTGGATCTGGGTTAGCGTCTCAGTTGATGATCTACACTACAAGGCACTTAGGGTATATTTTTTATTGTGTAATTTTATTTAGGTCACGAAAGAATCTGAATTACTGAAGATATATTGTTTATATATATATTGTTCGGTGATAAATTTAAAATCGGTACAAAAAACTCAAATTGAAGGACATGATGATTTGTTTGTTCTAGCATTTTTAAATTCATTTTTTATTTAGAAACTCTTTTACTTTTTAAATGTTTTAACAAAGTATTAATATTGTCATCGGTTTAGTACTCAGTGCCTAGAAGTTCTGTTGTTGATTGTACTAAAATGTGTACACTTCGATGTGACATCTATCGTCTACAGGAAATTGTAAAGATTTGTGGTACATAGTAGCATTTCATGATTAAGTTACTGATATACAAGAGTAATTTATCAGGGTATAAGAATTAAAAGCTATATAATTTTATTTAATAATATGTGAAAGTGATTCTGTTTTTGTTTGTTTTTATAAAATATTCTTTCTAGTACTGCAGAAGTTAGTATTCATAATAGCTTTCTATGCAATATATGTATTACTTAACTGAACATCGAGTTTCATATGAATTTTATTTTTGTTTTTAGAAAAATATTATGTTTTACTCAGTTTCGATTTTATTTTTTGTGAAAAACAATTGCAAGGTCATATCTCCCACAGCAATTTGTTTGCTACTAAATTTATAAGTCTAGATTGGTGATACTGTCGAGTTCAGTAGACCAAAATGCAATTGACATACTAAAAATACAAGTACGATGGTTGGTAAAAACAGTTGAAGAAGCTAACATCACGGAAGGAAGTATGTGCTAAAATACCAGCAAATAACTGAAGTATACAAATAGTAATAAAAAATAAATATAAAAATTAAATTGTGCCGGGCACATTATTCCGCAGTTCGTGCGCAAAATTTCAGATTGAAAGCTCTGTGAGGTTCATTTGGAACTGGGGATTTATTGTATTTTTGCTGAGTTAAAAAATTTTAAAGCAAATGACCGTAATTTATTTTCGTACTTATACTTATATTTTCATTTTTATTTCTTTGTCGCTTTTTATATATTTTTATTGTTTGAATTTCGAAAAAAAAGATCCGATTTCTGTTAGATTTTAACATTTCCTTTCAATTATTGAGGAAAAAAGCGTAGTCCACTGATGCCAGATGTTATTTTGCTGACGTTTTTGTTGAATATGCAAATTTTTTTATTTTTCTATTGACATTTATGCAATGGGAAAGCCAATTTTTGTTGCGTTCTGCGAATTTTTATGGAGGATAATTGAGTTGCTTTAAGCTCTGAATTCCAAATTTTTCTGAATATGTTTTCATATGGAAATACAATACTTATAGGACACTAATACTACGTATTTCAGTGTAAATTAATAAGATAAAAAAATTTGTATTGTGTATTATTACAGTATATGAAATATAGAAAGTAACTGAAGTTGAAGCGTTATAATTCAAGGATTTTCCTTATAATTGATTGAAGGGCAGGGTAAAACATATATACCCAGTCAGCAGATCATTACGTCTAAAGTTTAAATTTTATACAATATTATGTTATATGATATCATTTAATCTAAATATTTCTATAAGTTATCATATTATTTATACTGCAAATATTT
>NC_051847.1:236651988-236661195 GCF_002237135.1 Teleopsis dalmanni | reverse complement strand
AATGCACAATAACGTCTTCTGTTTCGAGAACAAAAGATGCTTTCCATCCATAATAAAAAGGGAGCACAAGGATGTGTGCTGAAAAGTATCTGAGCTACATGCACTCTAAGAAATTGCTATTAAGAGTGCTTATAGACAATTATATGAAGAATATTTATATTAAAAGTATTATCTGATGGGTTTAAAGTTATGGTTTACATAATTAAGATTATTACAAACTTGTAGATAAATTCAAAGGGCGAATTAGGTTTCTGTATTCATTCAAGCAATATTGAAAAACTCATAGCAAAGATTTTTATTTAATTTTTTTTACTGTTTATAAATTCCTATTTATGTTATCAAATAGGATTGCACTTTAAATGTTATAATAAATTATTTTTAATAAGATTAATAAGAGTGCATTAATAAAGTTGGAATTATTCATATCTATGCAGTCACATGTGGACAGAATAATTCTTAATTTAATTTACTTTTTAAAAGAAGTACATAACATTGGTTATTAAAAAATGATTCATAATCTCCTACCTTTCAGATTTTTCGCATATTATCTCTTTTGCGATTTAAGTCCGTTCATAGTATGTAAGGTAAATAAACTTTAATAAGAGAACAAATAGTCTCACTTGGTTTTCATTGAATCGATTGAAAAATCATTCTATTAACAAGAAACCTCCTAATGAGACAGGAGATGAAAAGTTAGAAAGTCAGTAAGTGTGGAAATCCATAATGTGATTAATTAATTAATTAATTTTTATTTCTATTTAGTAAATATCATTATTCTAAAAACGTTTTTAGAAATCTCTGCTAAAATACAGATACAGTCTGGTTGGTTGGTTGCAGTGTAGCTCAATAAGCGATTTTTCGCCGATTTACTATCACATTCCTCGCAAAAACTCCTCAAATAGAAAAGTATGACTAAATCCTTCCGAATTCAGATAATTTAATAAGTCTTTCGTTTTTAGTGGTAAACAATCTGATAAACTGTCAAAGAAGAATCTTCCTAAAACCGTACTTCTAGGAATAGGAATTCTAGGAGTTTATAGGGAAAGGATTAAAATACCCCAACTGTATTAGTATTGACACGAGTATGCACTAAAAAGGACAAAGCTCTCTGTATAATTCTGCAAACTCATGTAATTAGAAGATAAATGAATGTGTACTTTTTTCTGAATTTGTGGCATAATGTGAAAAGGAATGTGCGCTATTCATTAAACTTGTACAATTCGTAGGTCGCTGAAGCTCGCAGTCTTCTTTTTGTGGGTTACTCTTTAAAGTTTTTTTAAAACTAAAAAGATATCTGTACTATTCTTCAAATACATTAAATAAGTAGGTGGTTAAAGTCTACACTATTTTTCGAATTCATGTAACAAGAAATGTAAAGAAAATGTTTGATATTTTTTCAAGTTATCAATAAGAACGATAATCGAATCTTCACTATTTTTTGAACTCATCCAATTCTTTGAATTCATGTAACAAGAAAGACTAAGGAAATTTTCGATATTTTTGAAAGTTGGTGATAAAAATGTACTACTAAGTACTAATCTTCGAAATCTTACATACTATAAGAATGACAAATCCAACCCTCACTATTCCTTAAAGTGGAAACATAAATACCAATCCTTAAAGGAAATGCAAAAAAATAATATATTATTAGACCTTATGAGTAGCTGGTTATGTGTATCTATACCAAGCCTTATCATTTTAGATAAATTTCTTGTATAAGATTATCATATGACTTCATCATCACTAAAAAATTTATAGTGTATCTCAATTATAAGCGCTTATTTGCATCACAATACAGTCTTCAACAGAAAAAACTAATGAAGCGAGAGTAATTTATAGAAAAACAATAGATGCAAACATAATTAAGTATTCACAATAAAAGTATCTGCGCAATTTTTATAATTAAAATATATTAAAGAACGAAAATTCTATTAACTTGGCTGGTTTATTATCAGCGTTGAGCAGAAAATATAATTAAAAAAGTGTTTGTTTTTGTTTTATTAAAATTGCTCCACTTTACGCATTTCCGTGCGAATTTAATTCATCTTCCCACTATTATTACAACTCGGATAATCACATTAGCATTGTAGTCTGGCCACATAAAATTCGCTCCAGGTCGTACACACTTTCACATTCCGTATATGAGATACTTTGAGTTTATGGGTTTGTGAGTTTGTGAGTTTGTAGTCGCTTTTCTCTGTGAGCTTGTAATTTTTCTCATAAAAATCTACTTTTCGACGAAGATTAAATTTTTTAACTTCACAGACAGCAACAGCAACAGAACTTTTTAGGCCATTTTAATTGTTTGCACAGAAGGCAGAACGAGAAAAACTCGTATCTCGTATACAAAGAAGGACACGTTTCGTTTCGCAGCTCATATCCTAATTTTAGTGGCTTTGCTTGGTAAACATTCATTTTGTGGTCGCTAAATGACAAACGGAGATTAATGTTTTCTTCCATCAATGAAAAGCTAAAAAATAATGCCTCATTTTATGATGACAACAAACAGAATCATCGCCTTCTGCAGTTTCACCAGAAATTAGGACAATGAAGCTGAAAGCCAAAAGGAAGTACTGAGCTCTCTGCGGAGAAGATGTATGCAAATATTTAGTTTATGAAGTACACAAATTTAGAAGTTCTATTTTTGAAAATATGAAAAATTTTAAATGAGAAAAATTAATTTAAGCATCTGATATTTAAATTTTATAGATGAAAATTTTCCTTGAAAGATTAATTCGTGTAAGATTACTTACTTTAATATAAATAAGCTTTAGAGCGAGAAATATTCTTCCTCATCTTTATTTAAGGATTTAATTCTGTAGTGCTAGTCGTTTATTATGTGACTAATAAATTTAGTTCTTAGCTGATGTTAGATATTAGAGGCAAATCTATGCATAATTTTTAAGTTAATAATGTCTAATGCATATATATATACTGTTTGTTATTACTTTGGCAATATTAAAAAGGCCTGTATATCTTGTGTAAACAATCCAGGGGTCTGTTATATTTTAATCCAAATATTCCAAGTAAATCAAAAATTCACTAATCCTCGTTCAATAAGTCGTCGAAAGGGTTAGTGATTAATTAATTTTAATCAAAAAGTAAAAATTACTACAACGAAGCAAAGGTGTCGATAAATTTTTTAATTTTCCTTCAAAAAAGCTTTGTTTATGGGTCAATATTCAACGATAGTTACCTTCTAAATATGGTCAAAAGATAATGGGGAATAAACAGTTATCAACACAATTAGTTTTCAGAATTCAAAATCTTTACTAGTTTTCAGAATATGTTCAACTGTACGTATACCTATGGATCGTCAATGAAGTAGAAGTAGAAGCAACAATATATGGCAAAAGCAACTAAAAATCTAACGGCCTCTACAAGAGAAACCCAACTTGCATCTAAATCATACTGTATTTTTTTAAACAAGTGTATTATAAAAAAACTCAAGCACTAAAAAGAATACCAATTTTAAATACACTATGTTAAGTAAACTGTAAAGACCAAACACAAGCTAAGGAATTTATCAACCCAACCAAGGCAGTCAAAAACAGACTTCATATCATATATTACTAATCAATAATATACTATCTCAACAAAATGGGCCTCAATGAATTAATATTTGCTACTTCAAATTTCCAAAGTCTGAATAATTTTATTCCAATATCCCAAAACTAAGCAGCAGTAGATTTATTCGTCTTGAAGGCATACTAGAACTACCTAAAATGTTTATAACAGATTATAGATTATACCGGCGATCCAAAGAGGATCACTTAGGCCTTTTGGCCCATTACGTTACCGTATAATGAAGAGACTCATGGTTTAAAACCAAATAAAACTTTTTGCATACCTTAGAATGTTTTTTAATGGGAGGTCTTGAAATTGAGCAAGGTCGTCGAAGAATCATTCAAAATATTGAATCACCATCGCGTATCAGCTGGGCAAAGACAAAGTAGATGACAGACACTTTCATCGACTTCCCCAAACACAACATAAGTTTTTAATTTTTAAATGTAACTTAAATCGTCCGTGACAAAACTTATTCGTTTAAGTTTTAGAGTTTGGTTGTGTCCCATGTTCATTAGCTAAACTACAAGCATTTGACTTGTAACTTATAGCTTGGAAAGACTCCATTTGAAACTTTAATCTACCAAAAACATCTCTGTTGAATTAATTTCAAACTAATTTCAAACATCGTTTAATATAGATCTAATGGTTGGGGCAGCTGAATCAGCTTTTTATACAACAAGCTGAATATATCTTAGCTCGAATGAACGATATATATATACTGAATGAGAGAGATCGAGGAAATAAATATGCTTTGCTCACAGATATTAACAATAAGTAATATATTTTTTTCAATATATAGAATAAAATAAATGAATAATGTTCTAATATCATTATTCATTTAGTTTATCCTACATATCTTATAATATATACATATTAACACTTAACTTGACTTAAGGGCACGAATTTAAAACTCAGTGGCAAGTTTGTCACTTTTACTTGTTGCTGGTTTTAGTTTTTTAATTTTTATACAATTTTGATATATTAAAATAAATCCTATATATATAAAAACCAAATTATTTAATATAAAATATTTACCACTTTGGTTTAACAACTAAAGTTTTTTAATGGATTTTAATAGTTAATAATTGATTTCTGTTGTGGTTTCACACTCAAAATATTCCAAGGTAATCAAAAAATTCAATAACCTTCGTCCAACAAATTGTCGAAAGGGTTAGTGGAGTATTAATTTCAATCTAAATGTAAAAACTACTTCAATGGAACAGAGGTGCAGACATATTTTTTTATAGAGGTATTTTGGTGATAGAATATATAATATTAAGTAAAAATTTATTTGCAAATTTCGTGTTTAATTTAATATTTAATTAGTAGTTGTATTTAAAAATCTGATATTTTAATTGGTGTTAAAATAGTTAGATATATAAGATAATTATATAGGTATATAAGTTAAAATGTGAAATCAACTTCGTATACTTACAGACTAATTTCTTTACATGTACATATTTGCAGTCCATAAACATTAAATTTAATTATTGCATTTAGTTAATCTTCGATAAAAAATTGGTGTACATCCACTTCCCAGTCTTTAAGAAGGTTCAAAAGTGTTCGAATTTACTTCACTTCACATAAGTCATTTGCATACATGGAGTAATATGACGTTATTGTTAGGTTTGGTTAGATTACATTATACGAATGTCGGTGATTTACTTGCCCATAGATAATTAAGTTTGAATTAATAGTTTCTTCTTCTATTCTATGCTCTTCTAGAAACCATTTAAATCTGCTTTTAATTTTGTGAATTTTTTCGTTGGGTTATTGACTTGGTTTGATAGATTGCCTGCCGACAGCAATCCTTGATTTAATAATCCTGAGAATATAGTGATGCTATAACATATGATTCACGCCTTTTCTCTTTTTTTGGTCAAAAGTATTCCACATCATCTGATTGATGTGGCATTAGTTCTTATTAGAAAAGTACTATTTCTTTATAATTTACTGATGCCTCTTTTATTTCAATTGAGTTAAATTAACTTAGTAAGAATTTTAGCGCTATATCTTTGATACACTTCGGCACCCTCTCGACTCTGAAGTGCTTATGTTTGTCTTCGGTTCTAATGTACCATGGAGCATACATCAATATAATAACATATTCTAAGTTTAGAGTTTTCTAATGGTGGATGGAGCAGTATTACTATAAGTAACACAGCTATTAAGTAGTTTAGGTCTAATCACTTGCTTATAAAGCAGAATTTTATTTTTCACGCATAACTTTTCTTGTGTTAATGGTTTTAGAGATTTTAGAAACTATATCGTTGTTATTTTATACAATATTTCAAAAATGTACTTATTACGGTTTTAGTAAACATCATGAATTTCAACATACTTTTAATCTAAAACTTAGCAAAACATTCTAATGCGTTTAGAGGATGATATCTGTAAATCAGTATCTGATAATATTGATGGAAATTATGGACTTTCTTAGAACTTAAATTAATTTAGTTGGAGTTAATTTCTTAATTATGATATAACATTTATATTTATTTTAGATTATTTATTTTAATTATACTTTGTTTATGACTTAAAATATGATTGGTCAGTACATTAACAGAATAAAAATTTTTTTTAAGGTAAAGAATATCTATCCTATGTGAAAGTGTTCAGTAACGCTTCTGTATCTTTTCAAATCTGTTTCATATTCACCAGCATTTAAAGCAATTTTAGGGATAATTTAATCAATACCAGCAAACATATAGAAAGGTACCAGTACATGAAAAGCACATAGTTGGACATAGAAAATAATTACAATTTTTGTATTAATTGGAATTTGTTACGAAAATTCAATTAAAAATTTTAACTAAAAATCAAAGGTGCTATGAAACCTCGAGTTTGAAGGATTTTTCCGTACTTTGAACAGTACTAATAAATGTTGGATTGCATTTAATAGCAATTAATATCAGTTTTAGAGGTAATAGTAATCTTAAGAAGCTTTACTTAATACTTAAAAAATATAAAGAATTAAAGTTCGCCAAAATCTTTTTAAAATATTCTACGCTCTCTACCACAATTTCTATCACGCCACTACACTGTAGAATTGGATGCTATGTCTACGACACAAGTGAAGAATCATGAAGGGAGAATGATGGATCTTATTAAAACAGAAAACTAAAGGTTGAGTTTCTCTGTGAGAAATAGTTCGTAGAAGCTCATTTGGAAAATCTTTGAGTCCAGGAAATCAGAATGTGGATTGTAACGACAAGTCACATAACTACGATTAATCTATAACAGATATTCAAAAAGTCTTTCAATTTTAGTAGTAGACTTCTGTTAGGTAAATATTGCCATTTAATAAATGACCTTTTCTATGAGTTATTTAAGTGTTTTTTATCAGATAGCAATCATTAAAAACATTTAGACTCCATCACAATAAAAGGCAGTCATTGGTCATATCATTGGTCCTTACAGAGTTAGTGACTGAAATCTAATGCTAAAAATTAGATGTAGAAGTAGTGATACTAATATATTTGAATTGATCATATTTACGGAAGATATAAAATCAATGAATAAACTTAATTTCACTAAACCCAATACCACCAATTGTATATGAAAAAATGAAAATTCGGAAAGATAATGGGGAATATAGGGGTAATATAGCTTTTAGTTATATTCTATATGACAAATTCCACAAACCGGATTTTTATTATTATTAAATAATAGGCTATAAGTGCATCCCAACCTAAAAGTTCTAGTTCTAGCACCTAAAAGCCCAAATAAAGCAATTCTTACTTACTTACTTACAGCTGTACATCTCTCGTAGTGGAGTATAGGGCCTCAACGATTCCTCTAAATCTCACTTCGTTGCTTCCCCCTCTCGTAATTTGGTGCCAACAGTACTGTTCGTCTTTAAGCTTCTGGCCAACGGTTCTACGCTATGTCTTAACTGAAGTTCAAGGCTGTCGGCTATCTTGTGAATTTCAGTGTAGGGCTTGCTTCGTTATGCAGGATGCTGTTTTCCTGAGCGAGGGGACAATCCACTTTTATTTTCATCTTTTGATTTCAATGCAGCATGTATTTGTTCCACGCGTTCCTAAAGATCAGTATTGGATATGCGCTTCGGTCAGATTTTCAGTATGCTTCTTAATCATTTGTTCATGAATACTTGGATGCGTGGTTGAGTAGGAGATGAATTTATCCACGTTTTGCAACCGTAATACATTGTTCATTTGACGTTCGAGTTAAATATTCGAAGCTTATTTGATTAGACTTTCATACATTGTTTAACTGCCTGAGAGCTGCTTTAGCTTTACTCAGTCGACCCGAGACGTCTTCTTCGGCACCACTTTTATCTGTGATGATGCTACCCAATTATATAAATGATTTTAAATGCTCAATTACATTATTATCAATTCTGATGGATGGAGCATCCTGGAGAGTTTTAAACAGACTTTTTATAAATGTCGTAATTGATGTAGGCTTAATTTTCCTTATTTGATTTGTGACCAATATCCCATTTCCAAAGTAATCAAGTCTATGTGTTGCCACCACTAGGCAGTTGCATAGAGCATATTCTAATATTTCTTTCTCCTCATGGAAGTTTCTACAAGAATCACTTTCTATCACATCTATATACTTCATGTGATAATTGAGTCTACAGTATCCTGTAAGAAGTTCAATGTAGAACAAACCGGATTTATGGTATATAGCCGCAATTATAGGGTGGTATGGCATTAAAGAAACTGAAGACGTCTGTGCATCACTACAAGTGGGTTATTGGATAAAAGATGGACTTTCTATCATCAATAAGAGTCCATTACTTTTCACAACTAATCAATTTAATCAATTTAAAATTTATTTACATGCCATTGAGTATATCTTTTATAACATCAATTTAAAATGCATTCGATTAAGTTTTAAACAAATTGAAATATCAAATGGCAATAATTTAAAACGAATAAAAATAAAAAACAAAAAATATGAAGTGAAAATATTAATTTTTAAATGGACAATGAAATTTATGATGTTTACGTTGCCGTAATATGATACGCACTCAGCTATTATATAGATTACAACTGTCGTTCCAATCAATTGGTCCATCCGTCAGTAATGAAATTTAAAGCATTACATGGAATCAAATATTATTTTTTCACAAAAGGCGTGGGCAAGCAGTAAACAGTAAGCGGGGAGCGAAGAGTGGGGAGACAAGCAACTAAGAACTGAAATGATATTCATAAAAACTGTTCACGTTTTATTGAAATAAAATATTTATTTAATGGACTAAAAGGATGTGCAAGGATATGCAAAAGAAACACGTATGTAAATTGTGTTCGTGTTTGTAGAATAAACGTGTTGTGGTCACATGTTAACATTTGCAAATGTTTTAAACCAAATATTAGTGTAAGCAGGGAGTGTACCAGAGAGCGGGGTGTACTTTGTTTATTTCATCAATGCTAGGAACCTGACCAACCAAAAAAAAAAATCCAAAAACACAACCAGAACTCAACCAACTCTTTCATTGGAACTGCCACTATTCTTGTGCGGAAACTGCTTTCGAAAAAGTATATTTTTAGAATTTGTTAAGATATTAACCACAAAAAATGGTCTTATCCGTATCCTTGTACAAATACATGTACAAATTGAAATGAGCACTTTTCATGCACATATTAAACTCATAAATTTGTCGCA
>NC_051847.1:236644336-236651888 GCF_002237135.1 Teleopsis dalmanni | reverse complement strand
AAATGCACAAATAAAGTCTCAAAAACTAAACTTCGAAAATTTTTGAAAGCAAGATAGTTCGCCAAGTATATGGCCTAATTCAAATGGACGACGAGACATTCAGACAAACAACGAAATTTACAACCTGCTGAAAAATGAAAATATAGTAAGATCTGTCAAAGCACAAAGACTGTAATGGGCAGCTCACGTTGTGAGAATGGGACCTGAAAATAACTCGCTAAATATATTTAATGTCAATCCGGTGACAACAGAGTACAAATGCAGACCGAATCTGAGATGAAAGGAAAACGTGTACGAGAACGCTAGAAAGCTAGGAGTTCTAAATTGGAAAAGAACTGCAGATCATCAAAACAGATGGAGGCTGGTTGTGAAGGAGGCCAAGGTTCACCTTGGACTGTAGCGCCAAATAAGAAGATTTTAAGTGCTGGTGCTAACGAATTAACGTCACAAGAGTGCGAACAATTTATTGAGAGGAGTAAAGTATAGTCAGAAGTACTCATTACATACTTGAGTAGTATAAATAAATGAATATACTCTAGTGAAGGTGTGACGCTGATTGTCTGTCTTCACTAGACAGACAATCAGCTATCAACAGAAAAACGTTGAGTATGTAGAGAAAAGTGAAAAGCGACGTATCAACATTAGAGCCGGCAGCCATTGTGTAAACAAGTGTTTATTAATAATAATCAAATCACAAGCTTTTAAATAAATATATCTCTACAAGCAGTGACGACGCGTGCCCTATCTGGAAGGGTGTGCGGCCCTTCTTTAATGTTGTTTTTACATGTACCACTTATATTAAAATATATGAGATCTTTTATTAATAATAACTATATTATATAAGGCAACAATATATTCGCAATATTATATTAACAATTCATTAACAAAATAACATATTAAACAAATTAAATTAATAATTTATATATAAGTTTAATATTATATCAATATGGAAGAAACAAAACTTTTCACATAATTCTCGTAACATCAAACCAACTTTTTTCAAACAAAAGAGTTTGTACTTAGAACCATACATGTTTATGCAGTGATCAAACAAAATCAAACCCACTTGCAACGTATAAATGTGCGCACAAGTACCCCGCACAATAAGAACAGAAATTCGTGGGTGCTGCTGTTAAAAGGGGAGAGACGAAATGTGATAGAAATGTATGGTGAGATGAGCTGCAAACTTCAGCCGCTCATGCAACCACTTTGGCAAATCATCATGTTGGATTCGTATGTGTGCAGTTGATATTCGAGTAGAAGAGAAAATTACTCTCATACAATTCCCACTATATAAATCTCTATTTTTGATATTATGAACGGGAGTACACGCACATTATTTTGTTCATATGCAAAATATGAATGTGCGGCCAACTTCTTTGCACACAAAGGGGAGAGACGAAATAAAATAGAAATGTTCTGTGATTTGAGCTGCAAATATATGAGCACAACTAACAAGTATAGTGGCTAACAGAAGCAAATTGATTGAGTTTTTGACATTTTGCAAATTATGTTAGGGTGTTCACCGCACACCTCCGCACCATAGAGCAATCGTCACTGCTACAAAGGTAATAATTACTATATTGAGCAGTTAGCATTCGTACAACTTTGTATGAATTTTACGTGACCGCTGTTGTTTGTTGAACATAAAATTTGTTTGTTTTATTTTTCTTTTGTGTTTGTACTTCTTTTGTGTTGTGTTATTTTCATTGTTGTGAGCATTGTAAATGCCTATATTTGGTTTGGATTTCTTTCGAAATAACTTTATTGCATTATACATACACCTTGTGCTCAAAAAAGAACGATTTTATTTTTGAATTCCCGCGCTCATTCAATCGGTAAATTTTTTTTTATTTTCACGCTGGCAACACTATTATACACATTCTGTCGGAGTTTAACGCATATCGTACGATTAGTTTTTGTTTGGCGTCTATGCAAAGAAGTCGAACAATTTTCGTGTGGCGATTTTTAGCTTAATTTCATTCAAAAACAGCGTCGTTGCGATGAATGTGAGGTCAACATTCATCGAACGCATCATAACTAGTGATCAGACATGGGTCTATGAATTTTGCATGCCCACCAAAAACCATTGACCGAATAGTGCTTCGAAGGTGAGCCGAAACCGAAAAGAGAACGCCAAAGTCGTTCCAAAATCAAGGTTATGCTGACTGCTTTCTTCAATATTCGTGGTGTGGTGAACTATGAATTCCTTCCGGACGATCAAACGGTCAATAAGGAGTATTATTTGGCCGTTATGCGTCGTTTGCGTGAGGCCATTCGCAAAAAGAGGCCAGATTTATGAAAGGAAAACTCACGGATTTTATACCACGTTAACGCATCGGCTCACACAGCATTGGTTGTGTCGCAGTTTTTGGACAAAAACTCCACCAATATCATCACCCAAGCACCATACTCTCCAGATATGGCCCCGTATGACTTTTTCCTCTTCCCCCGAATCAAATTGCCATTGCGAGAAACGCGTTTTGAGACCATAGAGGCCATAAAAGAGAATTCGCTGCGTGAACTAAAGGTCATATCTTCGGCGGCCTATAAAACTTGTATGGAAAGTTAGATCAAGCATTGGCATGCATGTATTGCCGCAGGAGGAGAGTACTTTGAAGGCGATAAAAAAGAAAATTATTAAAAATTAAAATATTGCTTTTTTTTAAATTCTCGTTTTTTTTCATTATAAGGTATATTAAGATTGAATTAAGGGTTGCTTAGAAAAAAATTATTATGCACTAGGGCCATGTTATGTAGAGCATCTCGTGCACGGCCAAATTGGCTGTTTCGGGCTATGCCGAAAATGCATGACAGTCTACAGTCACATCAGTATTGCCAAATTAGTATTTTTACAATGGTTTGGTACTTTTTGTTTGTGTCTACATTTAAAAGGAAATATAGATATGCTTACACTCAATTTGTCACCAAAAATAACGAGTAAGAAAAAATTTAAATAAGCTTTAAATAATATCATATTATCTTATAATAATTGTTAACAGTATGTACAAAATTATGTGCCTTTCCTTAAAATCGTAAGGTATAATAATTAGATTATTAGCGGTTTATAAAATAGGCTGTCTTGCTTACTGTTATTTTTTCTCCAAATTTAAAATTTAATATTAAACAATACAGTATTAAACAATACCTTTGTGCCGAGGCACAAATATGCCGGCTCTCATGCCGGAGTGTCAACGGCTAAATTGTTTTTTCTGTCACTCTCAATTTTATTATTTGCATTGAAAACAACAACAATTTTACTCATGCCGTTCTTGAGACACTCGACATAACATGGCCCTTAGTGATAATACAATTTAATACAATCTAAAATTTTCAATAATTACTTCGGTAACAAGTTTTACATTTTTATATACTGTTGTTTGTTTAATATTCATTAATGTAAAATATTTCAATAAAATATATTATATATATGTATGATTGTTTCATGTTCATATAATATTTATGTTATAAGTTATTACATAGTCTATACAATTTTTATTGGAAGAATTGAAAAGTCGTACAAAAAAAGCGCACTATAATAGCAAAGATAAAACTGAAGGTAGCATTGCTCAAAGAGTGACAACATATTGGGTCAAAAACAACACAAAAATTGGTTTCTTCGATGTCAAGGCGACTAGAAGCTGTTATCAAAAAAAAAAGACTTGGCCAATAAATATTAATAACTGCTTTAAATACGTTGAATGCGATAAAATATACACATGATAATCAAACAATATAAGTAATATAAAAAATAAAATAGTAACTATCATTTCAGTGTTAAACAATAGTTAAACTATTTGGTTAGTGCTACGGCTACAAAGACAATTATTAAACTACAGCCCTTAAAAGTAGACTTTTTTGTAACTATTTTCTATTAACTACAGCGTGATTGTTTTTGTGTTACGTGTTCTTGTGTAATGGGCGATAGAAGTAACAAAAGAAATATTCTATTAACTTCTCCAGCAGCAATGTTGAGAACGTTGCTAAGAAAGATGATCTGCAAGTATTGAGAGAAAAAATCAATTCTTTAAAGCAAAAAAATACTTCACTCAAAGAAAAATTGCGCGGGTTGACCACATAGATAAAGAATATTGTTGTATCGTGCAACACAGTTATGTCTGCTGAAAAGAAAATTCTCAAACTGTGCAGTAATGTGCTGAAAGCAAATGTATCGGTGTGCACTGTAAAAACTGCCGGGTAATGGCATTTTTATTGCAACACTTGGGTCAGAATCGCAGGCTATACAGATATTATCCACTGTGACGAAATTAAAAGGTACAAATATTCACATAAATAGAGATCTCACAGTGGATGAAAAGTCCAGAAAACAGAATCTACACGCATTAGCTAATGAGCTTAGAAGACTGCATCCTGGTGTTAAAGTTCGATTAGGTGATTACTCGCTTTTTATTAACGACAAATCTTTCACTTGGCGAGAAAACAAAATTATTGCTGTTACAAAAGGAGATGCGAAAATGATTAATAACTTTCTTACTATAACAAGGTTCCAGTGCGATGTCAAACAAAATATAAGTAATCGTCAGCTAATGGATGTCAATCCAGCAAGAAATACCCTGGACTACACTGCAGGGGATGTTGCCTTGCCCGTGAATTCTAATTAGCAATTGTCAGTGTGTCAGGTCCTAATTTAAAAATTAGCTACGTTAAAAATTAATTTAACCATAAGAATTTTTTCACTTTTTTTAACTTATATGACATATTTTATCTAATTGAAACACATGTACTGGTCGAAAACCAAAATAACTTTACTTATTTCTTTCAAGATTATATATATTGTGCTGGGTGGGAGCGTCTAAAATTCATAATGCTGGCAGAGGGAGTGGTGATTGTAAAAAATGTTTAGAGAAGATATATTCTCTTAAATTTCTAAACTTTGGTGATAATGTTGTACTATATTCTTGTGCGAACAAAGTTGACTGTTTCTTCATTCCCCTTTATTTAAATTGCACAAAATGGGAGGAAGATTTTTCTACACTGGAACAATTTTTAAACTATGGTATTTTAATAAACCCGTTTACTGTATTGTTGGCGACTTAAATGCCCATGTAGTAGATAATCAAGTAGTTGATGGTAAATTATTATCCGATTCCCAAATTTATTGCGATAAGAAGAGCATCAAAAGATTTGAAGCTTGGCATCAAGGGAAGAAAACGTCTAGGTTTTCTGGAGGACATCGGTGGTGTTATAATTAACAACAGGTGTCGAGGTGATGAAAATGGGGAATTTACATATGTGGGACCAAATGGGTCAACTGCTGTTGATTTCTGTATCTGTTCATTTCAGTTACTTAGATACATAAGCTTCTCACATGTTCTTTGCAAATCATACCCTGATCACATTCTTTTTTTTATAAATTGTTTTATTATATATGATATTAAAGAACAATAAATAAAACAAAACAAGACATTTAAGCGACTAGTTATTAGATGACTAACAAGCAATTTAAATTTAAACAGATTAGGCGATTCCACTCAATAATAAATTAATTGTAGTACATTTCAATGATTTAAGCCCAAAGATCGCACGGCTTTTGGCGCTTTAGACGGCGTATTGGCTCAGTTATCGATAGTAAAAGCGCCTCAGCATTTATGTGACAACTAAGTCTATCTTGGTGTGATTTGGCTTTGGTATGAATTTCTTCCTGTACTGTTGACACTCCGAGGTCACGATGTAAGTCAGAATTTCTCACGTACCATGGCGCGTTTGTTACACTCCGTAGCATGAAATTTTGGAATTTTTGAATGATGGAAATTTGTGTTCTGCTTGCGCAACCTCATAGCTGTATTCCATATGTCCAGATTGGCTGGAGCATTTGTTTGTATAATACAAGTTTATTGAAAAGCGATAGTTTTGATTTTTTGCCAATTAACCATTTCAACGATTTGAATTTAAGATCTAATTCACTTCTTTTCTTTTTTATGTGCTCGCTCCATCTTAGTTTAGCGTCCAAAGTCATACCCAAGTATTTTGCAGTATTCGCGTGAGGGATTTGTGCTTCATCGATGTAGACAGGTATATGACTGATGTTTCGATTTGTGAAATTTACATGCACTGATTTTTCTTTATTCAGATTAATTTTCCATTTCTTTGTCTAAGCAATTATACTGTCCATACTATTTTGCAAATTATTAGCTGCTATTACTGTGCTTTCTCCAACTGTAGTATCATCAGCAAAAGTTGCTGTGAACGTCGTTGCACTCGTTGGCAAGTCGTGTGTATAAATGAGATATAAGAGAGGACCCAAGACACTACCTTGCGAAACTCCAGCGTTAATTTTATGCAGTTTAATATAGGCATCACCGTGCTTTACTCGAAAGTAACGATCAGATAAGTAAGAGGAGATTACGTCATAATACTCCGTTGGGAGAATATTTTTTTACTTTGGTAAGCAATCCGGAGTGCCAGACTTTATCAAAAGCCTGCGAGACATCTAAAAACACAGCTGAGCAGATTTTTTTTTTCCTCAAGAGCTTTTTCTATTACATTGGTAATCCTATGGACTTGATCTATGGTGGAGTGATTGCACCTAAAACCAAACTGATGTAAAGGTATTATGTTTTGACTTTCAATCAGAGGAAGGATTCTTTTCAGTAAGACTTTTTCAAATATTTTTGAAAGTACAGGCAGAAGTGCTATTGGTCTGTAACCACTTACGTCATTAATATCCTTTCCTGGCTTATGTACCATGATAATTTCAGATACTTTGCACAGGGATGGAAGGGTTCGCATCTGTATTATAGCGTTAAATATATTCGTAATTTTAATATTCGTAAATTTTTCCATTTTTCAGGAATTTCTTTTAAAACTTCAGCAATTATCAATTCATAACCTGTATACCTTTATAACCTGTACCTTTATTAAGGCAGATTCGAAGAGGGTTATGTAGAGACGGGAATGGTCGGAGCTTAGTTCTGCTCCATCTGTTATTTTTAAATTGTAGTACGAAATTTGCTTGGTTATAAAGAAATCGAGTAGATCAGGCACCTTTGTTGGGTCAGTTGGCCAATAGGTTGGGTTCCCGGATGACAAGCATTCGCAGCCAGTTTGCTGTATAGCTTTGAGGAGTTCTCTACCTTTCGTTGTAATTAGGCGAGAGCCACAATGCGTATGTTTAGCGTTGAAATCGCCACCCATAATGAAGCAATGCTTATGAGTTTCTATAAGATCTTTGTATTGTTCGGATTTAATTGAATGTCTTGGAGGACTGTAACCGATGTTAGTAGTAATTTGCTTTGTAAGTCAAAGAAAACAGTTATTTCCTGAAATTCCTCTTTGGATATTTTTGTAGACTCGTAGTGTTTTAACGATTTTTCAATTAAAATAGCACTTCCTCCGCGAGCGCAATTACTAGTATGGACTTCGTAATTCTTTAGTTTAACATATGTTTGGTTAGTAAAATGAGTTTCGCTAATTAAGCAACATCTTTGACTGATAGGACTGTTTCAAGTTCTCTAAGGTGTTGAAGAAGTACGTTCAAGTTCCCAAAATATTATTTTTATATAACTAAGCATTATTTGTTTTATTGAGTTTT
>NC_051847.1:236637199-236644236 GCF_002237135.1 Teleopsis dalmanni | reverse complement strand
TATTGTGCTCCCTACTGAGTTTAGAGTAGGTCTCTAAGCCCTGTTCCATCAATAAAAAGTAGTATAAGTAGTAAGTAATTAATAAAAAATTATGATTGTGTGGAAAAAATAATTTATATTAAAATATTGATTGATTGATTTATTTATTAAAAAAAATACTTTAATTTTAATTATGCTATGTATTGAAAGTAAAATTTTTTTGATTCTAATTTAAGCTGTGAATTTATAAATTCATATAATATAGAGTATGTATACTTTCATGTCCAAGTCTCCTTCAGTAAAATCCTTTTAGTCACACTTTGTACATGACTGGACTGACTGGACGGCACTGCATGAGGCAGCAATTTTTAACACTTGACTTGTATTTTATTTAGATTTGTTGCCTTTCTTGCCTTTTGTTGCACATGCCAAAATTAGTGCAACAAGTGCCGGCTGTGAAAATACAAAAAAAAAAAAAAAATACAGAAATATTTGAAAATTGCACCACAGCCGAAATTTGTTTATTTCACAAAATTTTTGTTTAATTAAAATCAAATGACAGGAACTGTTGCTTCCAATGGGTCTTGAGGGCGTTATTGTCTGTATGCTTACGCAGGATCATAAGTGCAGTCGTTCGAATGTGATGGATTTGAATCTTACTCGATTATTTTGTGACTATGTTCTTTTTTTGTGACTACATACTTTTGCACAAATAAAATGTTCACTTGATTGATGTACCAGACTTATATATATTATTTTGCTACACAACAATCCCGTCCATGAGTGATGTCATCTGTCATAAGAAAATATTGGGTGATATAAAAAGTATCTGTCGTTTAAACAATAATTTTTTTTATTAATAATTTATTTTAATATAATTTATATTGGCCATTATTATTTAAAATGCCTTTTGCCATTTTTTGGTTAGCTTTATAATTCTATTGGTGTAAAACTTCCATGGTTTATATTGAAAGACTTAACCAAATAATGTTTAATGGCTCTTGGGTCATCCAATTTTTTACCAAGGGAGTTTTGTACAGAGCAAAACAATTGATACTCAGTTGGTGTAAGATCTGGGATATATGGTGGATGTTTCGAAACTTTCCAACTGAATTCCGTTAATTTGTTCAGACCCCGACAAAGACGTGTGTGACCTTACAACGTGAATTTACTTTTTATTATATTCTAGTCGCTTTTCCGGCATTGTCTCTTTCAAGTGGTTAAGTTGTGAGTAGTAGGTCTTGTTAATTTAGGCTTTGAAATCATTGGTGGAGAGTGAGAGTGACCATGGTCACTTGCGTTTGATATTCTCATATTTAACTTATTTTTTATCGCCGGAAATGATTCGTTTAAAAAATAATTTGAAAGTGCCATAGGCTATGCTCAACGACTACTGTCTTACTTATGGATTAGAGGATGAAGATAAAAAGATCTGTTATCTACTAAACCAGTTAAGAGTTCCCCTTCCATAATAGACTATCAGATATCAGTAGATAAATTATAAGTGATCTACTGTTTACCTCTCCACCCTTCCAGGAAAGGTGTAGAAGGAGGCATGAATCTAGTATCACTTTGATACTAGATTGATGCCTATGGGTTACAACTATGGCTGATCTGACTAATTGAGGTTAGTTCCTTTAATGCAAGTATCATGGTAGAGAGGGTTAAATATCAAATTTAAGCAGGTATGATGACTGTTCATTTACATTCATTAGATGTGGAATTGCTCTTTCCAACTCCAACTATAGGAAGTGTAAGATAGACCTTACTCTCTATCATAGAGGAAACGATACCCAAATACATTGCTTTGGCTGGTACCTACGAAATTTCTTAGAATATTCCAATAGGAGCTTTTATCGGCGTATTATACAATTTGTGTATTAAGCGCATCGTGGTGTTTCGCGTTTATGATAGTTAAAAACGTTACAAAACTCTGGACTCTGTCAAAGCTATTGATCAGAAGAAAAATATGAAAATATAAATTATCTGTTATGTCGCTGCCCAGCACTGGATAAGTGGAGTACAATTAGTTTAGAGTTTCATTTTCACAAGTGTATATCCGATTTAAATACAGAAAATACAATTTATCTGCTGAGTCCTTATCCAGTTTAGGATTTCTCTTCCGCAAGTGTTTCAGATATCAACAGGATATGCATTGACGATACTACACATGTTACTACCATGAGTACAATGGTTTCTCAGTTGAAGATGAAAGCATCTTTAGCATGCCTTAAAACTATAGTATCATAAACTTAGGATTAAGTGTGATGTGTCTAGGGCTGCTACAGGTATCTACTATCACTAACTTATTCAGTACTTTTCACGTATTTATGTCGCATAGTTTTATTCTCGTAAGAAGACATATTAATTTCATAAGAATATTCTATTTAAATTGTGTATCCAGGCAATTAAAGTCACTCGCATATGAAATGCACTATTTATGCACTGGAATTAATCAATTACACGTTTTCATTTCTTAGCAATTTCCATGGGCAAGTGGCATATAAATTGTAATTAATTATGTCGCTTTTCAATTAATTTTTGCAAACACTCAGCTTTCCTGCAATAAAAGAGTTTCGTTATTGCACCTACTCACATGTCCGCTTGTGAGCAGCAGTGCATCCATTAATTTAGCCCACAACTAAGTTGGCTCAAAAGCAGAGTTGTTGCAGGCCCCATAACCACAGACAATGATGAGTGACATCGCATTTTTAAACGCAAACTTTTTGTCTTCAGTTTGTTTCAGTGGTCAGAAGTGCACATAATTAACGAGCATAGATTCTGATATGTCCAAGTGAGTTGAGTTAGTAGTAATTAACCCAACATAAATGCTTAATTCTAATGGCCAGTAGATAAGTCAGTCAGTTTACTCATCCCATACTCAAACCATTTTTGTTAGTCACTTACGTCCGGAGCAGTGCTTAAAATTGTTTATTTTGTCCATCACATCATTAAATCTTTTTGTTCGTTTATCAATTTTAATTCTTCTGATTACAATCCTATAAAAAATTAATAAAAATTACAGGCTTACAATAATTTTAATGCTAATTACTCATTCGGTCTCTTACACCACTGTCAGATGGAAACTTATGCGTTTATTTATTATAATTCACACGAGTAATTAGCGAAATATAAGCGCAGCTCTTTGCGCCTTTGCGCCTTTGCGGCTTTGCGGCTTTGTTGCTTGTTAGCTGCCGACATCGGAACCGATTTCAGCTTGTCTTTCCAGAGGATTCATGTACTCATGTCGAAGTGCGCGCTCTTGTAATGACCAACGCTAATTATTGCATACATTGCATACATAACGTCTTAATAAAAGGTTTTAATTGTTGCTGGTAGAGTAGACAAGTCATTGCGCTACACTTCAGTGTAACCCTATGAGTTCATAATGTCAGTTGACAACAATTGCTTAAACAAGACTCTTAACTCTACTCAATATTTATTCTTACGTGGGTATTCTTACGTTTATAAAATCCGTTACGTTTGCGAGAGAAATATTTGAAAAATTTTTGGATGTAGCAATATGTAATTTAATCATAACTTGGTTCTGATATTTTCTTCTAGTTTTTTAAACAATAATTTTCTTTATTAAAAATTTATTTTATTATAATTTATATTGACCATTATTATTTAAAATGCCTTTTGTCATTTGGCAAGGGTTAAATCTCAAATTTAAACAGGTTTTTCATTTACTTTCATTAGATGTGGAGTTGCTCTCTCCAACCCAAGCAATAGGAGTTGGAGAGAGCAATATAAGCAGTGCGAATTGAGGCTACAATCACGGTTGCCACTTCAAAATTTTTTCCTGTACCAAAATTGGTTTAAAAAAGTACCATTTCTGTAAAAAAAGGTCCAAAATTTTTTTGGACCTCTTTATTTTTTCGTTCTGTGTTTTTCATAGTGTTATAAATGAACAAAATATAAAATAGTGTAAAGTTGGATTTATAAAAAAAATTAATTGGAAATATCCACAATAAAGTTGGGTCGTCAAAAATGTACCATTTTTTGAACATGAGTACCAAACGAAAAAAAAAGTACCAATTTTGATACTAAAGTACCATAAGTGGCAACCGTGGCTACAATTGTTAATTTCTCTTATTTCTTGAATATCGTAAATTTTAATTGTTGGTTCAACTTCTCTCTTAGCTCATCGGCATATTGCGCAATTAGCAAATTCACAACAATATTCAATATTTCAATATTTTTTTAGATTTGAAGTTCCAGAACACCAGAACATCAACATCAACAATATAAGCAGTGCGGATGGAGGGTACAATTGGTCTAATTTTCAATCTAAAATATTTGTTCATACCTCAGTAGAAAATGTCGTTTGAAGTCAGGCTTTCTGGAGACTTATACCATTCACCAAGGTGGCGCTTTGCTCCTAATAGGATCTACAGGAACTAATATGTCTATATATATTCAGTGTATTCAACAATATAATATTATTGACCTAAAATTGCTTTTTATTAATAACAAAATATAATTTTAATTTAAGATTTAAATTAATTTCATTAATTTCTCACACTTTCCGAATTCTCACAGGTAAACTCACTAAACGCCGTGATTAATTATCGCGTATTTAATTATTATTAATTTGCGTAGCTCACAAATGTCTCAAATAGTTTTTAGCGCATCTCAATGAATTTGCGGTTTTATTTCAATTTGAAATTTAATTTATAACAATTTTTCAATTTTTCAGTTTTCAGTTTTTAGTTTTTAATTTTTCAATTTTTAATTTTTCAATTTTATTTATTCACGTTGACAGCCTAATTTGCTGTTATGACAAATGCCGACTCCTAAGCTTTTAATAATAATGGCGCGCGTAATAATTGCAACAACCACAACAATAACAATAACAATAACAACAACAACAATGCTAACAAAATTATTTAATTACATTAATAAACAGTGGCAGTTTAGAAAATTAACATAAACTCATTTTTAATTAATATTTTACGATATTTTATATGATTTCCAAACAATATTTTATGGCGAATTTATGTGAGGAAATAAATTATGTTGCGGCTTTGAGTGGCTCGGATCGGCGGCATTGATAATGGAGCGTCTAGATTGAGGCAGTTAAGGTAGTAGAGGCAGTTGAGGTGTTACTTTTATTGATTGATTTCAGTTTTAATCACTTTAAATTAAAAAGTATTAATTTTAATAATATTTCGCTATCTTTCTATGCACACAATAAACAATGATTAATTTAAAAGCGATAAATTAAAGTGTTGAATTGTGTTTGGTTTCATTGGGAAAGTCATTAACGTAATTTACTCTGAATATTTCAGAAACGTTGTTAGCAGTAAATTATGTATCAATTAAAAACAGTTTAAGTTGAATAACCCAAGACATAATGCATTGTAACAAGTATCACAGAACTAAGCAAATAATCAAAAATATAGTACACATTAGGGCAGTGATCCAGAGAAAGTGAGAGAGCATCGAAGTTAAGTGTGGAATAGTGATTCGGAGAGAATGCAAAAGATCTAAATAAATTGACGAAACGTAATTTAAGCCCTTGGATTTTCAGTAATACGGTAGCACAATGGATCTGTGAGCCTAAGTGGATCCCCCTGTGATCGCCGGCACAAACAAACCTAACCTAATTTAAGTTAGGACAGTGATCCTCAAATATAGAGAGAGTATAACTGATCTGCGCAAATAAACGAAAATATGTTTTAGGTTACGACAGTGATCTCGAGAAACTGAGAAACTGAACTGAAGATCTAGTTTATGTTAGAAAGCCTTATAGATCTATGCAAGTAATTGAAAATGTCGTTTAAGTTAGGATAGTGATCCAGAGAAAGTGAGAGAGCTTCGTAGATCTAAGTAAATAACTGAAGATCTAGTTTATATTTGAAAGCCTTATAGATCTATGCAAGTAATTGAAAATGTCGTTTAAGTTAGGATAGTGATCTAGAGAAAGCTAGAAAGATCGAAGTAAATTACCAAAATATAATTTAAGTTAAGACATTTAAGTGATTCTGGGATATGGAGACAGCGTCAGCAATGTAAGCAAATAAGCGAAAATGTGGCCGGCAGTGATCTCAAGAAACTCAGAGAGCGTCATGGATCTTAAAAATCTTGGTTCTTAAGACAACGACAAATCATTACAAATCTAACCAAATAAAATAAAATGTAGTATAGGTTAGGACACTGCCCAGAAAAGCATTACAGATCTAAGCAAATAACCGAAACTATAGTTAAATTTTGGACGGACACCCAAGGAAAGTAACAAAGCATTACAGATATAACGAAATAATCGCAAGGATGACTTAGACTAGGAGCCATATAACGAAATCTGAAGTTGCTATGTAACAACATGGAGAGACCAATTGAGAACAGTGTTGCCACAGGAAGACTGGGAGTGATAATATGTGCAGAGAAGCATTTTGATACACTTCAAAACTATTTTCCTACATAAATTTGAGACATTATGAATAGTAGTTTTCTATATAATGAAATAAAATGTAGGAATATAACTTAAATTAAAAGTGGAGTTATGAGAACCCTATACACATATAGTTCAAAATTCTTTCATGCTTTTTTGAAAATTTAAAAATTATTTTTTTTTTTTGTAAGCAAATAAAATAAAATATCTTTTGGCGCCATTTGATTCTGTAACAATTCCATATAATTTTGTTACTTTGTTGAGTTCGACTTTAACGTAAGTGTAAAAATATTTCCGCTTTCAAGCCAGTGTTTAAAATTAATTTAGTCTCCGATTTAGCTGAATCATGCGGGAGTAATTATTCATGATTTCATTTTTTGTTTTGATTTGAAGTGAAATGCATTAAATTGAAGAAGTGTGGCAACCAAAGGCCTCGTGTGAGGTGAATTTCACGCTGTTTATGTTTAAAGAAGAAAATAATTTCCAGTAAAATTGATGCAGTCTTCAGCAACTCACTTGGAAAGTGTTGAAATTCTTGTAAAGAGTTTGGTAATCCTTTTTTAATTTCATTTTTTGGATTTGTATGGATTTGTTCGGAGGGTATACCATATAGCCGTGATCCTAACGAATATTTTGCACTCATGGCACGCTGCGTTCTTGT
>NC_051847.1:236626995-236637099 GCF_002237135.1 Teleopsis dalmanni | reverse complement strand
AATGAGAAGTCTTATCAACTGATCTCAAGAAGAGATACGAAATTATGATAAAGTAAACAGAAAAAAATACTCATTAGTTTTATTTGATAAATTTTTATGAAATAAATAAAATTGCATAGTATTGTGTTAGTTATATTCATTTTAATTTAATAATTAATTAAATTGAAATACTATTTTCTTTTTTGACTAAGTAAATGTTTGAGAAAGGCGTAAACAATTAAATAATTGAATGCTTTTGAGCATTAAACTCAACAAATAACTCTCCTAATAACTCACCACTACTAATATAACAGTTTTTTTTATCAATTCCCTATCTTATCAAACAAGTTGGTTAAAATTGATAACGGAGATGAAAATCATAATATATACTATCTAATTAAAACTACTTGCTGCACTGAAAAATAACAATTTTAAAATTTTAACACACTCCTAACTTTAGCTAAATAATTATATTTTATAATACAAAGAATATTTGAACCGTTATTAAAGCAATTAACACATTGCAATGTACAAAAAAATATGAGCAATAAATTTGGTGTGGTGAGTTGTCTTTGCAAAATTTTTGTTCACGCTTTTATTAAATAAATTTTTACATTGGGTTTTTACATATATTTTTTGTTAACAACAGGTAAAATGCTATGTAAATATTATATAAAAATATGCAAATTATAAACAAAATATAAAAAAATTTAAATTTATAAAAATTATTCTCAGAAAAATATATTTTAAGCTAAAAATGCATATATACATAAGTAAATTAATTGTTAATATTCGTGTATTTAGTGAAATATTATACAATTACAGTTAATTACTATTATTTTAGAAAATAATCATTAATAGAAAAACCAAATTTATATATAAAAATAATAAACAATGTGTAACAAATTAACCTTTAGGTTTTATTTACGTGTACATATTACTCATACGTATTGCTGCTGTACTTTACAAATAATTATTATTTTATGCATTTTATGTTATACTAAATTTAGTAACATTTACTTAATTGCTGAAAGGCAATTTCATCACAAATAAATTTACGTCACACATTTGATGTGCTTTATAAAAATTTCATAATAACAAAAAACTGTAAACAATGATTCATAAAAAATAAACTAAGTCTATTTATTCGACTTAAAGTCAATACATTGTAGAACAGATCAGTCCTCTAATTGCATGAGTAATATTTCTATTTTTGATTAAATTTACAATTGAAACAAAAATAAATTAATCTCTGAGCATATGATAACGTTATCAATAAGTACAGAAAAGCATGACGCACATTAAAGCCAATTATAATATTAATAATATAATATAATGTAATCTCTACCTTGATTTTAAAGTGGAAATGTCTTAAGTTATTTAATTAAATTTCTTTACTTATGATATTAAGCTATTTAGTAATTTTCATAAAACTTTATATATATATAATTACAATAAATACAATTTCCTCCTCTTTCTTTTCAGTTTATGGCCATGTGTTTGCCTACCGTACTGCATGGATTCTTGCCAGAATTCTAATCATTACTGTCCCAATTGCAATGCCTACATTGGAACCTACCAAAGCTAATTGTGAAACGAACACTCCTGAACGAAATGCACTAAAATTCAAACGAAATTATTAAAGCCACGATTCAATGAATTTTGTTCAAAAATACTAAAATATTTATATATATTTTTTTATTTTAAACACTTATTACTTCTAAATATTTGTAAACAAACGTTATTTAAATAAATGTACTATGTGATCATTAGATGTCATATGTAGCACCATACCAAAAAGAAATACTTTTTATTTAAAAGAAATTTATTTATTTACTTAAAATAAAGACATTACAGGTAAAGATACAAGATCTCTTAAATCTTCAGTCTCTCATCGACTAAATAGGACAGATTAGGTTTATCTGTAGAGCTTTTTTGCTAGAAACATGTTTATAAAATGTCGATTAAATTTTGGTTAAAATAAGCAAAAGAGTGTCGCAAGAGTATCTCCTTATCAGCGACCGCAAAGAACCAATGAACCAACAGTACCCAGAAATTCTAAGAACGGCCGGGTCTACGTCCCGAAGCCACTCACCGAGTTTGACGACAAAGAGCAGTTTAACACTCCTATAAGGGAATTATATAAGCAAATCCCTGAGGAATATAACCATAAGAACAACAGAAATATTAATTAATCAATGATTTTTATTTTTAAATCAAAATCTCAATACTTATCAAATAAATTTTTGGCAGTATATTAACGATGTTTTAGAAATTTTAATTCTTTTATATATGATCCAGTAATAGACCTATGCTTTGAGTTTAACCACATTAAAGATTTGTTATTCCAAATTACTTTTTATACCAAACACAGTACTTTCACAAATATTTGAATATAAATTTAAATATACAAATATAACCAACTATAAAACTGAGAACTTAGCGATAATTATCTAATTTTATTGTCTTAGCTTCAGTTTCAATATAAAAATATTATTTATATAATTAGGTAAGTAGAAGGTGGTATATATAAAGAAGGCTATAAAAGACATACCTCTACAATATGAGATACCTTGCAGCTAATAATAACCTAATGCGGCCTTTTTGCTTCTTACCATGTGTTACTCATAAACAAACTAGAGATTCAGTTATTTGTTTCTTGTACTCATCAGTTTTTTCTTATCGCGTTAGTTTCTACACCTTACTAATTACCTATATGGCTCAATGTTCCCCTAGGAATGAAGAAGAAGACTAATTACCTATCCACCTACACAATTATTTACCTATGAAAAAGTTGCCGCTGATAAGGGTTGAAAAGCATAATGTACATATTTTATGATGACATAATTGAATACATTTGTTATAATCTCTAATAGTTCCACCTACTTGCTATATAAACTATCATTAAGAGGTATAAATATGGATTAAATATAGTATACAATAGATATATTTACATACCCCATTGAAAACTTTTAAGCAAATTTCACTGCGTCCCTAACATCACAGTCTATTGCTATTGGTTACACTAGTCTTGAAAGTAAATTGATTTAATAGTAACGTTCAAGTATTTAAGTTAATGCACCGGCTGATATTTGGTGTGTATTTTCTGTACATACTATATGCAGTTAGAAAATAGTCAGTTTAGTATGATGGCAACACATTGGTATTCCATTCCTTGAAAAATATTGTTTTGCTTTGATTCAGAACAGTAAATGTAAAATAGTTCTCAACAGTTCTTTGATATACATAATGTATATTTAGTCTATAGACTATTTTAAAATACTGATACTGATCGAATATAATGGGAGCCAGATGAAAATGCTGCGGCTAGAAAGGTGTTTAATAAATGCCCATTCGTGGAAAAAGCGGTAAAGTTCATTTACATCTTCGCAGTTAACGAGAATCTGAAAACTACTAAAAGCTACTCAATAGCTTTATATGTACCACCGATACAGTACTTATATAGTGCATAAGTACTATAAAAGTAGTTTTCGTGACAAAACGCAATTATATTATATAGTAAATTTTATACTAAAATATATGTTTTATTCATATCAATATAATATGTGTTACATTGTACACCTTGTATTTAATATTAATTTCAATAAATTAAGATTTTTAGATATCAGTTATCAGGATATATTAGACAGAAATCAAATATCATCCGGATTTTTTAGTATAAATGATAAGAATTATGTATGACTAAGCCCTAAATTAAATAATGAAATTACGCAGTCTCAAAATGCTTTACACAAATTGCATTGTCTCAAAAAATCTGGATTATGGTTGATTTGGAATAGGAAATTGTTGTTGCGAACCTCTTCAACAAGCATAAAAGCAGAGAATTGAAAGCAACTTGCAACAAAATAATTTACTATTTTTGATATGTATCAAAAATTATAAATATTTATAAATATATATATTAAATAAATATAAATATTTATAATTTTTATGTGTATCAATAATCCCCTTTCATATAAATTTGTTTCTTTTTCGAATACTTTTTCTTGTTGCTAAACATTGTTGTTAAGCATTTGTTGAGCTTTTAGTGAAAAGCTTTATGTAGAAAATGTTGCTAGAGATATGTTGCTAAGATGTGCTTGCAAGAACTTTTTGGGTAAGCGCCACCACCTTTAGATTAAATACTTTTCCACAATTCAATCAAAAGCGTTTCGATTGTAATACGCGGCACAACCAATTTGTGTGATACCGAAATAAACATAAATTATATTTTTAAACATTTAAAAACAGTGCTACGTTAAAGTGTTTACTTTACATTACTTGTTGATTTCTATCAAATAAGGTAAGTGTTTTTATAAAAAAATTATATATGAAAAATTAAAAAATATATTTATCTAAAAGTGGATATTGAAGTATTAAAACTGAATTTAGTGCTTATAATTAGTATTAAAAATAAATGAAGTTTAAAAACAACACAGAAAATAAAAACAAACTATAGTGATGTAAATAGGAATTATTTATACCTATATATATGAACTTATATCTACAAAAAAGTATTATATTATACTATTACATTATTACGTATATATATCATAATAGATATGTTAATATCTTTTGTATTTTTAAAAAAATACATGTCAAATATCTGTGTTTTTAGTGTATCTAATCTTATTAATTTTCAGAACAAATAATTTAAAATTATCTTACATTTTTGAATTATATAAAAACTACTGGCATTAAGAGTTTCTCGGCAAATGATAAGAAACTCTGACTGTCTTCAAGTAATTGCTTAAAATTCGTACCTATATAAGCATGTATGCACCGCTCCGCTTATGTATATGCAGCAGATAAAAAACAAGTGTGTAAACAAAATTAAGCAAACAAGTTAGCAGAGGCGTCAGTCTGCTGTCTTTTGTTTTGCTTTAAAGCCGGAATTTACATACTCTACACTTGACTTCCAAACACACTATAAAAGTATTTCAAATAAACTCACTGCGTATATTTTAATATTCTAAGCGGTTCAGTTACTCTTGTGCCGAAAGCTAAAAATTTGGTATTTCAAGGCTGAAGATGACACTATGACGTCAACTTTCTCTTTGGGTGTGTTCTTTATGGGCTTTATATTCTTTTCCAAAATTTTTAGAAGTTGTTTATGTGCACAACTCATACATACATGTAATTACTTTCAGTTTCATTGGATATAAAGAATATCTATTTATTTGTTATATATGATGTGTAAATAAATTAAATGCTTTCAATAATGACGTAATCTTTCTGGATCTATTTTTAAAATGGAGCGCATGGCCAATTTGACCCCATAATTAGTTTATAGTCAATTAAGATCTCAATAATTATTTCAATTTTTAAAGCGTACATAAATTTTTTTGATTATTTTAACCGTTTTAATTTGTAATTACCATATAAGGTGATGACCAAATTTTTTTTTTGAAATATCTTTTAATATATCTTGTTTGAATACAACAACCTGTTGCAATTTTGTTTTTTATTAAATTAGAATATTTGAATTTATTAACTATATTAGTAGGCAAGATAAACATTTACAATAGACACGAATACAATTATACACTTAATTATTTAATTATAGACTTAAATATTCACTGTTTTATGCAATTCTTCACAATTTTTTGATATAAGTAGTAGTACTCCTGTCGAAACATATATACAGTCGAAACCGGTTATAACGACATTGAAAGGACCGAGTCAATCCGTAATTTATAATCAATAGCCATTATGAGCAATAATAGAAATTAAATGATCAAAAATTATAGTCACGTTGATAGAAGAGTGTATAATTTATAAATTAATTTTTAATTTTTCATATATTAATCTTTTTTTAAACACTTACCTTATTTGATAGAAATCAACAAGTAATGTAAAGTAAACACTTTAACGTAGCACTGTTTTAAATTGTTTAAAAATTATAGATTATGTTATTTCGGTATCACCAATGGTTGCGCGTATTACATCGAAACGGCTTTTGATTGAATTGTGGAAAGTATTAAATCTAAAGGTGTGGCGCTTACCCAAAAAGTCTTGCAAGCACATCTTAGCAACAGTACTCTCGTTGCAACATTTTCAACATAAAGCTTTTCACTAAAGCTCAACAAATGCTTACAACAATGTTTAGCAACAGAAAATTGTATTCGAAAGAGAGAAACAATTTCATATGAAGCGATTTTGATGCACATAAAAATTAGTATAATTTATATATATTTAAATTCAATATATTTATAAATTTATTTAAATTTTTGAAATATCCAAAAAATAGTAAGATTATTTGTTGCAAGTTGCTTTCAATTCTCTGCTTCTATGCTTGGGTGAAGCTCGCAACAACAATCTATTCCAAATCAACCATATCCAGATTTTTTGAGACAATGCAATTTGTGTAAAGCATTTTGAGACTGCGTCATTTCATTATTTAATTTAGGGCTTAGTCATACATAATTCTTATCATTTATACTAAAAAATACGGATGATATTTAATTTCTGTCTAATATATCCTATCACCTGATATCTAAAAATCTTAATTTATTGAAATTAATATTAAATACAAGGTGTACAATGTAACACATATTATATTGATATGAATAAAACATATATTTTAGTATAAAATTTACTATATAATATAATTGCGTTTTGTCACGGAAACTACTTTTATAGTACTTATACACTATATAAGTACTGTATTGGTAGTACAGTACTTATATAGTACTGAAAGCTTTTAGTAGCTTTCAGATTCTCGTTAACTGCGAAGATGCAAATGAATTTTACCACTTTTTCCACCAATGGGCATTTATTAAACACCTTTCTAGCCGCAGCATTTTCATCTGGCTCCCATTATATTCGATCAGTATCAATATTTTAAAATAGCTGCTTTTCCCGGTCCCTTATTTAGCCTATAGACTAAATATACATTATGTATATCAAAGAACTGTTGAGAACTATTTTACATTTACTGTTCTGAATCAAAGCAAAACAATATTTTTCAAGGAATGGAATACCAATGTGTTGCCATCATACTAAACTGACTATTTTCTAACTGCATATAGTATGTACAGAAAATACACACCAAATATCAGCCGGTGCATTAACTTAAATACTTGAACGTTACTATTAAATCAATTTACTTTCAAGACTAGTGTAACCAATAGCAATAGACTGTGATGTTAGGGACGCAGTGAAATTTGCTTAAAAGTTTTCAATGGGGTATGTAAATATATCTATTGTATACTATATTTAATCCATATTTATACCTCTTAATGATAGTTTATATAGCAAGTAGGTGGAACTATTAGAGATTATAACAAATGTATTCAATTATGTCATCATAAAATATGTACATTATGCTTTTCAACCCTTATCAGCGGCAACTTTTTCATAGGTAAATAATTGTGTAGGTGGATAGGTAATTAGTCTTCTTCTTCATTCCTAGGGGAACATTGAGCCATATAGGTAATTAGTAAGGTGTAGAAACTAACGCGATAAGAAAAAACTGATGAGTACAAGAAACAAATAACTGAATCTCTAGTTTGTTTATGAGTAACACATGGTAAGAAGCAAAAAGGCCGCATTAGGTTATTATTAGCTGCAAGGTATCTCATATTGTAGAGGTATGTCTTTTATAGCCTTCTTTATATATACCACCTTCTACTTACCTAATTATATAAATAATATTTTTATATTGAAACTGAAGCTAAGACAATAAAATTAGATAATTATCGCTAAGTTCTCAGTTTTATAGTTGGTTATATTTGTATATTTAAATTTATATTCAAATATTTGTGAAAGTACTGTGTTTGGTATAAAAAGTAATTTGGAATAACAAATCTTTAATGTGGTTAAACTCAAAGCATAGGTCTATTACTGGATCATATATAAAAGAATTAAAATTTCTAAAACATCGTTAATATACTGCCAAAAATTTATTTGATAAGTATTGAGATTTTGATTTAAAAATAAAAATCATTGATTAATTAATATTTCTGTTGTTCTTATGGTTATATTCCTCAGGGATTTGCTTATATAATTCCCTTATAGGAGTGTTAAACTGCTCTTTGTCGTCAAACTCGGTGAGTGGCTTCGGGACGTAGACCCGGCCGTTCTTAGAATTTCTGGGTACTGTTGGTTCATTGGTTCTTTGCGGTCGCTGATAAGGAGATACTCTTGCGACACTCTTTTGCTTATTTTAACCAAAATTTAATCGACATTTTATAAACATGTTTCTAGCAAAAAAGCTCTACAGATAAACCTAATCTGTCCTATTTAGTCGATGAGAGACTGAAGATTTAAGAGATCTTGTATCTTTACCTGTAATGTCTTTATTTTAAGTAAATAAATAAATTTCTTTTAAATAAAAAGTATTTCTTTTTGGTATGGTGCTACATATGACATCTAATGATCACATAGTACATTTATTTAAATAACGTTTGTTTACAAATATTTAGAAGTAATAAGTGTTTAAAATAAAAAAATATATATAAATATTTTAGTATTTTTGAACAAAATTCATTGAATCGTGGCTTTAATAATTTCGTTTGAATTTTAGTGCATTTCGTTCAGGAGTGTTCGTTTCACAATTAGCTTTGGTAGGTTCCAATGTAGGCATTGCAATTGGGACAGTAATGATTAGAATTCTGGCAAGAATCCATGCAGTACGGTAGGCAAACACATGGCCATAAACTGAAAAGAAAGAGGAGGAAATTGTATTTATTGTAATTATATATATATAAAGTTTTATGAAAATTACTAAATAGCTTAATATCATAAGTAAAGAAATTTAATTAAATAACTTAAGACATTTCCACTTTAAAATCAAGGTAGAGATTACATTATATTATATTATTAATATTATAATTGGCTTTAATGTGCGTCATGCTTTTCTGTACTTATTGATAACGTTATCATATGCTCAGAGATTAATTTATTTTTGTTTCAATTGTAAATTTAATCAAAAATAGAAATATTACTCATGCAATTAGAGGACTGATCTGTTCTACAATGTATTGACTTTAAGTCGAATAAATAGACTTAGTTTATTTTTTATGAATCATTGTTTACAGTTTTTTGTTATTATGAAATTTTTATAAAGCACATCAAATGTGTGACGTAAATTTATTTGTGATGAAATTGCCTTTCAGCAATTAAGTAAATGTTACTAAATTTAGTATAACATAAAATGCATAAAATAATAATTATTTGTAAAGTACAGCAGCAATACGTATGAGTAATATGTACACGTAAATAAAACCTAAAGGTTAATTTGTTACACATTGTTTATTATTTTTATATATAAATTTGGTTTTTCTATTAATGATTATTTTCTAAAATAATAGTAATTAACTGTAATTGTATAATATTTCACTAAATACACGAATATTAACAATTAATTTACTTATGTATATATGCATTTTTAGCTTAAAATATATTTTTCTGAGAATAATTTTTATAAATTTAAATTTTTTTATATTTTGTTTATAATTTGCATATTTTTATATAATATTTACATAGCATTTTACCTGTTGTTAACAAAAAATATATGTAAAAACCCAATGTAAAAATTTATTTAATAAAAGCGTGAACAAAAATTTTGCAAAGACAACTCACCACACCAAATTTATTGCTCATATTTTTTTGTACATTGCAATGTGTTAATTGCTTTAATAACGGTTCAAATATTCTTTGTATTATAAAATATAATTATTTAGCTAAAGTTAGGAGTGTGTTAAAATTTTAAAATTGTTATTTTTCAGTGCAGCAAGTAGTTTTAATTAGATAGTATATATTATGATTTTCATCTCCGTTATCAATTTTAACCAACTTGTTTGATAAGATAGGGAATTGATAAAAAAAACTGTTATATTAGTAGTGGTGAGTTATTAGGAGAGTTATTTGTTGAGTTTAATGCTCAAAAGCATTCAATTATTTAATTGTTTACGCCTTTCTCAAACATTTACTTAGTCAAAAAAGAAAATAGTATTTCAATTTAATTAATTATTAAATTAAAATGAATATAACTAACACAATACTATGCAATTTTATTTATTTCATAAAAATTTATCAAATAAAACTAATGAGTATTTTTTTCTGTTTACTTTATCATAATTTCGTATCTCTTCTTGAGATCAGTTGATAAGACTTCTCATT
>NC_051847.1:236623511-236626895 GCF_002237135.1 Teleopsis dalmanni | reverse complement strand
TGTGGATATTTCCAATTAATTTTTTTTATAAATGCAACTTTGCACTATTTTATATTTTGTTCATTTATAACACTATGAAAAACACAGAACGAAAAAATAAAAAGGACCTTTTTTTACGGAAATGGTACCTTTTTAAACCAATTTTGGTACAGGAAAAAATTTTCAAGTGGCAACCGTGGCTGTAAGATAAACCTTTTGTAAGCTATGTATAAAATTGTCTCAGTGTCTTTGACTCGGTCTCATTATATCTCTCACTCGGAGTTATTCTCTCCCATTTAGTAACCTTTTCTTTGCTTTGGACTCTTTTTCTTTCATTCTATCTCTCACTGAGTTTTTCTAACCCTATTTCTTTTTGACGCAACTTCTCTTTTCTAACCCTAATTCTCTTTTTGACGCGACAGTTTCTCTTTCTGTAAGGCAGTTTATTTTTCTGTGACGCAGTTTCCTTCTCCGTATATGTTTTAATTTCAATAAAAGAATAGAGATTTTTTAAATCGATTTTTTTGTTGACGGCTTTTTAAATTTCAGTAGTAGCATTTCACATATTTGTTGAAATACTGAGACTGTTAAATTTATTCAAAAACTAAAGTTAATTACATAGAGATAAATCTGTTCGTTGGTTGGAATTTCAAGCAAATAGTTTTGTTTTGACCTTCTACCGATCAATGTTACCATTAATTTAGATGTGTACTTCATTAATAGTATTCCATCAAGATAATGCCAGACCTCGTACAACTTTGTTGATGAAGCAACAACTTTTATAGTTTGAATAAAATATATAACGAGATGATAATATTTTTCACACAAAACACATTTATTATCATTAGCTCCGGTCTCTACAATAATTTTAAGTTAGATCCATTTTTGTCAGCATAGATCAGAACCGTTCTCACAAAATATATTGAACTAAAATGAAAACTTATAAATCGATAAGTAATTGTATCATAAGTTACTTCAGTGACACACTAGTTACCAGATCATGTTTTTTTTTATTGGTTTTCAACTTTCACTAATCATATTTTCCCATTCTTATGTTATACGTACTACACATATATAATAAAATATATTTGTATGCCAGTATTTTTTTGTTTAGTACCAATATGACTTTATTCTGTTATTTAAAAATTTTTTAGAAGTTTTTGTTCTTAACCCAGGTACTTTCCGAATCTATGAAAATAGTTTATCAAATATGAAGTATAATAAATATATAGCAGATTGCAACATAGAATAAATCCTATGGTTATAGCTACTATCGCATCTCATTGTCAAGATACCAAGTCAAGCATGATGTGATCTACGCCTTTATATTTGGATTGCTTTTATAAATTAAAAGTTAAATAGATGATCGCTTCTAGATATGGGGTTATAAAAGAAGTTATAAAAAAAATACGTTTCTTAATTTTATGTGCTTCTCATAAACAAATCATTGTTCAGATTAAATTTGGATTTGATTGTAGAGGAATATTTTCTTTTATATTTAATATAACTATAAAATCTCAGGAATCAATATATTTCAACATTTTGTATTTCAATGTATATTTATAATAAAAATTATAATAATAAAAAATATATAATGCTTGCAAAAATTCTACGTTTTTAGAATGAAACGCTGATATAATAAACTATACTATTGTTACAATTCACCACTTTTTCGACGAGTCGCGAGTACAAACTTTTTGACAATAAAAATTAATTTTCTTGTTAAAATATTAGCATTATTATTATATTTTTTTTGTCATATAAAGGTTTTTGTTAACAATTTCGAAGCGATATAAACTTAAAAATGTACATACATATCACACCTACACACACTTAACCCCTTTCGCTCAATTGAGTGCGGACTCCGAAGTGCCTTTTAAACTTTTTATAGGTACAAACTCTAAACGCATTTATGAGTCTCATTACCTTGCATTATTTTCTGTTACTCGACGTAGTCGGTACCCAAACCGATTGTCTATATCGAAATACAATAGACAAGTTGGTACGTACGTGGAACTACAGTAACAGGGAAACAACAACAGTAATGGCTATAATAATAACAATAAACCGCGTAGTTGTACGTTAAACTTACGTTACGCCGCTTTCGTGAATTTGTGTTCAGGCATGTGACGAAGTCGAAGGAGTATTGGAGTTGGTGATGGTGATGGAGGTAATGGAGACGCACTTCATCCACTCGTATGCATGCACACTCGTACATATGACTATGAAAGACAAATGACTAAAAAGCAACAAGAGACTTTTTGTAAGGACATTTTTATTATATGATTTTGTTGGAGAATTGCTTGTGAAATACAAAAGCGACATGGGGCTTTAGGGAAGTGTATATGTTTCCCTCTAGTAAATTGTTCCTTTATATTTGTGTACTGTCATTTTTTATTATTCTAATGTAATAATATTTTGTCTCTTAACTGTTTAAGTATGAGTTGATATGCTTACTTAAGTGTTGTTTCTTCTTTCTTGTTGTGTATGTGACATTTTAAAAGGACCTCGCAGGCAATGCGAGTGTGTTTATTAAGGATTTCAAACAATAATATTTTATTATTGTTTCGATTTTGTTAGATTCCTTGTATTTGTCACGGTTGTTGCCTATATTTTTCACCTCGTTTTTACTAAATTTTATGACGTGTGTTGAAACATGTTGCTCCAGAAAACTGGAACTGAGTTCTAAACGCTTTCAGTTAGTTGTTTGCATAATTTAACTTTTTTATTGTTTAATTTGCATATCTCTATTGATTTTATTTTAAGAATGATATGAATCTATAAAACAGTTGTTGAAATAAATTTAGGAGTTATATGTGGTTTACTATGGATATAAGTTATACATTATTAAAAGAATTAAGATAAAATAGAGTTATAAAAAAGAAAAGAAAAGGGTGCACAATGGATCAAATTGGTCGCAGTTTATAAAAGCCTAAGCCTAACCCATAAACCATTATCATTTTATTCGTATACAGAATGCAATCTAAATTAATGAAATTTCTTGCTAAAAACTTTAAAGTCCAACTATATTATGTTAATTAAGTTCAATTTGGGCTACATAGCCCAAATCAAGCAGCAAAGTACTCTATAAATAGACTACAATAAATAGACTACTATAGATATACTGTAGATTATAATTATAGACTATTGATTATAATTATAAATTTAAAATTTTTGACTATAAATAGACTAGTATATAAATAGGCTACTTTGCATGAAGTTTAAAAAGGAAGCCACTACCATATAAACACAATTTATAACTAATGGTTCTAAAATGTCTATTGTACCTTTAAATTCGTTAAAACTTAATAGTGGTCATTTCTTCTAACCGACCTGTCCGTTCTATTGTATTCATTGTAATTTATGTCCAAAAACAGTCTAATTAGTTTTCTAACAGTCTTATTT
>NC_051847.1:236617647-236623411 GCF_002237135.1 Teleopsis dalmanni | reverse complement strand
ATAGCACTATTAACAATTACTTATATAACATATTTGTACATATAATACTTATGATATAAATTTATTTAAAAAAAATTAATTTTATATAAAAATATGAATATACACATATTACCATATGGTGCGTATTTTAGATGCCTTTGAAATTAATTTAATATTTAATATAATTATAGGGTTAGAACAAATCGCAGTGTGAAAGAAACATTGATTACTTTGTTATATATAAGCATATTATTTATTTCAAAGTAAATCCCTGTAAGTACTTATATTTATATAAATAATTTAGAATTTTTAAAACAAGTCATAACTAGTTTTTACTAGTTAAAAAAATATCTAAAAATGGTTTTAATAAATAAATTTTAAGGATAAACCTAATAATTTCCATGTCATATTCCGATTTTAAATTCCTCTTAAAAAAAAGTAAGTGTTATTACCTAAATTATCACATTATTTTAATTTTTATTATTATTTAAATTTATTTATTTATTTATTTTTAATTTTTATATATAGTAATTAACCGGTCTTTATTACAAAATAACCAGAAAGACCGACATTAATTCAAATAAAATACTTTATACAAAAATACTAAAAAATCATCAAATGGGCTTTTAGCAATATTATACGGCAACTATATACAATATAACATATATAAGAGCAAACAGCTCTTCACATTGGCATAGTTGAGTAGTTGAGCAGTTGAGAGAACTAGTTAAAAGTGTGTGAGTTAAGCATTTAGCATTTATTTTTCATATTAAAATTGTTTGTACAATTTTATAAAGAGAAACAAACACGTCGAAATTATACTGACAAATTCGAACTGAATTGAACTAAACTGTACCAAAAAATTCAATATTAAAAAGATATGTAAGCAGCAACAACCTCTCGCACGCTTCATATTAATTGCTTACCCCTGCGAGTATCCACGAACGAATTTCATTACTATGACGAGTATTTGTCTCACACAATATTACCTACTATTTATTCTTTCCTTCACTTGCTCTTATGCCTATGCAATGTCGACCGGTTGGTTGTATTTTCAATAATCTGCTTGCTGCTCGCTTGTGCAAAATTTTTTATATCAGCACGACATAAAATCTCAACGAAAAAATAAACCCGTAAAGGCAATGAACGTACGAGTACAAATGAATTTTAGGCTTAATATACTCGCAATGAAAATGTTTTTTATGTTAATACTGATACTCTTTTAGCAAATAATAAATATGTGTGCAGTCTGCATAACCATTTAAGCCCTACATTACATATATTTATATAAAATAACTGCTGTCGTTTCGACTAGATCTGCTACTTTTTTGCTATCGGTATTTTAAGCATCTTATTCATTTTGGCTATTTTAACATATTTATACATATGTATATTTAATAAATTCAATAAAACTAAAATATAATAAAAATAATATAAAATAAAATCAATAAGAAATAATAAAATTTGAATATTAATTTAAAAAATATAATTGTTATACATAATTTTATAATACTAATTATGTAATTCATATAACATATCATATATAATTTTAAAAAAAATGGAATACATGTCAACAATAGTTATATATATCCGATGATAATAATAAATACATAACATAAATTTCTGTATGTATGCTATAAATTTATAAATAAATCTCTTAAAAATTTTTAATAAATTAAATAGTACGTAAACTACATTAAGAATTACAAAATTGTAAAAACTAACTTTTCATATTTTTTTACTTTGTGTATTGATCTACTGACAGTCATAGTTTTAAATTTTTCAAAACTACTTATTATAATTTATTAATTATTAACATTTGTTTATATCTTATTTATTAATTTCATGTTAAAGTTTTTTTTATTTTATATATGTCAATTATGTTTTTTATAAAAAATTCAATGTAAAAATTATAATTTAAAAATTATTATATACACGTAATACTTGTTTACATACATACGAGTAATTGATTATAATTTTCAATATCATATTATTTATAATTTTTACTACATAAATTCAAGAATTATAATAAAAAATTTGTTAATAATGGTAACATATTAATATTACTAATTATTGTCTTATAATTTCATAAGGACAAGTATTATATATTATGACTTATAATTTTAGGCAGTGCACCCAAAACACAACACTTAATAGCATAATGTATTAAAGCGCTGTGCTTGCCTGTATACAACAGCCACTTCTTCTCTACATTATGCCTTAATATGAAAATATCATTGGTATGTATCATTAATACTTTGTCTCTCTCACCGAACCCCATGATATAATTTTATGTTTATCGTAACCCTACGGTCTGCAATTTCAATGCTACATCAAAGCTTGTCCAGTATTATTCTATATTTATGGCAACACTTTCTTAACTTATTAATACATTGCGAAACCAATTTACCTAATACTTTAATGATAAAACTGTTTAAAGCTTTTAATCACCGTTTTATATTACAATCGGAAATGCTATGAGTAAAAATTTATAAGATGTCAATACGCTAAGACGACGCAATTATTCCCAAATTAGTTATGTTTAGTTTAACATTTGCTATACAACAAACCCAATTTGCATATATTTCTATATTTTATAGGATAAACAATTTTAGGAATTCAAAATAACATATAGCTTATAGAAGTAATACTTTTAACAATATACACATATATAATAAAATTTTTATAATAAGAATATATAAAAAAAAATTTAAAAAATATATTACACATTTTCTCAATAATATATACTTAAACCATTTAAGCTTAAAACGTTTGTATATTGTTCTATTCTATCATATTTATTTAAACGCTGACCTACCTCAAAACAAATACTGAAAAATTCAATCAATGTGTATATATATTATATATTCAAATAATTAAAATAGGATTCTTTATTTACGTTTCGGAAATTTTATATTAATGATGAAAGTTTATATTTTAGTTTTTATATTTAAAAGTATTTGAATTGATATCCTTGATCAAATACAATTAAATTGGCATACGCAAAAATTATAACAATATGTTAAACTATTTACAGTTTATTGATATTGTTACGAAATATCATTTATATATTACAAAAACACTTTGTTATAAAATTAACAAAATATTTCATTTTAAATCAGATATTTAACATAATTTAATATGAAAATTTTTGGTACTGATATCTACAAATACCCTACAACTGCCTTCAGTTTTAACAAAATTTTGAAGTGTTTTCCTTCTGTTTGCACTGTGTATTGCTTTGCTTCCTACAACGTATATACAGTATGAAGCTACTATAGATTTTACTCCACGTATACTGTTGCCTGCTTTTTTACTCGTTGTTCATTCAATACGAAAATGAACCAGTACCAACAACAATGCTGCATGCAAAATAACGCCGCACCAATGTTTGTGTGTGCGTGTTTGACTCTCTTATTGCTTTCAGTCGTACAAAAATTCATATAGAAAAATATTCTTGCCTGAAAACATTAAAACATTGTGACTTTTCGTTCAAAGCGTACGTGCTAGTGAAAAATAAGTTTTAGTTCGAAAATTATAATTAATTTTTGCATATTCTTTATTCAGGTAAGTCAAAATTGTTCTTCTACAATCTATTAGTTATATTTCCAAATACTTTTTTTTAACGAAACTACAAAAATCTGTGGCGTTTTATTATATAAAAATTTCGAAAGAAAACGACCTATTTTATCGTGAATTTCATATAAAAATCACTTTAACTTAACAACATGGCTGCTTGACTATTCGTTCGTAGCACATACGAGTACAAAATTTTATATTGAAAATTAAGCGCGCGTTTTCTTCGATTTTCTATAACTAAAACATAAAATGAAGTGACGGTTATTTTTTAAAATATTTTTATTAAATTTATAATATATTTTCAATTGTTTAAAACATAAAATTGTTAATTACGGCGTAAAATATTAAGAAAAAAAAGGTAAAGGAGGGTGTTGAATACACATTGAGTTGGCAGACATGGTGATTATTCAATACACAGAAATATATTAATACTAAAATGAAATATAATAAAATATGATATTTAAGCATAAAACAGAAAGTTTAAAATGAGAATTTATATTTTTGTACACATTTTTGTTAAATAACGCCATTTTTAAAACGAAGTTTCATAAAATAGTAACTTTCTGCTTATAATATTGGTATCAGTAATGGTGCTGTAAGAAAGGTACGGAATGAGAGGAGACTATTGGAAATAGAGCGTTGTAGGGTAGAGGGGAAGCATAAACTTTCGTTCGTTTTTACTGCATTTCGGTGAGGTGGCGGGCAACTGAAGAAGAAGCTAGAAAATATTGAGAAAACAGAAATGTAAGCGATAGTGTAGTGTGTACTAATTCTGATAAAGAACAAAATCTTTAACCAGCAATCAAAGACTGTATTTTCTAATAATTAAATAATAATAATATTTAATTTCATGTACATATATATTAATATATGAATGAGAGTATTTAATTAAAAAACGCATATTTTATATGGTGTTGTTTTTTTTTTTTGATATTTTGTCTTATTTTATTGGACACCACTGTACTTGCTTACCCCGCTATATAAAAATTTTTCATATACAAATATACACATTTGCTGCTTCAGTATGGCTGCTTTATATGACGAATACATTTCGTACCCTCGTGGTACGTACGAAATTCAATTCACTATGCTTTGCCTTTGCTCGTATTTGTACGTACAGCCAGTTCATTCTATGGTTAACTTTTTAAGCAAGCGAGTGGCGTTCAGTTGAGTTCCGTACAAATATTTAGCAAAACCAAGAGTTTTACACAAGTATATTTCTGGTAAAGCATCATTAATATAAGATTGTTTCGTGCGTTATTTTGTACAGTGTAAGTTAAAATAATTGAACTCGTTTAAGCAATATATTTTTTTATTTTCGTAATCTTTATGAATAAAATAAATGTGTGCTTTGAGAAAACATATTCATTAAATAAGTTAATAAAGTGAAATTTGACGATTTTTATTTGAAAAAAAAAAAAAATAAATAAACCTACACAAAAAATATTTTTGGAAGTTTAGCTAAAAAGCATATGTGTGCTCTTTTTTTTACCATAATTGATTTCATTTAAAAAAGAAAAGTAATTTTGAAAGTTATTGTACTTTAAAAAGAAATACTGTATATCTGTTAAATTTCGAAAATAAGTTTAAATACTTTCATTAAGTGCAAAAATGTGTCAAAATTCTGGACTGTACGTTCTGTTTAAAATAAACTGCGGCAATCTTAACCTTTAAAAATCAGATATAAAATTATTTATTAGCCACTACTGTACGTTTAAGCGACATGTTGGCGCAAAAATAATGTGTCTATAATCTTTGATTTTAACAACTTCAGTTTATTAATAAATGTGTTTTAACAACAATTTAATTTGTTAAAGCACAGTATTTTAATACGATGGTGAACCATTTCTTCTAGCTTTATTATATAAATTTGCAAAACAGGTTAAAATGGATTTCTAATTTTAATACATTTATATGACTAAAAATTGGAAATAAAGGCTTTTTTTTTTGATGTATATAAAGATATTCCGAATTTTCTTTTAGCACGATGCTTAGTCAAAAAAATGGCGCCAAAAAATTTATAAATGGAACTTCGCATTTCACTAATGCAAAATATTCGTTGATATGCACTGTCATTGACTCTATCGTATTGTTTGTTATTGCTTTATACATTTTTTTTCTTTTATCTTTTCAGACAGTTCGTTTACGGCAGCTGTTGAAACCAGTTCACCTCAGTAGTGCGTTGCGAAAAAAACAATGGAAAAAA
>NC_051847.1:236606194-236617547 GCF_002237135.1 Teleopsis dalmanni | reverse complement strand
TAAAATATCGAAAAATATACAGCGCGCGAATTTTAAATGAGAATTTCCGAAAACTTTTCGGTCACAATGTATCTTCTGGACGCTAAAGCCGGGCATTCACAGAGAAAATGTATTATTGTTTCTTTCTCCTGCGGGTTTCCACAACTTCTGCACTGAGGGTTATAGGGAATGTGCAGTTTCTCTGCGTGAGTTCCTACACACCAATGACTAGTAAGAACTGCAGTAAGCCTTTCAGTATTCACGCGGTCTCTTTTGATGAGATTCAAGGATTTATTTTTATTATAGGTGGACCATGTTAACCTGGAAGTCGCACATGACCTAAGTGCTTTCCATCTGTTATTGGTAAGTTGCAGAATGTAGGGGAAGGTACTCCTTTTAAAGGACTTGAAACCCATAATCTTATTAAATAAATAATTTAAAAATGCATCATTACCTTCGTAGGAATAACTGCACAAAAATTCTTTACAGATGATAAATGTATCTTTTAATAACAATTTCAATATTATTGTTGGACCAATATTGTATTATTGAATTAAACGGAATTTATTAAAATCAAATTTTTGTAAAAATATTTTATATTTTAAAATGATTACATTATTTTGATTAATTTTTATCAAACCTTTAAAATTTTGATGATAATGTTGTTGGGATTTTACTTTTTCATAATGTCCTTAAAGTTTTGCATAAAATTCATAAGCTATTATAAAATTCTGTGTATTGTTGGAAAATGTATAATAAACCTAAAATGATCAAAATGAATACATAATTGTTAAATATAAATATAAAAGCAAATACCTTAGAAACATGGTTTGTATAGTTCGTTTTGCGTATATATGTGAAATTTTATAATTTGATTTAAAAAAAATTATATATGCCATCATATTAAATATTTATTTTTATCTTAATTTATTTCATTTCCACTTATTCCGTTATTTTTATATTAAATAATTAATTTGAAAATTGATTTATGTATCAATTTAGGTATTTGTATTTTCTTTTAGGTAGTTGTCGTTGTGGTTGAATTATTAGCTTCCGCAGTTTCTGGAGTTACAGTTACTGGTGGTTTTAAAGTTGGTGGAATGCTTAAACTCTACAAGCAACACAAAAGTTAGTAACAATTAAAATTAGTATAAACTGAAATTACCTTTCCTGGACATGCTGCCTCATATTGATGCTTGAGACTTTCAATCTCATAAATGCAAGTATTTAGAGCTGTACGCAATTCACCAAGTAACACCATATCTGAGCGCATTTCATTGAAAGAATTGCAAATATCTTCTGTAGGTGGTGGAGCTGGATCTAAAACACGCAATCATTTATTAAAAGATATACGAAAAAATATACTATATTTTACTTACCAACTTTAAATTCCTGCATACATTGTTCTAATGCTTTAACTTTTCGCTGACCTATATTTGCGGGCAACTTCATCTTTTGGGAACGTAATGATACTCCAGACCCACGCAGATCTGCAAATTTAATACCGCTGGTACCAACTTCTATGGCATTTACAACAGAATCAACTTTTGATGGACGCGGTTGGTGGTGAAGTTTCTTTTTGTGCAACTTCTTTTCGTATTTACGTGTGCTTGGTGTATTGCTAGCTGCGTCACTCTAAATTTAATAAATTGTGTTATATTAAATAATGAACCAATTTTAAAGGTTACATTAATCGTACTAAGTGATTAATATTTACTATTTGCCACATATTTGTACGTACTTGATCAGCTTGAGAAATGAGTTTTTGCAAGTCTTGTGTTTTGCGTTCGCGTTCTTTTTTACGAGCTTCAATTTTCTTCAGTTCATTCAGTAGCATCTGCTCTTCCTCAACTTGCATTAATGTACGATCAAAAAGTTTTTTTAGTTGATCTTTACGCCGACGCTCATGATCTCCATCATAAACATACGTTTTCTTGTCACTTGGTTGGCCTCTTGCTTTAGTCAATAACCCTACAACCTCATAATACCGTTCTTTTAAGTCTTCAACAGTTTTCGTACCATGTTGTTCGCGGTCCCAACGATCAGCCATTACAATAAATCGTAAATCAAACCTTAAATGAATTGTTCAATTTTATTATATATTTAAAATATTATAATATTATGTTATATTATAATATTATAATGCTTACTGCTTAGCTAAATCGAATAAATGATCGGTTTGCGCTTTATTCCAATTTTGTGTATTCGTACGCAAATGCGCATTATAGTCTGTCATTGTATAGCTTGGAATCTCCAAATGTTTGTTAAATTTAGCAAAAACATATTCTTTTTCCTTTTCACCGACACGTTTCCAATGATGAAATATTGCATTGTCCGTACGCGCAGGATTTGTAAAAGGTGCCCATTCCCATTTACGCACTTTTCGCATACCAAGACGTGCTTTAGCTTGCTTATAACTGTTGTCAACACAAACTGCATATATATTAACATATTCATATTATAAATAAACAATAAACTTCATGAACATTATTTAAAATAATACAGTACCTGTGTTGTCGGGCAGTAGGGGTGGTCCATCCTTGTTGTCATTATACAGTAAAGCAAAAACTTCACGATGCATACCCTCAGGACGTTTGGATGCATTTTTGACTCTTCGTAGAAAGAATTTTAATAAAATTTATGTTTAAACTAATTATAAGTACCTTTCGAAGTTTCTTTTCTTGGTGGCCAAAAATGTTTCTCTAGTTAGTTCTGGTGTGTTTGCTCTTTCAATATCCAAAATATCACGTACATCTGCAGACATGTTGAATAAATACTTCACAACCAAAATGTAAAATTAATTTATATTTTCAGAGTAATTATATTAAAACTTTAATTATAAATATTCAAAGCGAAATTGCAGCTACAAACAAAAAAAGGTCGAAACGTCAGAATAAATGTTAGGTGCTTGACAGCTGGATTCTATATCCCGCAGCTTTTAATCAACACTGATTGTGCATGTAATACGAAGAATGAATAAAACTTTTATATGGTTTTTTCATAAAAATATTTCAATTTCTTAGTTTCTTTGTTAAGAAATGACACTAAGGACTCATTTTACTTAAATAATAAAAGTGAATTTTTCTAAATTTTTTTAAACATTATATATATTATATTATTATATATTTAGGCCGTGTGCGAGTTTGAGTAAATTGATGGTAAATTGAAGGAAATAGTAAGTACGGTATGCCAACGAATGTTGGTATTTACCAAAATTTCGAATGGGATAATTTAGATAAAATTTGGTATATTAGGTCGTATCATTGTAAAAATTTTATAAGATGTTTAATAATATATAGGCTAAAAAATTGCTTTGTTGAGGATTGCAGTTTCTGCTGTCAGAATTATTGCTGATATAAATAGTGCTATATCCGATTGATAAATACACACAAAAATTTACTAAGTGCGTTATATAACCGTGTACATAAGCGAATGATATTATGAATTTGTTAAATTTAAATGCTAAGATATAGTATAGTAATTGATTTATATATAACAAATTTGTTCACTAATTAATGTTATCAATGAATTCAATTGACAGTCGTCACCTATATATTTTTAAACATGCTTGAAAAAGAAAATATTTTCATAAATTTGTTTATTATCAAAGAAATACACAACAGAATTAAGGAAACGACATATTTTGTATTCATAACATTAGGTCTGTTTCACGAGCTACTCATAATAATGCACAAGTGCGCTCCACCAGCAAATTTTTGAGTAAATGAGAGCATCTGAGAGAGTGTAGCATCCTTGTCGAAATTTGGAAATGCTACACACACTTTACTCGTAAACACGGTTGCCACTTATGGTACTTTAGTACCAAAATTGGTACTTTTTTTTCCGTTTGGTACTCTGGTACTCATGTTCAAAAAATGGTACATTTTCGGCGACCCAACTTTATTGTGGATATTGTATTGTTTTATACTTTTTGTACATTTTATATAAATTGTATTTTCTTATAAAAAGACAATAGAAAAATTTTGGACCTTTTTTACAGAAATGGTACCTTTTTAAACAAATTTTGGTACAGAAAAAAATTTTCAAGTGGCAACCGTGCTCGTAAATTCTTTTCAAGTATAATTTGTGTGATGTGTGAATCAGCCATTTTGATATGAATTTAAATTTTAGTTTTGTTTATTTGCGCGGTACTGGAGTTCTCACCTGATTTTACACAAAGTGGTTCCATGAAAATCTGTGTAAAGAGCATAAATTAGCACTTTATTTGTATTACGCTCGCAGTTTGTACTTTACTTGTGTTTTATTTGAGTTTGACTCCGAGTAGCTCGTGAAACAGACCTATTAAATAGCTGATAGTGACATGTTTCAATTTCCGTTTCGTTTCATTTGAAGTAACAGTATTCAAAATCATAATAATTAAAAAATTATGATTGGAATTGGATTATTTAAAGATCACTAATGTCAATTTTAATATATCAAGTATATATAATTATAAATTATGATCAATATATGATCATTTATGTTTATCATATATTTATGTTAATGATATTAGAAACATATCATAGTATATGGAAATTTATTTTTACTCTCATCAACAATATGTATGCTTTGGATTGATTTTAATAGCATTGACAGACGGTAGCTATATTATCATTAAGTGGCTAAATTATAATTTATTTGCTCATTTTGCAGTTTTAAATGATCATTTATGGTCTTTAAATGACCGAATTTAACCCAATTTATTCGTCATTTAGGTTTTTAGAAATGGTAATGCTGCATATGCAAGTGAAACGAAATAAAAAATGGAACAAATTGCAAGCTATTTGGTTGTCAAAATGTAAACAAGACATATTTGGAAACATTGGTAAATATAAGTACTCGTTATATTTTTATATATTTTATATTTTTTTTATATATTTTTATATAATTAAAGCAAGTTTCTTTAATTTTCCTTTCTTATCCATTTTGAATTTAAAACTCTTGCTTTTTCAATAACAAAAAACATACATAAACTTCTTAATGATAATTTATACCGTCTGCCAGGGTATTTTTAAAATGATCATTTAAGGCTGCTTAATGATAATTTAGTGCGCTCGTCTGTCAATGCTATAAAGCTTAATAAATTATGTATATATTTTAAAATTAATATTGATATTTCATACGTGGTGTACACTATAATAGTTAGAAACGGGTTGAAGAGGCCTTAAAGACATGGAAATATGTATATATGAAGAGCGATCGATCTAAAGGTAGAGAGATCGCTGATGTCTTTTTCGTGCTAACACATAAAATGTTTTCAATAATATTTTGCGTACACATCTTGCATTTTAATTATTTTATTAGTATTAGTACAAATGTTAAATATTTGTGCTTCTTGCTGACTCTGTCATCTGTTACAAGCAGTGTAGTTTCTTTGCAAAAGTTGTCAGTGTGGTAGCACTGCCATTTTTGACATTTCTTAATGTGTCATTTACAATTTCTTTTGAACGTCATTCATATGTTATTTGTTTTATCGAGAATTGTTTGTAAACAATGTCGGTATCTGCATTCTAATAGTAAATAATTATATATACATATATATTAAATATGTATATAAAAAAATAAGAATATATATAAGTATTTAAAGCAATTACTATATGAAATTGATAATAAGATATTAAGCGTGTTGTGAGAATCTACTGTGAGTTTGTGAGTATGATTGGTTTGATAAATAATTTATTTGATAAATGTTTCACCCTATTATTAAAATATGTGAACATTTTGCTAAATTGGCATTTAAATAACATTGTTTGTACAGCTTTATAATTAAGTTGATAGCTGCTACATATATAGATCTTTTATTATATGTGATTGCGTCGAAATCTGTGACAAGAAATATGTTTTAAATTTATATAAGCTAATATTATACTCCAGCTTAAATATTCTTAAAGAGGTTTCATGTTTTTCATTTGTGTTTTGTTTGAGTTGCTAATGTTCAATTTTAGTGCTCCTACAATTGAGACTACATATATTCTGCATTTAAACGCTTTATAGGTTGAACCAACTTGCTATAGGTATACGACAAATGCACGAGTAATATTTTTAGTATATTCTAAAATTTATTTAAACCAGCTTTAATAGACCGTTTGGGAATTCTTTCTTCAAAGGGCATCTGCTGTTATAGCGTATAGACGGTGTCACGTTGTTTTGCTCATAACCCACTTTTCAACTGTAGACCGATACGCCAGTCTGGTCTGGTTAAGTGTGAAAGCCAACAGAGTTAATTTTCAAAAATATTAAAAAATGAAAAAGATCGCTCGAATATAAATTTATTTATGCATTTATTTCTCTAACAATTTTATTAATATATTTATAAATCAGTATTGCAAATCTGAGATGTAATAATAACTTAACCACAGTTGTAATTTATAAAGAACATGTTGACGTGTGTCCTGCTATGCTTTTTATATATTCAGAAATATAACGATGCCTTAGATGATTCGAATCGTCAAAGATCTGAGCCTGGCTTTGTGAATTTGTCCTTAAACAATATTATTCAGCGTCAAAGTTGTGTGCCTTTTAGTTACTTTTTTTTGTATTCAAGTTTTTATTAATAATATATAAAAACGTAATAGAAATTTTTGGAAACATCTTGTTCTTCAATTTATAATCCATTCGTATTAACTATTAATTAACAATACTCAATCGGTAATACGAATACTTTCTGTGTGGTCAAATTAGTTTTTTAGATATACTCTTAAGAAAAATATAGTTGGAAGTAGTTTTGCTCCAGCTTTAAAGGAGCCCATAAAAAAAAATTTGCCCAATTTGGTGGTAATGAGATCAAAAACCTTTCCGCTTATAAAAGAACGACCAATATGTTATTTCTTACGCAATGGTATCTAAAGCTCTCCTAATTGGTTTAAACTTTATTTTCAGGGACTATACAAATAGGTTTTAATTTGACCTACACCAAAAAAGTGTTACGTGTTAGGACGACAAGTCATAATTGAATGTAAAGTGATTTCTATCTTATGGTGGGAAGAAATAGCAACCTTAATAACAGTAGTGGGTAATCGCTATTAGATTATATTGTTATAATTTGCAGTTTTTGTTTTATATATTTCAGATAATTTATAAAACAATTTATTTCTATAACTAAATTATTCACAATGTGTACAATGACTTGGACTGAATTTCTGGACGAATGTAATGAGTTTTTGAAAATCTCGGAGAAGTTAAACGATACTTGGAGTTTGTATAAAAAAGTAAGTATTATTATATTTAATCAGTTTAAATATTTGTTACTGTATATATATAGTTATAAATAAATGTAATTAAAATTTTTATGAGATTTATATATATATATACTTTTTAATGTCAAATACTTATATCATGAAATAATTTTTAGAAACAAAAAATTTGGTTTTTATTTAAGTGAATTCTCAGGCTGACTCTAGAATTCGATTGAATGCAAAACTTTTTAAATAGATTCGCAGAATGTAAGCAATCTAAAAAATTTGCAGTAATATTTTTTACAAACAATAATATTTATACATATATGCAAAAAAATAACAACTTATATATAAGTGACTTATATAGCTGTGGTTTATGCGGTGGTTCTAAGAATAACAGAATAAATGCAACTGTAGTTTGGGAATAAATAACAAAAATGAACAATATTAGAAAATTGACTAAAATTTGACAAAGTACAGAAAAATTACTGCATGTTGGGTTCGGTGTTTAAATTTGTCACGGATCAATTTCTAATAACAGATGTTTCCGAAGATCGCTTCGGAAATATTTATCAGCTCAAAAATTAGCAGTATTGTCAGTTCAAAAATTTATTTAATTAAAAATTAAATTTCGATTTAAAAATTAATACTTTATTAAAGTTATACTATTAATATACCATTCTTATTTATAAAATAGATTTGATGATCATTTATTAACAAATTAAATTCCGTAAATTTCCATTCCGAAAATGTTCATCTGCGGCGACCCAATTTCCCGTGAGAAGCTAATTAAATAATTTTTCCAAAAACGATGCGATGACGCAAGCAATAAAATATTTATAATATTAAATTAATTGCTGTAAATTACAGCATTAAATATGCATAGGTGTTAAAATAAAAATTTTATAACTGTTTTAAAAATATATAAAAAGCAAAGTTTTTAATATAAAGAGATTTAATAAACACCTTCAATACATAATAATTTTGTTAATATAACACCTACCTATATGAGGTCTGAAATGTTTCTATCAATTTTTATACGATTTTTGAATAAGTTACCTATAGATGTAGTTCATTGTGTGTCATTTATTATTAATTATAGCAAACATTTATTTATCTAGCAATTAATTACTAATACATACTATCAAGTAATATGAGATTTGCTAATTACTAAAAACAAATCAATTTAAAAATTTTATGACACGTTGTGAATAAAATAATCAAGCAGTGAAAGTTTTGGCTATCCATTTAAGATTCCTAGTACAATATACTCTTGATAATCCAGAAAAAACACAAAAACTATGAACCTTATAATCCGGGTTTCTGTGAAACTACACTGGCAAGATTTTGGAAAATAATTTGTTATAATGCAAATACGTATTTTTTCGAATTTTGTCTGCAAATAAAAATTTGTATGCATTAGTGAACTAGAGTGAATTATAATTAAGATTAAGATGAACTATAATGTGAATTTTATTAAGATTCTCTTATCTTTTAAATTGGCATTATGCATTCCGAAACAGAGTTACTTTATAATTTTTTATAATATTATTAATGAAAAGGGGATTTCTTCCTGGTAAAACGTTAGTGTTGGTAACTCTGGACTTTCAAATTAACCAATTTATACCTAAATAAATTCATTATATATCTCCCCAAAAACTCGTTATTAAAAATAATCCTAAAATTGATATGAGCTATTTAAACAGTTCATTAATATAATAGATCTAACTTATGATATATAATGATAATTAAAAATTTTTCCATTAAAACATGCTCCATTATTTAAATAGAAACTTAATTTTTTTCTATTAAATAATTTTACTTTAATATGTTTCTTTTAGAATGAAAATGAAGGGAACTCGTTTTTAATACACAAACAAAAAATAACAATTAATATTAATCAACCTCCATCAGACACTGCAAATCAGTCAAATGAGGCCAAATCAGAAACTGCAAATCAGTCGAATGAGCCCAAATCAGAAACTGCAAATCAGTTAAATAATGAAACAGTTAACGAAGATGACAACTCTGAAATTATAGAAATGGAATGTCATAATAAAGAGTCTACTAATTCGATAGCTATTGAAACAGCTAACGAAGATGATACCTCTGAAATTATAGAAATGGAATATCATATTGTTTATAGCATTTCATATCAAGTTCCGGTCTTATATTTTCGTGCATATAAAAGTGGTAAATATTTTTAAAATCACAATAATAATTTTATTGTATATAACATATTCAATTATCTAATATATTTATTGTATATATAACATATTATTGTAGATATAATATATTATTTCTTTCATAGATGGCAGTTTCCTGGAACTTCAAGATTCTTGGCGCTTGTTTCGTAGTTACGATGAAAATGAGACGATCCGCACAAGAGCCGATATGTTGTCAATTCTAACACAAATGGAACATCCAGTACTTTTTAAACCGTACTTTGCATTGCATCCTTGCCGGACAAGTGATATTTTAGCTCAAACTGGTTCAAGTTCTAATCGTGTTCTCACATTTATTTCTCTGATGGGTCCTTATTTACAAATATATCTGAATAATAAATATGGCTTATTGTTATGACTTATGGTGTCATTAATATATTATAAATTATAAAATATTAATTAATTTCAAAATATTTTTTTGTATTTGTAATTTTATTTATTGCATATATTGTTAAATATAATTCAATCCAATAAGTTATGTTTTAGATTATTACTGGGGTTAGCCTGTTTGTTTAACACATAAAATTATAAAAATGTTGTTTCAAATAAAAAATTACACTTAGTAATTTGTGCTAAATATTTAATTATTTTTTGATTTTTATAAAAAATTATATATATAAAATTTTAATATCTATTTATATGCGTTTGTGTTGAAAATTGCTTTAAGTATTATATGTATATATAGCACACATCCAAAAGCGTTAGAAATAAAACACATCTCTTATTAAGTTTAAGATCGTCGATAAAAAATTTAATTTGATGGATAATTTAGTTAACGAGTAAATAATTAAAAATAACTTTAAAGTCAGCAATAAAACCGATTTGTTTAATTTTTGTCTATAAGATACATTATTTTAGAATTGTAAAAAGTAACAAATATTTTTTTTTTGGTTAAAAATGCAATGACTATTAACACAACACGGCATTATTGTTTATAAAATTTACTTTTCATTACTGATTTCTATATAATAAATAAAAGTGAAAAAATGTTCAAAGCTACTGTTTTGAAACAAACGAGTAACAATCTTATATATGCCTGCGGGTGGTGAAACAGGTATCGAACGTTGATCCACATAGAAATTTTTAACGAATATGTGATCCTGTATATAAACTTGTTATTATAATAGCAAAATATAGAATATTTAATACAATTACTCTATAGGGACATGTATGGTTAATGTTTGTGAACTCCTTCAGAATATTGAATGCTAGTCTCGTATAGAAATGACTTTTTCTTTTATCTAAAATGTCGCAGGCATTCTCAGTGATATTTACCAAAAATGGGCGGTATATATTCATCGAGTTCTTTTGCCAAACTTGAACGTGTGTCTGTGCAAAGAACAATAATAAATATATTATTATATGTATTCAGTTTGTGTATTTTATAACTCACAAAAAAATTTTCTATTACGTCAACAATATCAAAATCCATATTGATTACTGATTTATCTCTATTAATGGCTCTCAATCTGCATTTTAGATTTATTACAAACTTCGAATTTCCGTCACATTCAATTTTAAATATTTTGAAAAGCATAGTATTTATTGTTGGACACTGTAATAAAGAATTTTTAAATAAATTTAGATATATTAATTATTATTACTTTAAAATTTGTTTGAATCATACAAAGAGTAACTGTAGCAAAATGATTGCAGATAAGATTATAAGGCGTGTCTGTGCCATGGTACCATAACACTTGGAACAATCACTAAAACTAAAACTAAAATTATATATAAATTTTATTGCAAATTGAATATTAGTTTATATTGATAACATTTATTAAAATTATTAAAAAAAATTCCTATAAAAAGTACTTTTAATGTGATATTAATAGACCATCGAAATCTATCTATAGACCATGAAATCTGCTTTACCCTTATTATTAAAAAGCCATTTGCTATTAAAAAAAATCGAAAATTGTTAAATATGAAGTTTTTCTCTTGAACTATACGCGATTATAATAGCAAAACATA
>NC_051847.1:236602200-236606094 GCF_002237135.1 Teleopsis dalmanni | reverse complement strand
CTTTAAATTAGAACGAGCTTATAAACTACAGCTTTATTTTGGAAACACAAGTTCAACGAATTGAAAGTTTAACTTTTTGGGTTTGCTAATTCTTTATTTCTTTTCAAAGCTTCTCTTTTTGTAGAGACATTTTGTAATGCATATTGTTTTATTTACTATATGTAAAGCGACCATTCTGGTGCTTTTACAAAGAAGCTATGCTATGTTATTTTAAAAATTCCTCTAAAATTTAATAAAGCTTCTTTGTCCCTATACAAAGTAAGTCTAGCTTAACAGCAATACTAATACTTTATTAAAATATTTTATTAAAATTTAACAGATAGAAATATAACTTAGTTAATGTGTTTTTAAAAGTTGTATTAGATCAATATAAGTTTGTGTTGCAATAAATATCGTTTTTAATCAATAAAACTACCTGGTTGTTGCAAACTCAACAAAATAAATAATTAACAATTATAATGTATGGTATGGTTGAAAATTTGAGTTTTTAGTTTTTTAATAATGCCGCGACCAAGACGATCGAATCTTTCCCGACAAAGCCGTAATGCAAGAAGAATACGAAATACTGCAAATTTAAGGACTGAAGGTCGAGCGAACAACAGAGGTCAACAAATAGATAATTTGCGATGTGTACTAAAATACACAAATAAATTATGAATGATTTTTTTTTTGTATTTTTTCCAATTAAAAAAAAACTGCTTATTTATTGCCTTTAAGGCGGAACAGAGTTCGCCGGGTCATCTACTAGTTATATATATAAATATACACTATTTATATATATAACATACTAGTAGATGACCCGGCGAACTCTGTTCCGCCTTAAAGGCAATAAATAAGCAGTTTTTTTTTAATTGGAAAAAATACAAAAAAAAAAAATACCTACATTAATCATTCATAATTTATTTGTGTATTTTAGTACACATCGCAAATTATCTATTTGTTGACCTCTGTTGTTCGCTCGACCTTCAGTCCTTAAATTTGCAGTATTTCGTATTCTTCTTGCATTACGGCTTTGTCGGGAAAGATTCGATCGTCTTGGTCGCGGCATTATTAAAAAACTAAAAACTCAAATTTTCAACCATACCATACATTAAAATTGTTAATTATTTATTTTGTTGAGTTTGCAACAACCAGGTAGTTTTATTGATTAAAAACGATATTTATTGCAACACAAACTTATATTGATCTAATACAACTTTTAAAAACACATTAACTAAGTTATATTTCTATCTGTTAAATTTTAATAAAATATTTTAATAAAGTATTAGTATTGCTGTTAAGCTAGACTTACTTTGTATAGGGACAAAGAAGCTTTATTAAATTTTAGAGGAATTTTTAGAATAACATAGCATAGCTTCTTTGTAAAAGCACCAGAATGGTCGCTTTACATATAGTAAGTAAAAAATATGCATTACAAAATGTCTCTACAAAAAGAGTAGCTTTGAAAAGAAATAAAGAATTAGCAAACCCAAAAAGTTAAACTTTCAATTCGTTGAACTTGTGTTTCCAAAATAAAGCTGTAGTTTTTAAGCTCGTTCTAATTTAAAGCACGGCAAGTGCTTTGGTTGTTGTCACTAATTAAATAAAAATAAGTGACAATAAAACCTGGAACTTGAGCATTGAAAGTTTGTGCAGCCTTGACTTCTTGTGGATAACACGATTAGTCATCGCTTCTAATTTGACAGGCACGAGTTCTAAGCCTGGCATTTGCAGTCTAAACAAATTATATCGGACTATAAACTAATTAAATAAAATTCGATTATTTCTAAAGACCACTGATGAAGAGTACTTGGCAATACTCGAAACAGCGTTGTATGGTCAGCCGAACTTCAATAAAATTAAAAATAAATTTTTGTGTTTGTACTTTATTTCTTTCTTTGCTATTCGAAAATTCCAATAAAATATTTTCTTATATCAAAAATTTGATAATTTCAAAACCTACTTTGTCGTGAACGGGATAAACAGGTATCCTATGTCCTTCTCCTGGCCTTAAACTACCTCCCTGCCAATTTTCAGCTAAATCGGTTCAGCCTATATCCTTCTCCTGGCCTTAAACTACCTCCCTGCCAATTTTCAGCTAAATCGGTTCAGCCGTTCTTGAGTTATAAGTGGTGTAACAAAAACACATCTTTCTTTTATATATATAGATATAGAGTATTATAACATATGTAATAGAAGAGTCATTGGACATGTTAATTATGATTTAAATATTAGAGACATATTTAGTAGTGGAAGAAATTACTTTCTACATTTACATAAACCAAATAGGTTAGGTTGTTTAGACATCATTAAATAGTACTATAAATTCAGGTTAAAACTGAAAAAAAAGCTATATATATATATATATATATATATATATATATATGTGTGTGTATGTAGTTCTTTGCTTATTACTATTCCTACTAAACTTACTATTCCTGCATCCATTTTGATTCTAATTAAGTTTTAAATCTGGTTTTGAAAATCAACTTGCTGGAGTCGATGTACTTTTTATGCAATCGGATGGTGGTTTAACTCAAATGGATAATTTTCGTGGTGCTCGGGCAGTTTTATCGGGTCCAGCTGGTGGTGTTGTTGGTTATGCTGTTACTGGAGCGCGTGAAACAGATTTACCACTTATCGGATTTGATATGGGTGGCACTTCAACAGATGTTTCAAGATTTGCTGGGACATATGAGCATGTGATAGAAAGCACTACAGCAGGTGTTACAATACAAGCACCACAGTTAGATATTAATACTGTGGCAGCTGGTGGCGGTTCACGTTTATTTTTCCGTTCGGGTCTCTTTGTAGTTGGCCCTGAATCTGCTGGAGCTCATCCCGGTCCAACTTGCTATAAGAAAGGCGGTCCGTTAACGGTTACTGATGCTAACTTAGTACTGGGCAGAATTTTGCCGCAATACTTTCCTAAAATATTCGGTCCCAAAGAGAACGAACCTTTAGACTATTTAGAGACAAAAAGAAATTTCGAAAAACTTCAAGTTACCATTAATGATTATTTAGCGACCACTGAAGAGAAAAACCATATGTCAATAGAATCAATTGCTTTGGGATTTATACGCGTAGCAAATGAAGCTATGTGTCGTCCAATACGTGCTTTGACACAATCGCGTGGTTTGGACACATCACGACATGTGTTGGCTTGTTTTGGCGGTGCTGGTGGCCAGCATGCATGCTCAATTGCTCGAGAATTGGGCATAAGTAAGGTTAGTCATAATTTATTTTTCATCTTGAAATATATTTATTAATTTTGGCTACTTTTAGGTTGTAGTTCATAAATATGCTGGTATTTTATCTGCTTACGGCATGGCACTTGCTGATGTAGTGCATGAAACTCAGGAGCCGTGTGGCTTAGTTTTTAATGATGAAAATGCTGGAATTTTTGAAGAACGTTTAAATTTGCTTTCAGAAGAATGTACATCTTCGCTAAAGCAGCAAGGTTTTCAAAATATTTCCCTGAAACCATTTTTACATTTACGCTACGAAGGAACTGATTGCGCGCTCATTTGTTCACCTGCTTCATCAAGCAAAACTGACAATATTTTATTAAAAAAATATGGTGACTTTTACACCACATTTTTAGAGCGTTATAGATCTGAATTTGGTTTTGTTCTACAAAATCGCTCAATTATAGTAGATGATATAAGAGTACGTGGTCTGGGTATTAACGATACTCCTCCAGAATTGCCGATCGGAGTAGCAGATAATAAGACGCCACAACCAGAAACTTATACTCAAATTTATTTCGACATGGGGGTATTTAACTCACCGGTATATCTTACTAAAGATCTACTTGCAAATCATGTAATAAATGGGCCTGCTATACTAATTGATCAGTTATCAACAATTCTTGTTGAACCAAATTGCACGGCCGAAATCACGCGTTTAGGGGAT
>NC_051847.1:236595291-236602100 GCF_002237135.1 Teleopsis dalmanni | reverse complement strand
ATTATTCGATTACTAATCTAGGATCTGCATACCGCCGCGTGCGGCTAGAGATTACGTATTATGAGATTAGTTAGTGCTAAATAAGGCAGCCTGTCGATTTTGGCATATAGCTTCAGGGCTCTGTCTCTATGTATTTTTTGACCGTGTCTATTCTAAAGTCTCTTAGCATGTCATTTGTGCGGATGTATCAAGGCACTTTGAAGAGTCTTTGGTAAGTCTGACTTTGAGCAACTTGCAGCTTTTGGATAGTAGAGTTGGCAGCTGTGCTATATGCGACACACCCATAGAGTAGTGCTGCTATGATTATCTGGCTGTAGATCAGCTTTCTGTTTGCAGTTGTAAATTTAATTTAATTTATTGCATTATTTGTAGAATTTTCCAATTAATTAAGTACTCTGTATTAATATTTTGTGAAAAACTACAGAAATAGCACTTTGAATTTATTATAGGTACATATATGAATTATTTTACATGAAAATAACTAAATGTTATATAAAAGGCTTGGCAGGGTTAACTTTCTTAAATGTAATGGATTACCTTTCTGGTTAGCCTTGCAGTAAACTTTTTTCATAATTAATTGCAATGATTTCAATCTTCTAAAAAATGGTTACTACAATAGTGCACTTTATTCCGTTTCGAGTGCAGTCGGATGCAATTAATTATTGACTATGGTTCATATTTAATATTTATGACATTTTAATCAAAAGTAAGAAATTTGCACAGGTGTGCTATTGTTTGTAGTAATTTGAATAAAAAATTTTATTTGCATAAATTAATATTTTTCTTTAATAAAAAAAAGAAAATTTTTTTTATTTTTTAAATATATTATTTACCTTTTGTTAAGTCATTTGGCTTTCGGCAAATTTGTGTCCTTGTCTCAGATTCAGCTTTACAGATTCGCTGACTTTGAGATAATATTTTTATCAAGATTCAAGTAGAAAAATTATTCGCAAACACAAAACGAAGTCTAACTAAATTTTTCTTTTATTGTTTGTTTCTAAATCTCAAATTACCGCCAATCAAGTAAATATACATTTGTAGGTGAGGTCTGAACAATATTAAAAATTTTATTGTATTTTCATACAGAATCTGTATTTAAATGTTGTAAGAAAATATATGTGTACCGTCAGTATTGGTAAGCAAGTCATTACCGAATGGTATAACCAGTGGCGTCGCTAGGCGTCAGCGATGTCGGCGACCGCCGACGGCCTCGCGCCTGCAGGGGCCTCGCAAAAAGTTACCGACTGTGGATTCTAAGCACTTAATAAATATTTTGAGCAATTTGGTTTGATAATGGCATTAACTATATTCGAAGTATTCCCTAATGTTTATATAGTAATCAGATTCATGTTCACAGTTCCAGTCAGTATAACTTCGACGAAAAGAAAGAAGCAAAGTTAAAATTGTTTAAAACGTACTAGAAAAATATGATGGTCCAAGAGAGACTATCTTCATTATGATATCATTTAAAAAAAAATAGGGTGATATTAAAAGTAGGAAAATTCATTTATTTTAATTTGTGTTTATTTTAAATTGATTAGCAATAAAACTTTCAATCATGCTTTGTCGTATTAGTGAATGTAACTTATTTACTTTTACAACTGGGTTATAAAGGGGGCCTCGCAATTCTGATGTCGCTGACGTGCAGAGTTGGTCTAGCTCCGCTACTGGGTATAACTTTTTCTGACCAAGGTAAAACACACTAAATTGCAATACTAGAAAATAGGTTGAAATACTTCTGCTGAATATGAAATTAAAACATTAACCCGTGAACTCATACAAATGACAAGATTAACTTGAAGTTTTGAAGTTGATTGCCACTAAAAAGTAAAGTATGGGTTTAAGAAAGAATTCAATAGAATTCTTTTGAGTTACCTCAAAAGCATTCAAAAGAAAATAATACAACTGGAAGTAATAGGTAATTAATTAAAATTTAGAAATAAATATCTGTCTATTTTGCCAATTGTATATTCCAAGTGTTAACATTTATAAACGCAAACGAATGATAACTTGCAGCTACATTTGAATAGTATTTATGATATTAAATTAATAGCAAGTAATTAAATTTGATTACTTTAAATTAGAAACTGTAGATACAAATTAAAGCAACATTGCTTCAATAAGATCCATTAAGCAATATGTTTAATGGAACAGCTGGAAAGCAAAATATTTTGCTTTTAAATCAATAAAAAATAAAAATCAATATAAAAAAATTTTTTTTATAAATGAGAAGATAATCTTAAAGTGTTGAAAAGAAATTATCTACAGAAATATAAATTTATTTTTAGTTAATTTAATTATTGAATTACCATGCAGCTATTTTAAGTAGACTATTTTGAACCAAACACTCCATTGTTATTTTTGAAAATATTTATAAATTGAAATATTTATAAATTGAAATCTTCCCATTTAATTTTTCGATTGCAAGTATTAATAGTTGAACTTTCAAAGTACCATGGTACATTAGGACGAATGACATCCTCAGGGACCTCAAGATTGATCCCATCAAAAAATACATAAAGGATAGAGTCCTGAAATTATTTGCGAAAACTGACAGCCATACCAACACCGCATTATCAAATCTCAGAATAATTACAGGCTCCTCGGGGAGGTATGCAGATCTAAGGTCAATTTTTGCTTAGTCTTATGAAGTAATAAATAATAATCCAGTCAAGGCGTAAAGAGGAGTTTTGAAAATACCTCGAGTTAAGAAAGAGTAAAAGTGCTGAAGTGCACTGGTTTAAATAGCTTCAACATAATAATAGTTGAGCTTATACACTGCAAAGAATTAAGTGCAGAATCGGAGTTTAGATACATGTCTTAATACCGTACTCTATTTGCGTTATTCAAACTTGTAGTTTTGTCATTTTGTTGTTGTTTTTTCATCAATAAATTCCCTTAATGTATTTCATTAGAAAGAAATTGTAGACAACAATTACAGATTTCTTGTTAGTTTTAAATCGTTTTCGGTATTTTGTTCAATCTAAATCTAAATATATTATAATTGATAAAAATTATAAACATAAAAATTATATGAACATAAAAATTTCACTCTTATTCAAAAAAATATTTATCTATAGCTTAGATATCAAACTGACTGTTAGACTAACGATTTGCACTACCATGAAATCAAGTCTTTCAGAGTTATTGTAAAGCATTGAATCACTTGCATTGAATCAATTGAATCACTTTCAATGTAGTATCACATCTTTTCACCCTTCTGTATTTGATTTTGAGTGATTAAGTTGAGGACAGACAAATCCCACTTAATCTACGAGATTAAAGAGGGATTACATGCAGCAGAGTCACCTAGAGAGAAGTGCTGCGCTATATCGAAATCTGATAACAAATTGTTATAAGCAAATAAATATTGATTGCAAATGTAGAAGTTACATTTAGGCATCTTTGCTTAGTTATATATCCTAAAAGTTCACCAGATAATTCGTGTCTATACAATACGAAGAATAATGGAATGGGTTATAGAAACCTATCGCTTAAGCATAACTCTATGTACATAAGGCATACGCCTTGAATATCAATACGACCATTGATATTTCTAATGGTCTTGATGGCATTTTTAAAAGAGTTAAAAATTATTGTAGCAATCTGATTAAAAACAATTTTAAGGACCCTCCAGATGATCACAATTAAATCGACTACAAAATCTTTTATCTTATTATATTCTATATCTTTTATTTTATTAATATTTATTTATATTGCATTTATATTTGGAGAGATGTTTGGAGAGTACACAAAAATATTTATAACAGTTGGAAAAACTATAGCTGTGGGGTGATAAATAAGGATTTTGCTTGGACTACATTTGTTTAACCAATGAAAAACTTAATATATATATTGTATTTATATTTGTCTTAAAGATGTTTGAACATACAGAAAAATTGAAGAATTTGGTAAATGTTTTTATGAAAGTCGGAAAAATTTTTACAGCAGATTCAGATCAGATCAGAATCAGATTAAAAATAAATGCTTTTAAATTCGAACCTCACGATATAAATCAATTGAATATAAATTCTGACTTAAGTGCAATGAACATTGGAACCATGGAACTATTTCTGTAATGGGTCTGTAAGAAATAAAACCGTTATTTCTCTGAAATAATCAAAAACAAACCTCCTCAATATATATTATTCTATTACTACCAATTTATTTTTATTCAAGCTAACCCAAAAAAAAAGAACATATAGTCCTCGCATTCGCTGGACTCTCGGGAAATCGTCTGCTTTCGTCTCACAAGTCAGTTTGGATATAAACTCCACGGTTCATCATAATTTCGTTAAGGCCTCAATGTATACGTTTCTTTTACGAAATACAAATTTATAGTGTAAGGGCTACCGTGCCATATCTCTCCGTTCGCTATGCCATTGCTTCTGAAAAGTTTTTTATATAGAATGAAAGTAATGTATGTGAAAGTATGTGATCAATTTTATTAATTGATTAAAAAATAAAAATAAATCTTAATTAATTGAAATCCAATAAATATTTTTATTTGAATATCAGATATGGTACTAATATTATATGCAAATTTATGTAAATAAAAAAATATAAAAAATATATAATAAATTAAAAAAAAATTATCCATAAATTTTGGTTTAAAATTATATATGCAAGGCATTTGCTTGAAAATGTTTACCTTAAAATTGCTACTTTCCAAAATTAAAAAGTAATACGAAAATAGTCAAAATATGCGAACACCTGCTAAATTCTTTGGCCTCTAATATTATATATTTAGCTATAGCGAAACAAAAAATAATTGTTTAAATTTTTAAAATTGTTATGAACATTTTTGTTCATTGTTTTCTATATCTTTAATGAACATTTAAGATATTTCAGCAATTCATTAGCGATGCATGAAAAATATGATTGTCTGCCTTACTAAACTGTTAATCTTATCAGTAATATATAATAAATTTTTATTTAACTTTTTTTATAATATTTAAATTTAATTAGTATTACTTTTTTAATATCAAGTTTAAAGGTTTTCAGGTCATATACTTTTCCAGTTTTTTGTCATATATTTATTTTTTACATTAATTTTATACGAGGGTTATACCTTATAAAAAGCACTTGATTGTAAAGTGTCGATTCAATGTATTTTTATAACATATATGGATTTAAATAAATCTTTACTAACCCAAAATTAATATAGACGTTTTTTTAAAATTTTAATTATATATATTATATATGCGAGTACATCAACAAATATTAAGTATAAACAAATCTTTTAAGCCCACACTTTTTGAGTTTGAAATGTAATGTGTTTTTCACTAATTGTTCAGTCGTGTGCCAATATTTTTGTTATTTTTTTTTATCGAAATTGTGTTAAGTTCCTCAGATTATAATTAATGAATAATTTGAAATGTCGATCTGTCATTAGCTTTAATGAACGTGTTTCTTCTAATCAATTAATCAATTAAAGCTGATTCTATCTAAACGCTACTTTGTTTTTATCTTCTGGACTTTGACACTCAGTCAGATTTTGTTGTCACTCGGAACGAGTTTTGGAGCATAAAAGATAACAGAGATTTTCATAGAAAAAAATTTTTTTTTGGAATAATAAAATTAAAATTTTAAATTAATTATACCAGTAATTTTTCTAAAATCTTAAGACTTCAAAAAAATATTTAAAATCATTCAATTTAATGTATTATATACGACTTTTAAGTAAACTTAATTAATTATGGAATAAATATTGTTTTTAAATATTGGTATTAAAGTGTTAATTGTTTATTTAAATAAGCTCTATATATTTACTAAATGCATTACACAGTTAAATGCATACAAATCCATTTAAAATATTAAAATATTAATTTAAATTATTCAATATAATTATGAAATTTGTTAAACAAGCAAATGCTTGTAACACAAATAACTTTTAATTAAACATTGAATTTAATTAAGTAACAAATTAGCAAAAGAGTTTAGTCTCTATTAAAATTCTAGCAAAAAATAATTAAATTTTATTTCAGTTAATTTTTATTAATAATTTTAATTACTTTGTGGTTTATATGAATGTAAAAGTAATAATAATAATAACTATAATATCACTAATAATCTTTCACTATTATATTGTACCAATTGTTTATTGATATTATTAAAGTTTTATTTTTATATTTAAAATATTAGTAACAAAGTAACAAAGCAAAGCAACAAAACTTTAAAAAAATGTGCAACCTTTTTTGGTTGAGCCAAGAACCAAGAACGGCTTTAGGTCAGTTGATTAACGAGCACTGAGTCTAAGCTTCAAAGTTGGCAGGACACGAGTTCGATTTCTGGTACTTGCAGTTTCAAAAAATTATTTACTAATAATTAAATAACAATGCTGATGATGTGTATTTGGCAATACTCGAAACAGCTGTATGGTCATTCAATAATTCAATTAATTAAAATAAAATAAAACGAATTTTTGTTGTTGTAGTTCACTACTGTTCGAAAAACATCAAAGCAAAAATATTCTACTAAAAACAAAATCAAGGATCGCTGATGTGCATATTCAGAATACGTATAGAACGCAAACAGCAAACGATACTCAAATCCGAAATCCTGGAACATTGTAAATCAAGACAACTAAACATGAATCTATGGAATTAAAATTAATTAATTACGGTACAGAAATAGAGAAAAACCGCAAAAAATTTAGATAACTGTAGAAGATTGTAGAAGATTGTACAGCAGAACTAGATCCTTATTGGACTACTATACTTTGGTAGAAAATGAATATAAACGGCACCATACTGGAAATTGTAAAACTCTGGGATGGAACGACGAAATCAAAAATGATTAAAGAGTTA
>NC_051847.1:236593112-236595191 GCF_002237135.1 Teleopsis dalmanni | reverse complement strand
TATACTGTAGAAAATATATTTTCTTGTTTAATTTTTATTCATTCTACTATTTGTTCTCTCATAAACATACACAAACATAATTTGATGGATTTCATCATAAATGCAATGTTGTCACATTTCTCAAAATACTTAAATATGTGCAGAATGTTTAAAGAGTATATTACATTTAAAAAAAGTTTTTAGTTTTATTAAACCCAATCATTAACATCTATTAAAAGTTTCTTTTGTTTACATTTGCACACGTGCGTAAAAGCTTTAGTAATTATTTTTTTTATTATCTATTTTGTATAACATTAGTTTTTGTTTAGTGTTTTTTTTATTCTGATCACAATAAAAATTTCTCATTACTATGAAAAAAAATACGAAACATACAAATTAAATAAAAACATTCTCTTAATTCAATATGTCTAAATAATAATAATTCATTAAACAGAATAATATAACAATTTTGCATCATTTGCATAAGGATAAGGAATTATTTGAAAATAATTTCTGTTGTACGAATACGAGAACGAGTACGCGTAATTACCGTACATTGTCTATAAAGTTTTGTTGTAACATTGAAAAAGTATTGTAAATTTTTTGCATTGCTATTTACTGTTATTCACGATTTAAAAAATTTTTGTTGCATTTACCATATTGAGTGGTGCTCGTGTCGGTTATCTTCATTTCTTGAACTTCGAATTTATTACTACATTTTTGGTTTATCATAATCAAACGTAACTGTAAATAAAGAAATTTAACATCAATCGGACTAGAAGAAAAATTGAACGCCCAAAGAATCCCTACTCAACCGCTAATATATTTTCGAGATGGAGTTTCTGGTGGATGAGAAATATATTTCATAAGGGTTTGCAAGGACCACTTGAAGAGGAAGAGTTATATCAGCACCGTAAAGACTTAGATAGTGAACGAGTAACTACAAAGTTTTCGTAAAAACAAGACGGTGCAATAATCCGTTCGCGTAGTTTAACTGCTGTGTATTTTATTTTAGAAGATTTAGTGTTTCCAGCAGAGATCGTAGGCAAACGTATTCGTGCCAAATTTGATGGCACCCAAATTATAAAGGTGCATTTGGATAAGAATCTACAAACGACCATTGAGCACAAAGTAAGTGTTAAATAACACTTATTTCATTAAATCTTTTTTTGCACTTGTGTTTTTTGCTGTTTAAAATTAGTGGTCCAATGTTTCGTTTACGCTTCATTGCTCAAACTGAATTGTAGCTCATTCATATATTGGTAACATTTATCAAATTTAATGAGTCTAGCAATTAACTTGCAGCAATTAATTCAATATGTCTAAATAATAATACAGTGGACGTCCAATATAACGAATTTTATGTTGCACCCCTTGTTCGTTATATCGAAAAATTCGTAATATCGAATGTTATACATTTACCTACCAATATGGTTTTTTTAGGAGCTTTCATATATTTGAGTTCATAAATTAACTTATAAACACGTACGAGTATATATTTATTTAAAAGTATTTTTTATTCGGTTGTTACAAAAATTATTTATAAGAAAGGACGCATTCAATCATAGTGTAGAGTAAAAAAATCATTAATTTTTGTTTGTTTTTTACTACACTCAAGACTTTTCTGAATAGCTTTTTAAAAACTAAAATTTAATTCACAACGATTTAAACGTCCGGCTTTGTCAAAATTAATTTTTAAATGATATTTTCAAACAAATACATATTAAATATAAACACCTTAATATGTACATATGTATGTCTGGATAGTATTTCGTATATGATAAACTGAATTTGTGAACAACAGATCAGTGGCGCCTGCATATATGCATTTTGCCATATATAGGCATTTTTCTCAGAAAAAAAAAAAAACGGACAATTACATGCATATTCTAAGCTGAATAATGCTAGTTTTATAGTAAAATTATATTCAAAAGCATAATATTGTATAAAACAAAAACGAATAAGAAACAAAAAATTTTTTGTTCGTAATATGGAGCAGAATTTTTTTTTTCGTTCGTTATATAGAACAATCAATGTAAATATTTTGGGTGTTCGTTATATCGAAAATTCGTAATATCGAGCGTTCGTTATACTGGACGA
>NC_051847.1:236583924-236593012 GCF_002237135.1 Teleopsis dalmanni | reverse complement strand
AGCTCTAAAATAAAAAATTAGTCAAAATTAGTCAAAATTGGAAGCGTTTTATTTTGTCAAAAATAATTTTATTAACTCAAATACTAACGAGTTTTCACATAATCTATTGTCATTCTTTCAGCTAAAACCATTCATTCTTAAGTGTGATTTTTAAAGAACAAATATCAAATTTTCATGCCAACCGGAGAGTGTGGTATAGATTGGTAAAAAATGTATCCAATAAAGCAAAGACAGAACTACAAGTGGAGTCAATAAAAATTTCTTAAACATGATTTTTTTGCCGGGTCACGAAATATGTATGTGTTCTTCATGTTAAGCTAAAACCTTTCCTTCTGTTTATTATATATGGAATCATTAAAATTTCACAATCAACATTATATTTACTGATCACGACAGTTGTATGCGTTCTACCTATATTAGCTAACACAGTCCTTTCAGTCCAACTCCGTTTTTTTTTCTCAATTTCGTGCTTCAACCGTATTAATTGCTAAAGGGAGAAATTCGAATCAATGCTTTAGTGAGGCGGTAATAGCTCATAATGGATGGCACTATTGTCATTCTGCGAAATTTTAGATCTGTGTATTGCTACTGCTTGGAGAGCTTCATCTTGTTTTCATCAAAATATTTTTGATATATTGTTATTGCGTATCATCCAAATTTTTTTTCTATCACTTTTTCTATTTTCAAAAATAGCTCAATTTAGTTGTGGTTTCAATAGCAATTCATTATCCATTAAATTTTTTATAACTTAATTAATGAGAAACTCAAGGATTGATCTTCTTTTTGCACCTTATCCATAATTTCAGTGGTTTTTCTGACAATAGACTGACTAGAGCCACGAACATCTTTTCCGAGATGTTTTACCATAAGCATAATCAGAACTAACCGTTCAATATATCTGTGTGTGTTGTATTACTTATGCATTCGTTATGAGTTGAAGTTGTTTTTAAGTCTTTAATACTTCAATAATTAGCTGAATTATAATTTGGTTTTTAAAAATACTCTAACAAAGCGCAAACACGTGTAAGCTAATCGAGTTCCCATATAAATGAAACTTTTGACAAATGTATAACCAACCTAGATTTTCACTATTTCCTCAGCATATCGGAATATATATATTTTTGTATTCTATATATATAGATTAATTAATTCGAAAATAAAATATTTTTTTATGGTTATTAATATATTTCCGAACAATAATTTGTTTAAACAGCAGTGAGTTATTTTAAGATACTATTTAAATTTTTCAAATATAATAATAGCTAGACTTGGTAAACTTATATGTTTATATAGATTAAAATGACGTACTTTAATACATATACATATATTGTATGATAATGATGTCAAGTGGTGTTTGAAGATAAGGATTCCTTTAAATTTACTTTCATAAAGTATAATTTTTCTTCGTTCTTAACATGTATTGTGAACTAAATTAAGCAGACGGCTTAGCTTAGTTCGGTAAATAGACAATTTAAACCGTAAACTATTAAACTTATGGAAGATTGCTTTAGATAGTTTTTGAACATACATACTTACTATACTATGTGAGGGCTTTAAAGTAATTGGTTAAAGATTCTTCGGTAGAAATAAAAACTTTATATATACGATTTGATATATATAGATGTTCTGATCTACGGTTCGTCATCAGTTAGAAGATAAATAAATGATAATGATTCTAGTATAGTTAAAGTTTAGTGTGAGGCAAGGATAAGTCCCCCAGCCACAAAAGAGTAAAAGTGCGCAATAGCACTAACTCAAATCACTACAACAACATATACGATATTTTAAAACTATATACTACGTATACAATTAATTTATTTTTCTTTTAGGATGTTAGTTCTAAATAAAAGAGATCGGTTCTACATTACTTTTATCTGTACTGAATAGAACTGGAAGTTAAACTTACTTTTGTTTTTGAATAGAAACTCTTGTTATAAACGACTGTATTTGCAACCATATAGTTCTACAATTATATTACTTACACTTAACTAGTGTAGACAGAGATCAGTTATTTTGTGTGGGATAAGGCCCCCAGTCACAAAAGTGTAAAATTGCGCAATAGCACTAACTCAAACATCAACAACAACAACAACTAGATAATACATCACAAATTCACATAGAACATAGAACTAGAATAGAATAGAAAGTGATAGGCTTCTAAGTTCTCAATGAATTGGACCACTGTGATCGCAGTAGATCTACTATGACAAAAACTGATCCCTACCGAATAGGAGACTTTCAGACTTTCAAAATAAGCTACCTACAAAACCTTTTTTTTAGAATCTTTTAATTATTCATTTGTCAAAAAGTAATTTTTAATGTTCTCGGTGAAAGCAGTTGAATCTAAAAATACTAGAAGAACTAAAAATAGAATAAATTAACATTTCATATATAAATATTAGTATATTTTTAGAGCAAATTTAAATTTACGTATATAGGAAATTATAACATATATAAAAGCGGATTTAAATTAATGTTTAAACCAATTTTCATTTTATTATTTAAGGGTAAATATTTATTTTTTGTCTGTACCGTGACGTAAATGACTTTAAAGCAATTTAGTTATTATGAGGTCACAATTTTTGAAATAAGTTCATGGTGTTCTTTTTTTTTTGATGCAATATATAATTATTTATTTATCATTAATTATTATTTTTCCATACACCTGTAGTATACTAAAAGATTTGAGTTTTCTTTTGTATTACAGAAGGTGCTATTAGAATAGGGTCCTATATTTTAACGTTTAACCTGCGCAGCGTGATTGCAACGAGTGGTGGGTCAAAGACAGATATTCAGCGTAAAACTAAAAAACTATAAGTAAAAAACACAGTGGATCCATGGAGCTAAGAATAAAGTATGGAATACTAAATATAATCGCTATTTAACTCAAATGTGAAGTTTTGATATAATGGAATATATTACAGTAGCTACAAAGAATTTAAACTGGTTTATTAAAAATTTTTGGGTACTACTCAAAGTAATTGTTGTGAAGCAGTAGTTAATAGGAGTTTCATTTTTTCATACACTAAACTCATTACCTGATCCGTAAATCAACATGACATTGTTAGGAGAACTATCGATTCGTATCTACATATAAGGTAGCAGATGAAGGAAGCGGATAGTAGGGATAGTGTGAAGACGAACACCGGCAAATATAGTAAGAAATATATAAATATCGTGGCATAAAAGAATAGTTAATAGGAGTGTCGATTGTTTATACACTGAACTGATCACCCGATCCCTAAACGTACATGATATTTTAAGGAGAACTTTCGATTGCAATCCACAAAGCAGCAGACGAAGAAAATGGATAGTAAACATAGGGTGAAGACAATCGGCAGATATAGTGGGAAACATTAGAATAAAAGAAATGTGAAATAAATATTTTATACACTAAAGATAAGAGTTAAAAATTTTATTTTGTCGCTAAGTTTAACTTAAAAAAAAACAAATAGTAACAACATATGTTAATAACATTGATTTACATTAAATAAATATAACTATAAAATATGATAATATTAATTAAGAACATTACAATATGATAAATTTTTATTAATATATTACGACTAGTTTTTGTTGTTTAAATATTTGCAACTAATACAAATATTATATTTACGCATTAAATATAATTAAAATTAATTTAATTTCTTTAGAGTCAGTTTAAAAATATTCTCCAGCTGCGGCATAGGCTTTAGGACAATTTACTCGTGCTAACACCGTGTATGGTGCTTCCGATTCTGTTTTTAAAGTTTTGAATTTGGAAACAATATTCCACAAATGTATGAGATATGATGTATTTGTTTTTTCTAACATTGAATCCAAATATTTTTCTTCAAAAAAGTTTTGCAATTCCATCCAATTAATGGCATAAAAAGCATTCTTATCATAGACATGAAAACCATTACAGCAATCAGGATTATTTTCAAGTTCCAAAACCTTTCTAGTGCAACAAGCTCTTCTCATAACTTTCGTTATGACACCTGGACCATTATGCGGCCACAAAGTTCCGCTGAAATTTCTTTGAAATTCTAATAACCATTTATGGGCTATTTCATGTCCATAGCCAATCGGTGAAACATTGAGGACAGCGTTATTAATGCTTATATTTGTTTCCAGTCCAACGAAATTTAATGGCATCGATTCCATGCTTCTCAATGTTAAAGTGTCCATATCAAGATAAGTGCCACCGAAATGCCATAACGTTAAAAGACGAAAAAAATCGGAGAGGTGAGCTGTTAAATATCTGTAAATTAGAAATTAGAAAAAAAATTAATTACATTAATATTGTTAATTAATTTATAATAATTTTGTTTACTTAACATTATTATATCGTATCTGTTTTGATTTTGAATTTTTTTTATGTATTGTATTAAATTAAATTGAAGTTCAATTTATTACAATAAAATTTGAAATGCGCTTAATTGATGTCGATTAATTTATAATTAACTGTACCGATAGAATTAGATGATATAAAAACATATACCTAAAATAAGTCAAATATTTTATATTCTTACATTGATTTAAATAGTTCAGCACCATTAAACCACTTTTCCACTGGAGAATCCTTCGTAAAAGCCCATAAATCGGCATTACGCATATGCACATTAGGATAGGAAAGTATAGCGTCCAATATTGGATACTCGGCTTTTTTGTCCATATAGCGTGGGCTAGCATACAATAGAAACACATCATAACTAGGGTTATGCAAGGCAGCTGATTCAATTGCACAAGCCTGTCTGACTGTTAAACCTATGGGTTGTGTCTGCATTTTGGGATTGGGACAACTTGTTTCTAAAAAGAATATTGTACGTCCTGGCGTTGGTTGTCGTTCAGCTAATAGGACATCATCTAAACGTTGTAAGTGTTCTGGAATTTTTGACCCACTCAATTTATCTATGTAGCACTGCAAAATAGCTGGCTTCATCGGATCATAAAATGAATAAATTAACGCGATGGTAAACATAACTAAAACCAGCATGGCAAAGAGGAACTGCTTAAATGATTGCTGAGAATATGCCGATAGAGCTTTTCCTCTTTTAATTGAAATTGCGACCATTTTTAATCTATTACTAAAGCGAACCGATACACTTCAAAGTTGCTAACAGTTTGAGTTTGAATTTATAATTGCAAACCAATTTTAAGTGTCAATACGTCGAATTAAAAATTTCAACTTCGATATTTATTTGAACAGTTGTTTGACGAATTTTGAATGGGCTCGATAGATACAAAAGATCCTTTATAATTTTTTACTCATTGTATATATATATAAATATATATTAATGCTAATTCATATATGTTTTATAAAATTATTTACATAATACGCATATCTGCACTTTGTTTTATTTTAAGTTAAGTTTACCTATGTGTGAAAGATTCGGTTAAGTTGGAAAAAAGAAAAGATATACCTAAGATACACATACATCACAGTTAACTGACGCATAAAATATGTGTCTTGTTTTGTGATACAAAATATATTTTCATTAAATTTTGGAATCCTGTTATTAAGAATATTTTAATTTAATTATAGCGCTACATTAAAATTTATACTAAATAGAATATACATATATACAGTTAGTAGATTAAGTTATTTTTTTTTACGTATTTTTAATTAGTATTTTAAAAATGGGATAAACGTTAAAAATGAGATTAAAGGGCATAGCGTACACAGATTTCCTGAAATGCAAATAAAGCCTCTTTCATACTCTTTTACTCGCTTCAGCGATTGTCAGAAAATAGACCCAGTTTTCTGAACTAGCTTTTTTTAAACAGAATTATATCTGGAGTTTCCAAGTTACTCCATATGGCTTTCATTGAACAGGATGAGATACTGTTGCTATTCTATTACTTATAAAAAAAATATAAAAAAAATTTGTCAATAATAATTTTTTCATTAATATGCCTTTTATGTGACAGCCTTGGGTTAGCACAACGGAACTATAGATGATTTAACTGGAGTTTTCGCAGACTTACGATTTTAAATTTTTTTAGCACTATTGTACATTACGTTTCAGTTATTTTGTAACCTTTTCGATGAGATCAAATAGCAATGCGCAATTATCACTCCAAAAAACTGTCGCAATGCAATGTCAGTCGGGAAGTTCAACCTCTTCATAATGTCTACTGAGAAACCCTGGTTTGAAATTTATTTAAACACTGGTGTAATTACTTTAGCAATCATACATATGGACTCTTATAACTTTCTTTTGCTTTAATTGTTCTAACACATAGACCGGAACTGTAGTTGCTGTTAACGACTCATAGTCTCTTTTGTTCTTGGAAATAGTAGGAGGAAGACGGTTGAGTACTGTATTAAATACACAGTTTAAGACATGGCAGATTTCTACAATACTTTTCTTTTAAATTTTTATAAGTAACGTCGCATTCAATAAGTTTTGTAGATAAGTTTTTGTTCAAATTGCTTTTAAGTCTGCATTAATGACTTTTTCCATGAGGAAATTTATTAGTTTTTATTATTTTGTATATCAGACAAAGTTTTTTAAAAATAAAATTTTGAAAAATGAGAAAGGTGTCTTGCAGGGTAATATCCATATTCCATACTCTTTGACCCTGAAAGTTGACTAATTGGCTTGTTGTGTGTGTGTGTGGGTGATTACACTTAACAAATACTGTTTCTTATATACATTATACCATATATTATCTTATGAACTCACTACCTGTATTTATTACATACTTCGCATTTACTATGAAAACCTTTAAAAGGTTTAGTTTTAAGAAGACGAGACAAATATTTCAAACAAATACATAATATGTACTAAATATATGCATTATAATTAAATTTAAAAAAAAATTTCTTTATCTATTTTTTTTATTTGTGTGTAAATATTTAAATATTTGTTCACAAAATAATCATTATTATTTAATTGAAGTATTTTGCGTAGGTCGCTTTAAAATTAGTTTATTTCTGTTTTCTTAACAAATAAATACTTAGAATTACTCGAAATAACTAGTTTATTTGAACGTAAATTATTGTGTGATCCCAGAAGTTTCAGCTGTTAATATCTGAAACACATTTAAACGAAATATGTAGGTACGAATGTAAATAGTTACGTTTGGTCTTCGACTCTTTTATTTAGAAGCTGTTAAACTTATTTTAACCAGTTATGATAAAACTTGAACCGATTACGATACTAATTCAGTTATCAAAGTAGTAGTCTTATTAGAATCACAATATAAGATATATCTTCCAGTTAAGTGTAACCTAATATAGTAGTAAACTTTTTTGCTAAGAGCTAAAGAAGAACAAATAGGGTATTTGGTAGGGTATTTCTCCTTCTTTCAAGATGTTCCACTTTTCCACTAATAAGTAGTAAGTAGTAATAAGCTATAAGTAATAAAATATTAATATAAGTGAAATAAAATAAATGATGAATAATAATAATCTAAGTAATTCTCTGATTAGTATAGAAATCTCATAGATTTTAATTTAATTAATTTAATATTTTTTTGAAATATTAGAATTACTAATTAAAACTTTAACATTGTATTTAAAAATGTTACGTTTCAGAATAAAATTTCATTTCTAAAAATTGTTGTTTTTGTTTTCATGGTGTAATGGATTGTTATAGAAAAATTTGCTACTGACCTAACATATTTATAAAAAAGTCAAAGCACTTTGTATTACAATTCAAGAATTCGTTAGAAGTGACTTAAATATTTTCTACATTTGTGGAAGAGAAAAGTCTTACAGTCATGCAATGCACATTAACTTTATTTCTTAAACAGAAAAATCAATATTTACAAGAAATAAATTAAACCAAATTGCGATGTTTTCTAAAGAAAAAACCTAATAACAGTTGAAATAGAGACATTTGATATTTGCAATAGAAGCAAATACATATTTAAAAACTTACTTTAATATATTGACAAGTATATTCTATATATATGTATATCCCATACAAAGATGTGTAGGAACCTACGCAGAGAAACTGCGCATCCCCCATAATTCTCAGTTGTGGAAACCCGCAGGAAAAAGAAACCATAATACATTTTCTCTGTGAATGTCCGGTTTTGGCGTCTAGAAGATATAGGTGCTTTGTTAGTTTATTAGATTGTTCATCGGTGAATGTCGGGATGGATTAAGTCTTTACCATAGTAGAGAAGACTATGGCTCTTGCGGGGAAGTGGTAGTAAAACTGCGAAAAATCACTGATAGAGGTATATGGAAGTTATATAATGGCCTGCCACTGCAACCAACCAATCATATACTATACTTTGAACGAAGACAGTAAATCAAAAGTTATACACAAATTCATTGTATTTTTTATACTATTTAGAAAAATAGGTATGAAAGCAGATTACTACTTACAAAGACAATATACTAGTAGATATTCCAAATTGGGCTGCGCAAGATATAACTAATACTACTGTCTTTGCAGCCTGTACTCTTACTAGATTCGTTTATCAATTTTTTAATAGGGAAAAATAAATTTATAAAAAAGATTGTGGAAAAAAGAGTTATTCACAATATATTAGCAAGCTAAACGCCAATTTTAATAAAAGAATATTTTTGAAAACTCATTGAAAAATAACCAGATCAGGTAACGTGATAAATTTTCAAAAGAAATATTCTTCTCAAAAAAAATATAAGTTTTATATCACAATAAGTCTTATATAAAAATATTTTTTAGGACTTTGATATCTTTGTTACGCTTTGATATCTCATTGCTAAGAACATGAAGCTGACATATAACCCAATAATTCGACCGTCACTTCTGTATGAGTGTGTAAAGTTCAGCAAGGCCACAAACACTACTATTCACCAGCTAGAAATTTCACAAAGCCAATGACATTCTCAGGGACCTCAAGATTGATCTAAACAAAAAATACATAAAATAAAAAAAATATTTTTGAAAATCTTTATATAGACTTTCAATCGCAAAAACTGTTGTATACGATATATAAGAATCAAGATTTTCAAATTCAAATTTCAAAAAATGTAATAATGTGTTACAAAGGAAATTAATCAAAACCTATAAGATCTTTCGAAGTAACAATCAATTTCAGTATTTTGTTTATACTGAAAAATTTAAATTCAGCTCAAAACTCGTCAAAACTTTATAAAAAAAAA
>NC_051847.1:236574998-236583824 GCF_002237135.1 Teleopsis dalmanni | reverse complement strand
CAGTTAGCCGTCCATCTTGAAAACGGTCAGCGTGTATTTTTCACGAACGAGACAGTGATTGATTGTGGTACAAATCCATCTAAATCTACACTCACTGCATATTTTGAATTCTGTAATAGTACGGATGATTTTGGTGCCTTTGCAAGAACATTACTCCATTCACAAGTACCACGCTATTTCACATGGTCTCAAACAAAAAAATGGATGCCCCGCAAGCAAGTTTCACCAGTTGTTGCATGTCTCAATTTATTTAAATCGAACGCTTATTTACAGTTAATTCAAGACACACTGAGTGCTTTTATCTTCGACTTTTGTTGGTTAATGTTACTGGCCCATTATCATTATTATTATTTAGAGTCAATCCAAGACAATTTAAATTTGAAGATACAACAGTTGTTGCCAGGGAACTTGGTATCATACAAATCTATTGATTTTAAATTAATAATTTAATAAATAAACTATAATAACTTAAAAATAATATTGTTTGGCGTTTGTTATTTTTATTTTCCTTTTCGTTCATAGCGCTCCATGCCTATTTCATGCATATACATACCACAGACTTACACTCTTATAATAAGTAAGTTACTTTTTGCCTACACTAGAATTTATCTAGAAACTAGAAATAATTTATAAGGCAAAACAACGTTTGTCGGGTTATCTAGTATCTTATATATAAAATTAACATTGTCAAAATGTTAGTTACCGTACTCCTCCGAAACGGCTTTACCGATCTTTACCAAATTTTATATGCGTATTCAGTAGGTCTGAGAATCGGCTACTATCTATTTTTCATACTGCTAAAGTGATTAGGGTGTCCCTATCCAGCAAAAATATCTTTATTGCTTTAACAAAAATTTTTTTATTTTTTTGACATAAATTTTTTTATATTTTTGAAAAAGAAAAATTTTTTCTTAATATTTTATGTAACTACGCCAACAAGTACATCGAGCATTTACATTCACTTCGTTTCTTCGTCTTCGCCTTGCATGGCAGATGGAAAATGTACTAAAAATTTTTCTAAAGATTTCACTAATGATACTATAACAAATACCGACGAATATCCAATATATCGTCGAAGAAATCCCGATAATGGGGGACAATGGCGGGTGGTGCCATATTCGCCTCTGCTAAGCAAGACATACAATGCTCATATAAATGTTGAGTTTTGCAGTTCTGTGAAGAGCATCAAATATATAAGTATGTCCATAAAGGCAGTGATATGGCTGTGTTTAGAGTAGAAAATACTAATGTAAATGCTCCTCCAATGAACAAAAACGGTGAAATTACGTTCTACCAAATTGGTCGGTACATCAGCTCCAATAAAGCTGCTTGGCGTATCTTCGGTTTTCTAATTCATGAACGGGATCCAGCAGCTGTTCAGTTAGCCGTCCATCTTGAAAACGGTCAGCGTGTATTTTTCACGAACGAGACAGTGATTGATCGTGGTACAAATCCACCTAAAACTACACTCACTGCATTTTTTGAATTGTGTAATAGTACGGATGATTTTGGTGCCTTTGCAAGAACATTACTCTATTCACAAGTACCACGCTATTTCACATGGGCTCAAACAAAAAAATGGATGCCCCGCAAGCAAGTTTCACCAGTTGATCCATGTCTCAATTCATTTAAATCGAACGCTTATTTACAGATAATCCAAGACACACTGAGTGCTTTTATCTTCGACTGTTGTTGGTTAATTTTACTGGCCCATTATCATTATTATTATTTACAGTCAATCCAAGACAATTTAAATTTGAAGATACAACAGTTGTTGCCAGGGAACTTGGTATCATACAAATCTATTGATTTTAAATTAATAATTTAATAAATAAACTATAATAACTTAAAATAAATATTGTTTGGCGTTTGTTATTTTTATTTTCCTTTTCGTTCATAGGGCTCCATGCCTATTTCATGCATATACCACATACTTACACACTTATAATAAGTAAGTTACTTTTTATCTACACTAGAATTTATCTAGAAACTAGAAATAATTTATAAGGCAAAACAACGTTTGTCGGGTTATCTAGTCTTATATATAAAATTAACATATAATATATAATATATAATATATAATATATAATATATAATATATAATATATAATATATATGTAAGTGACATTTAAGCTCTCTCCCAACACCACTAAATTGAACAAAAAAAAAAGAACTTGCTGCGCTATGCAGAAGAAACCTTTTAATCAATAGAAGTTAAGCTTACATCGTGCAAAGTACTAATAAAGTTTTTATTTAAAAAATAAAAAAATCGCTTTTATTGAAAAATTGTCACTGGCGCAGTCGGTAGGATCAACGAAAATGATCCTTTAAGATAATTCATTTCCAATTGTGAAACTTTAAAATATTAAACTTAATCTTAAAATTTATTAAAATATTATAAAACAAAACAGCAGTAAAGACTTAGAATAACAATTTTTTTCATATATGTTTAAAAGTAATTAAGAAAAATTACACAAATCAAGAACAATTAATTAGTTTTTATTTCTAATCAATTCTATTATCAATATTAATAACTGTTTTAAAATATGTTTTATTATTATATTTATTGATGAACTATACATTACGATTATAAAAAAATCAAATCAAAAATTTAATCTCAAAAATTAGACAAAGTTAGTCAACGTGCCGTATATCAGCAGCAGTAGTAAATAATAAATAAAAAATTAGAAATACTTTTTGTGATTAAAGTGCATTTTTAATATTTATTCAATAAAAATATAAATATTACAAGGGAAACTTGTAAAATAAAAACATTTATCGTTTATCATTCTACCAAAAACAAAAACAAAAAAAACTTTCCACAAAACATATACAACAACAATTTTTAAAGCATCTAACATTGTTTTTCTTTTAACCTTCAAATTTATCTTAACTGTGAATCTCAACAAACTAACTGTCAACTGTCCAAAATGACCGAAGAGAAAACTATTGTTAATACCATAATTGAAGAAAGAGAAAGAAAAGATAGAACAGTGGCGGGTATAAAATTGATCGCTCCATTTGATGGCGACAATAAATACCTGACACTGTATATTGATAGCATCAATACAATTATACCAAACTCTTCATCTCTCACGGGCGAAAAGAAGCCATTCTACTTCCAGTGTATAATTAGCACTCTTCGTGGAGAGGCTTTGAACTTAATAAGAAGAGAACAATCAACTTGTTGGGAGGAGTTGAGGGCACACCTGATTAATGAGTGTGCGAATCCCAGTCCGGTTAAAACGCAGCTGCGATTAGTGAGTAACATTAGAGAATTTTGTAAGGAATTAAATTCCGAAATATGCAAAATCAGGGACAATATTAAATTAAAGGAAACCAATTTAGCAAATATTAACTTCTTGCTTAACGAATTAAAACTAATAATGTAAAAACATTGAACAAGAGACTACCCCCCACCTTACAGCTTTAATTAATGCCAATATGGCTGCAGACGTTAACTCTGCTATAAAAATTTTGAAAGAGAACGACGAATATATCAATATTGTAATTGGGGAAAATATTCGTTATAATCAACAATCAAATTCTCAATACAATAATTTTAGGAATTCGCATCAAAATGCACACAATAATGATAATTATTTTAATAGTTCTTATAATACAACACATAAGAATCCCAATAAATTTCACAGTGCACGGAACCAAAACATTAATAGAGCTTCAGAGGTTGACAATGAAAATTTTCGGTTAGAAGCCCCGGACACTTACCAAAAATAGAACTAAAATTAGAAAATCAACCCTTTAAATTTCTTATTGTTACAGGTTCATCAGTAAGTCTTGTTCAACCCAATATTTTAAAATCTCCAATATTAAAAGTAAAACCAATAACAGTAGCAACAAAAACAGGGCAAATTACATTAAACAATATTCAAGAGGTTTATAATGATAAAGGAAAAAATTATTTAAAATTTTATGTGTGTGACCTCTCTAAAAATTATGATGGTCTTCTAGGTTTCGATTTACTTCAACAGCTTCAAGCGAAAATTGACGTTATTCATAAAAATATTATATTAAACAATGTTACTTATAAATTTAAAAATAATTTCGATAATGAAATTAAAGAACTTTACTTCAATAGCAATGCTTATGAACCGAAATTTAGACTAAACCGAAATTTAGAATTAAGCGAAATAAATATAATATTAAATAAGTTTGAAAATTTATGGTATAAAGTAGGTGATAATAAATCTAATAAAATACTAATAAAATCAAACATCGAATCAACCCAACTCATGATGACCCTATATATGTTAAGTCCTATCGATATCCTGAAGTCCACAAATCAGAAGTTGATACGCAAATAAAAGAAATGTTAGACAAGGGGATTATTTGTCATAGTAAATCGCCATATTCTGCACCAATTTGGGTGGTGCCTAAGAACTTAGATGCTTCAAAAATTCAAAAAAGGCGAATCGTAATCGATTACCGTAAATTGAATGATATAACTATTAGTGATAAATATCCGTTACCCCTAATGGATGAAATACTTGAAAAACTTGGCAACTGTTTATATTTTAGTACAATTGATCTTACAAAAGGATTCCATCAGATAGAAATCGACCCAAAGGATAGAATGAAAAAAGTCTTTTCAACTAGAACTGGTCATTTTGAGTTTTTGCGAATGCTATTTGGGCTGAAAAACGCTCCGTCCACGTTTCAAAGATTGATGAACACAATCTTGGATGGATTAATTGGGAAGGAATGTTTAGTATATTTAGATGACATAATTGTCTTCAGTACTTCACTTCAGGAGCACATTGAAGCTCTTGATAGAGTCTTTATCAGATTAAGTGAAGCTAATTTAAAAATCCAATTGGATAAAAGCGAGTTTCTTAAGAAAGAAGCCGAATTCTTAGGGCATATTGTAACCCCAGAGGAAATCAGACCAAATCCAAATAAAATCGAAGCTACCGAAAAATGAAAAAGAAATTAAACAATTCTTGGGATTAGCTGGGTTCTATAGAAAATTTATAAAAGATTTTTCTACCATAAGATAACAAAACCCCTAACTCATTGCTTAAAAAAAGGCAACAAAGTCAACATAACTGATAGGGAATATAACAAAGCGTTTGATACAATCAAAATCTTAATAACGAAAGACCCTGTTTTGTTCTACCCAGATTATAAAAAAGATTTTACACTTACAACAGATGTTTCAAATATTGCACTAGGTGCAGTTTTAAGTCAACAAGGTCGCCCAGTTTGTTTTGCTAGTCGCATCCTGAATGAGCATGAATCACACTATTCTACCACAGAAAAAGAACTGCTCGCTGTTGTTTGGACCACAAAGTACTTTCGTCCATACCTATATGGCAGGAAGTTTGCTGTAAATAGTGACCATCGCCCACTTCAGGGGCTTCACAACTTAAAAAAACCCAATTCTAAACTGCAAAGGTGGAAATGGAAACTAAATGAATATGATAAAATATATTCCAGGGAGAGAAAATCATGTGGCAGATTCTCTGTCACGTATTCAAATTGAGGAATGTAATTTTGATGAAATTTCATCCGATATTGCCACCATTCATTCTGCATCAGAAAATAGTCAAAACTTTATCCCAATTGCGGAAAGACCACTCAATGTCTTTAAAAGACAGTTGAGATTAATGAGATCTGATGAAAATAGTACACATGTGGAGCATATATTCAAAAATTGTGTCACCACAATTAAGTACATATATAGAATTAAATACTGAACAAATAAAAGACATTATAAAGTCATTTTCACTAACTAATACCACGGCTATTTTTATGCCAAATAATGAAGACTTTTTAAGATTTCTGAATATTTTCAAATCCTTAGTTTGGAAAAATATCCCTAATTATACCGACTTTAAAACTAAAATTCTTGAAATCCACTTAGAAGGACTTCATCAAAGAATTGAAAAAATTATATATCAGTTATTATTTTCCTAACTATTTCAAAGAAATTACTAAAATCATCAAAATGTGATTTGTGCAATCGATGCAAATATGACCATGTTGCAAACAAAATGCCATTTAAAATCACTCCTCCAGTTTGTGAAATTAGAGAAAAATATGTAATAGATTTCTGCGAATGGGAAAAAAACATATTCTAACATGTATAGATTTGTACTCAAAATTCAGTACAATTGAAGAAGTACAAGTATTAAATTGGCTAGAAACTAAAAGAGCTCTTATTAAAATATTTAACACAATGGGACCTCCTAAAGTATTGAAAATTGACCAAGATCAAGGCATTAATAACGTCAATATCAAAGAATGGTGTAATAAATTAAATATTAAAATAGAAGTTTGCACTGGGAAAATGGGTATAGCAGACATTGAACGTCAGACATTGAACGGCAGTCGACAGAAACGGCCTTGCATCAACTAAGTAACACGATTCAGGACAGCATAGATAAGAAAGAGATAGCAATTTGCGCTTTCTTAGACATTGAAGGAGCCTTTGATAACACTTCACATGAGGTTATAAACTCAACTATTTCTAAAAGAGGAATCAATGGCACACTCTCACGTTGGATGAGCAATATGCTTCGCACCAGGAGAGTAGAAATTCCGACCAGTAATGGTAATACTTTTGCAAATCCTTCGCGAGGGTGCCCACAAGGTGGATTATTATCACCCCTTATGTGGAGTATGGTAGTGGATGAACTATTGGTAAAACTGGACAGGAATGGCTTCCAAATCCAGGGGTACGCCGATGATGTGGTAATTATCTGCAGAGGAAAATTTGAGAATACTCTGTGCGAAAGAATCCAGTTAGGCTTAAAACTAACTAAAGAATGGTACAATTCGGTTGGGCTGAAAATAAGTCAACCATTGTGCTATTCACTAAGAAATACAAAATAAAAAACCTTAAACCCATCCGCTTAGATGGGTTTGAAATAAAACTACAAAAGGAGGTAAAATTTTTGGCTATAATTCTAGACCAAAAATTAACATGGAAATCTCATATCCAAGAAGTGACAAAAAAGGCAACCAAAGCCTTTATGACATGTAGATCCATCGCAGGTAAGAATTGGGAATGTACACCAAAGTCACTGCGATGGATATACACAGCAGTAATCAGACCAATGATCAGAGAACATGTCCCACGTCATCAATTGAAATACTCCTGGAACTCACTCCTCTTCATATCTATGTGCAATCACAGGCGAAGAGGGCTGCTCTAAGAGTAACTACAAACAAGGTGACTGGTCTTGAAACCAACAGCAAAAAACTTGATACTTTGGCTGCACAAATCCCAGAAATTGAAATGCCAATGGACAGGATGATTGTAAAGCATAACTTTACAAAAAACTTCAAAACTGAACTTGACAACAAAAAGAACTCGGAAGGTTTGTCTAACATCCCAAAAATAAAAGAAACCACGATAGCATTAGGAAACAATACAACCATCTTTCAAGCGGAAATATACGCGATAGATAGATGCGCCAGTTTCAATCTTGAACGTAACTACTAGAACCGTAAAATTGCAATACTGACTGACAGCCAGGCAGCTATTAAGGCACTCATATCTTACCAGGTAACATCCAAACTGGTATGGGAATGCATTGACAAGCTGAACACACTCGGTGGGATCAATCAGGTGCACCTTTTATGGATTCCGGGACATACTGGTATCCAAGGTAATGAAATGGCAGACAAACTTGCAAGTAGAGGCGCGGCATCAAGAATGATAGGCACAGAACCATTCTGTGGTCTAGACAAAGGAGCTCTATCCATTATTATGAATGACGCAGAGAAAAAAGAGAGAGAACTCTATTAGTTATGCTACCAAGACTCTCACAATCTAAAATGCGTTTAGGGACTTACAACCTAAAACGCTTTAAAGATTGCATAGTACAATCAAAAACTAACATAAGAATTATTACGGGATTACTGACCGGTCACTGCAGATTGAATAATCACCTATCGAAGTTAGGAATTCAATCCAACTCAGATTGCAGATACTGCAGGGAAGAGAGAGAAACGGCATACCATGTGCTTGGGGAGTGCCCGGCACTTATGCATAAGCGAAAGAAACACCTAGGAGAGTATTTCATGGATTATAAGGATTCAAGACTGGGGAAGATATCCATACTGTCTTTCATTAAAGAAATCTTGGAGAAATACTCTAACCCGACAAAGGGGCACAATAGATCTTTTAGGTCGCAGTGCACGAACCCTTACTCAATAATAATAATAATATTATTATACTACCATATAATATTATTATACTATTATTATAATTATCCTTTGTAAAATATAATATAAAATATTCAAAAAAAGAATTGAAAAAAATTGAACAAATTAATGTCACTTTTATTATATTATTATACTATTATATTATTATATTATTGTGCTATTGTTATAATTATCCTTTGTAAAATATAATATAAAATATAAGTATATAAAATAATAAAGTGTATAAAATATTATGTATAGTTAACGCAATAGGAATATTGCTTATTCTTAAGGTGGGGGGAGTGACATTTAAGCTCTCTCCCAACACCATTAAATTGAACAAAAAAAAAAGAACTTGCTGCGCTAAGCAGAAAAAACCTTTTAGTCAGTAGAAGTTAAGCTTGCATCGTGTAAAGTACTAATAAAGTTTTTATATAAAAAATAAAAAATCGTTTTTATTGAAAAATTGTCACTTATATATATTGTGACGAAACAAATTGTTATATCAAAAATTGTTTCAAAAAAATGTTTCAAGAAGAAGGGAAAAACAATGTCTGACCGCCGCTATAAAACATGACACCTACACACGTCACAATAAAACACTTACATGAATCAAACAGCGTTGGAATTACCTGTAAGATATAGAATTTATCA
>NC_051847.1:236570022-236574898 GCF_002237135.1 Teleopsis dalmanni | reverse complement strand
AAAAAAAAAAAAAAAAAAAATATGATAAGTTTAAGGTTTGCTACTGTACTATATGTTTTGTCTAATATCTATTGAACTTGCTTATATTATGGAAACTGTTGATAAATTAATCAAGACATTCTGTTTTCGTTGTGTTGCGTAAGAAATTAAAAAAAAATATGTAATTTCACATTACAATATTACAATACAAATATCATCCAATTTGTCACCACTGATCTATTGGACTTTTTCTGTGGGGTCACATAAAGGATAAAACTCTTATGCGTCTACGCTTGTAAAGTTATCCATTAAGTTATGACCAAGTTGTTGCCAATAAGGTGCCGTAGGGATCCGTAGAGATATTTGAATAATATATTGAAATAATCGATTGAAATTGACATATTGAAATATTTTAATATTATTACTTATATATTACAAACTTTGTTTTTTGCTTACGTTTACTTTTGAAAGCATAAAATGTACATATGGCTCATATGTGTGATGAATATTATACATATTCAAATTAAATTTGTGAGGAATTTCAAATATTCTTCATTTAATGGTTATTCACATAGCAACATTAAGTGACACATTTTTATTTAATATTGTATAATATATTTATTTAATATTATGTGTCATTATAATAAATAATAAAAACTAATTATTCAAAAATATGACTCTAAAATTTTTTCATATAATTTACACATTTACGTATTTCAGAGACGTGACTTCAACCGCCATTTAAATATCAATTTAAATGGACCATATAGTATTATTCTAAAACCTTCTACTACTACTAATAATCGTGCACTTAATCGTAGCAAAAATAATAAAAACTCTACATAAGTTTTATTTAAATTTCATACGATATTTCGATATTAGTGTTAAGTGGTCAATAAAACAGCTTCGACAAACACTTTTGGTTTCGATATTTTCTATTATATAGTCAATTTTACTATGAACTAATGTACTTCACTCCGAAAGAGGTCAAGAGCATTTCGACAGTTAAAAACTCGTAGCGACACTATTAAATCACAAAACTAAAAGTCAACATAAAATATATCTTTACTTTTAGCATATTTATCTTTTGCATTGCTTTTATTTCCTGTTTTTATTCTTTTTAACTCACTTAGACATTTGTTCGAAACGTAACTAAAAGCACACGCAGCGCACATAAAGATAACATAAATGATGACTATACAGCGTCATCAGTTAGCGAATGCGCCTTGGTTGGTCCTACCAACTGAACCACTTTTCCCACTCGCACATACCATGTACGAGGAGTACGTTGCCAAGTCACCATAATGCCTTGTCGGTCGTCCAGTGAGAAGTCTTAACGTACATTACCATTAAGTGTGGGTTACTGATAAGCCTAAGACGGTCAAGCACATTGCATTAAGCAGAGCCACACTGCCTCTGCCTTGAATAACAAGCACTAAGCCCTTGTTCTCTGGCATTATGCATGTGTCCGTATTAGAATTAAGCAACGCTAAGGATTTGTTTGTCATTTAAAAAGACAGCAAGGTTTTTGTTTTTTTTTCCTGTAAAAACATAAATATAAATCCATAGAACGAAACGAAAGGAAGTGAAGTCTTGCACTAGGACACAAGACCATTGAAGCTGTTTGCACTTACAAGTAAATACATATTTGTACAAACTGCTCTTTGTAAATTCCATAAGAGCACTAAAAAGCAAAGCGGTAGAACTAATACTCGATAGAATTACTTAAATGCATTACGAGTTCTTCATTTTTAATTACAGCAATAAAAAAATATGACTTCTTACACATGCAATCAGCTCCGTACTCAGATATTTCAATTTAAGTATCGTCAGACCGACTTTTCGCAATAAACATTTTTTCTTTTTCAATTTTAAACTTACATATAGAAAATACGTGTTTAAAACTTAATAATTCTTATTACTTATGTTAGTTAGTATGGGTAATTGTTTTTAAACTGCAGGATATTTACTCAATTAGTTTTGAAGATAATATTTATTTCATATACTATATATGTTGGCGCTAATCCAATTTTCTGCATATACCCATCTGACAACGGATCGTACTTGAGTCAATTGTCTTAAAACGCTATATGCCGATAAAGATTAATAATAAGGTACCATATAAGGTATTGAGTTATACATTCGTTATTTTTTTCATTAATTATTATATCAACACTATATCTAGGCTTAGGCTAGTTTAAGCAACTGACTTATCTCTTTGCTGTATGTAATTCCCATGTACAAATTTCCATATCTTAAGCACCATATCTCAAAAACTATTGTATATTTATATATAGTGGTGTGGAAAAAAGAGCTGACTTTTTTAAAACTTGTTGTAAAATATAAGTATCCAAAAATCGTACCCATACTATATCTCTATGGTTCTGCTTATTATTTTCTATACATATAAAATGTTAAATAATTATCAGTTCTATTATTCTTTAAATAATAATTTTTTAAAACTGATTTATCGATTTATAATTTAAAAAGTATTATTTTTATTAATATTATCAACAGAATAAATTTTAATTTTTGACAGTAATGACAATATTTTCTTTAATAGAAACTGTGGTATTTAAAAGAGAGGTTTTGAAAAGTGGTGAACTAAGACAACAAACATTATTTTCATATTATTTTAATTAATTTTAATTATTTTTGGCTGTCCATATAGATGTTTCGAGTATTACCAAATACCCTTGGCAACCCTTGATACCTGCAGTCTCAAAAAATTATTTACGAATAATCAAATATAGATAGTAATCCCAAGGCCACTGATGTTAATCCAATTAATAGCAACAAAGTTAAGTCCTAAGAATTCTTAATAATTTCGTTTTAACAATATTTTTGAAGACTCATGTTAATAATATTTTATACAAAGTGCCTAAATAAGTTTCCATATATTCCTCTTTTTAGTTGAATAGTATTTAGAATTTTAATGAAATCATGTTTAATCTGGACTTATCACGCTTAACAGCCCTATGTAATGGTATTATAAATAAATAACATTCTATTTACTACCAAAAATGCAGCTGTTATAAGCATAGTCCCCCATTTAAATGAAAGTGGATTCTTCCTCCTCTTTGAAGTCACCAGCACGTACAATATTCTAGTAAGCACTGATATGTTAGCACTGTTGTAGTGGCGTTAATACTGCGGAAATTCTCAAATCCAGAACAATTTTTTAATTTTTAATCAATTGAATATTTGGGATGAACCTTACAACAGCCATCATCAGTGGCTACTGAAAAAATCTATTAGTTTAATTGTACATAGGTATATAATCTTTCGACTTCGAGTGTTAGCAATTGAACCCATTAAGCAATTAAATTTTTAAATACACAATCACACCAACAACAAAATAGAACGTTCTTTATCCAAAATGTGTTATAGCGCTGTAATGGAGCACTATATAGCTAGGCTATAATATTAATATTTTGAAAATGATGATACTGAAAAGTATATAAAAACTTACATGTCTTACAATTAATTATGTTCTTAATGTTTAATATAATAAAAAAGAATATATAACACATATATTAATATAATATATACATATTTATAATATAATATAGTAGTGATGTAAAAGAATAATAATAGTTGCCTGAGACGATTAGGTGAAACAATAAATTTATTATTTCTTATTTAAATTTTTAAATTAAATAAATAAAATAAAATTTAAATAATAATAGTAAATTATTATTGTCCTATGATTAAAATTATATTTTGAATAAAATAAAAGAGAATATTGGTGACAAAATGTTTAAATTCAAAATTTTTTTAATTTTTAAATCGTGAATTCTTGGGCTGACCACACAGCTGTTTCGAAGATCAGCTAAAAGACCATTAGTGGTCTCTAGAGAAATCTATTGCTTTATTTGTTCGTCTATAATCTTTCAGTTTGCGAGCGTCAGCAATAGATCAGTGTTAAATTCGAACTGTGAACTTGTGATGTACTACACAAAGCTAATGTATACTTTACTTGCATTACTCAAATTTTGTTCGTTTTTTCTCAAACAAGAGTACTTACGTTATTATTTTTAAAACTAACGCATAAACCGCGGCTATGTAAAGAAAATTTATTATTAAAAATTGTTGTTCTTTCAGATTTAAATTGCATTGTGTTGTTTAGAACATTTCTCGATTATGCTTCAAATAATAAGAACAGTAACTGTATTTATCATGTTTTTGATATTTAAGATATTTGACAGAAAATGTATTTATTATAATTTTGATGTTATAGATATAAATAAAATGTTCTACATTTGATTTGATTAATTTAAGTTGTATACAATCATTAATAAGCGTTTCCTATTATTTAGGATCTAAGATAAAGGATCGCAAGAATGATTCAATGAATAATTGTTAAGGAACACAGGTAAGTCAGAGTTAGAATATAATTTTAAATTACATTTATCTGAAATTTTTCTAATATTAAGACTTAATTACGGTTCTGGATAACATTTAAATTCAATTAAATATGTACAGTAAATATTTACACAATAAACTCACTTACTATGACTATATTTTACTTATGACATTGTATTTAGGGATTAAATTTGAATCAAAATCTAAAAAATCCATTGTCCTAGTTAATTATAAGTAATAACATTTGCCGTAATTTTTTCTTTCAGACTTGTAAAAAAACAGCATAAAGTCTGATTAAAAGATATTGGCATCACTCTTAAAATATGTTAAATGCTTTTTATGACATATGTTTTTTTGTTGTGTTGTGTATAATATGAAATATAAAAATTGTTAACACTAAAAATTAATTTATTTATTGTAAATAAAAGAAAACAAAATGAATATTAGAAGCGCAATAGTAATAATTTTTATCTTATATATTTAAATTAATTAAATTATTTATGTATTTGAATTCATTAGTAAAAGAAATGCT
>NC_051847.1:236564252-236569922 GCF_002237135.1 Teleopsis dalmanni | reverse complement strand
GAATCTCTACAAGGTTTTCAAATATTGCATTCGATTGGTGGCGGTACAGGTTCTGGTTTCACTTCACTTTTAATGAACTCAATGGTGGAAGAATATACTGATAACTTGATATCTAACTACGTTGTAATACCGTCAAAAAATACATCCCAAACTGTTGTGGAACCATATAACGCCTTACTAAGCATACCCTCTTTAGTGAATAACTCACATTTGACCTTTTGCTTGGATAATGAAGCGCTATTTAATATTTGCAAACGAAATCTTAAAATTGAACTATCCGGATATGAGCACATCAATCATATAGTTGCCTTAACAATGTCTGGTATTACAACTTGTCTACGCTTTCCTGGACAACTAAATGCTGGTTTACGAAAAATCTATGTTAACATGGTACCATTTCCTCGTTTACATTTTCTAATTCCAGGTTTCGCACCGTTAGCTACCTGCCAAGAACGAAAATTTGCACAAGGAACAGTTGCTGAATTAGTACAACAAATATTCTCTTCTAATAATCTAATGTGTGAAATAGATTTGCGAGAGGGCAAACTTTTAACTGCAGCTGGAATATTTCGCGGACGTCTATCTCCACGTGAAGTTGATCAGTTAATGACAAATGTCCGAAACAAGAATATTGGAAATTTCGTAGATTGGATACCAAATAATATAAAGACCGCTATTTGTGATATACCGCCGCGCGGGTTGAAGATGTCAGCCACATTTATTGGGAACACCACAGCTATTAACAAACTTTGTGCACGAATAATGGATACCAGTACAATTATGTTAAAGCGGAAAGCACATTTACATTGGTTTATCTCAGAAGGAATGGAAGAAGAGGAATTTTATGCTGCGCAAGAAGAATTGCAAGCAATAATGAATGATTATAAAGAAAGTGGGGAACCACTTGCAGACGAAATGGCAAATCCATGTGCATATTGTGTGGAAGAGGAATAGTATAGTGATGATATAAAAAAATAAACTGTTCTGTATATCATGTGATGTAGACGTCGACATGAAATAAATGTATGAGTCGCAAAAATAGACAATTTCCAGAGCAATTAAAAAGCATAATCGCAGCTACTAAAATTCTATAAAACAACCCGCTTCATTTTTCTAAATTATTAGTATATATTTTTATATTCATATTTTGTTAAAGAAAAATTTTTCAATTAAATAATCAATTTTGAAACGATAACTCAATTTTTTTTTACTGCAATATTTATCGATGTTGATGATATCGGGTTGTTGAACAGCTCTCGACAAGTCTTCGTACTATGCGGTACTTAACAGGGTTCAGCGAAGACCTGAACTCTGTATTAGTGGGGCGTTATGCACCACACCAGTCATTGTACTAAATTTGATGTTTCACTTACTGCTACTGGATATCATTAGTAAACAACAAACAAATGGCAGCTTCATCTGCTCTTAGAATCAAAGCTACCTCACAATGGAGAGCCTCCGTTCTTAATCTTTTCAATCTTACTCCTAAAAACATTGACTACATCTCTCCTCTCCTCCATTTCAACAGAAAATTTAATGTCGAATTTCCATCTAGAGATTTATGGACGTCAGGTGATCCTTCATTGGGTAAGTGAGTAACCATTTTTATTGACGGATTCAAAACAAATAATGGTGTAGACAGTGGAGTTTATTTAGAGGAACTGAATAAATTTTCCTACTTTAGACTTCCGAATCATTGTAGTGTTTTTCAGGCGGAAATTATCGTCATTAGGGAAGCTATAGCTTGTTTGAATGTGAATGATGTATTTGGCAGCAATATATACATACTAACAGACAGTAAAGTTGCTTTAAAGTCCTTGAGTTCAGTCCAAATTACATCTAGGACGGTTTTTGACTGCTACACATCTCTAAACTAATCTCTAATCTGGGATCTGGGGATATTTTCGACAATTGTAAAGCAAACGAACTAGCCAGTAAGGGTGCTTCAGAATATCACTCGGAACACCCAAGTAATCTTAATAAATATCGTTAACATCATGCGAATTGTTACTAAATTCTTTCTGTGCTAAAATTTTTAATAAAAGATGGAAAGACAACGATATGCAGGCACCTGTATACAAGCTGGCCATTTTCAACAAAATGAAAATCCAAAATTCTCACTGAGATCTACCGTAGAGATATCAGTCTTTTGGTGAGTTTACTTACAGAACACTGCAAACTAGGGAACCATGCTAGAAGATTAAATCTACCTTTCAATCATACCTGTCGCCTCTCATCTCCTTTTCTTGAGGATCTTGATCAATTACAAGACCCGACACTAAACAACATTTTGTACGTCGCCTTAAGTTATAAACGTTAAAACAATATGCCGCATTAATAACTAGTAATAAGTTTATAATGCTAACAAATACTAATTAATTCTCCGTATATGTACCTAAATTTACTATTATTGATAACAGACTGTTTTATTAATATACTCGTATATGAAAATAAATACACCTTCAGTTTTTGCATATTAATTTGTGCATTTAATAGCAATTATTATTGTTAATATCTAAATATTTATTACTTGTTTTTTCATGACAATAGTGGTTAATATATTTTGGAATATTAGACGTAGGCATTGGGTAGAGTAATACAAACAATAGACGCGAATTTACTTATCTAAATGAATGTTAACATATAAACAATACATTGCTTAATAAATAAATAGTATCTTAATTTTGGAAAACTTAAAAATTATAGTAATGATGAATATTAATATATATAGTATTAATATAAAAATGTATCCACTTAAGATGTTAAAAAATTCCATTGTGTAATTATGATCAGAAACTCCAGTTTCCAGTGTGTTATTATAAAATTATCACTTTATAATGTAATTTTTTTAACATACCGCACAATTCTATCTTAAGTTTATATATTTGAATGGCTGTAATTACTAGGAAAAATGCAACATTGTAAAAGATTACTAATATTAAAACATATGAAAAAATAATTTAGTTGTGGACCATAAATTAGTGTATAATTTATTTTTTCTTTCGTTTTGCATTTTTATCCACAAGCATCATTTCAGTTTTACGTTTTTGATTAGTTTTAGATTGCGGAGTATTCGTTGGTGTGCCCGAATTTTTAGCAGTCTTCTTCTTTTTCTCTTGACGTTCTTTTTCTTCAAGTTCAAGATTTTCACGCTCAATTAAAGTGATAAGAGTATTGCAGCGACGCTGCAACTCCAATGCTGTACGTGATTTTATAAACCAATCAAATCGAAACTGCGCAGAGCAACTGTTAAAGAAATCGTTTGAATTTATTCTATTTTATAAAACAAGTGTTATATATTACCGAATTCCAGCACGTAATTCCTCATAGACATTTTCTTTATCAAAACCCAATTTATGCAACATACAAACCAAATAGCGGTCTTCATTTTCGGTATAGTTTTTTCCTTTATTGTTTCCATATTGTAAACGTAACTGATGGAAAGGGGCGCGATAGCGACACATCTACAATTTTTGTAATATATATATTATATTTATCATTTCAAAAATATATATGAAATCTAAATCCTCTTACTGTTAAAATTTTTAATTTGTTATTTATTAATAAAACAAAATAATAAAAAATAATAGAAAAAAATTTTTGTCTCTAGATATATGAAATTGAAACAAATTGATATTCGATTTCTAATTTACAATTGATTTGAATTTATTTACCCTATGAGAATTATTACCAATAGTTGACAAATCTAATATTCTTTCTTAGATCCTCAACTTGATTAATAGCCAATCATCAGAGCTCCTAGATGGCTTCAATTAATTGTCCCTATCATTTACCTCTCAATTCTAAGTTTTGGACCGGCGACTATTACACGTACAAAACCTCACTATTAATGTTTTTTTGCATGAAAATATTCTTATTTAGTATATTTCCTATAAACATATGCAGTAGTAATTTGCACAATATAAAATAAATATAAAATATATATAAAACAAAAACATTATATGTACTTTACGAAGTATAATACATATATTATATATAATATTATATATAAAATATTTAATATATAAAATGTATGAAAGAGTTAAAAATATATAAAATATGTAAATAAAATATTAAAAAAATTTCTTAAATTCATTCCTTGCATCATAATTAAAAAAAAAAAAAAACAAATATTAATTTTACTCATACCTTTTGATCTAAAGCCTTTTTAATAGACAAGCGTCTTTGAATTTTAGCTTCACCGCGTTCAATTTGTCCCATGATACGCTCAATATCTTGCAGCTCATGGCATCGCTCCCAAAATACAGCATTATATTCTATAACCTCTTCAGGCGTCTTTCCTTCAACATCTTTTGAAATATTTTCTATATCATCTCGACCATATTTTTCATTAGCTTTAATAAACTGATTAAAATCACGTTTTGTCCATGTAGTAAAACCCTGAGTTAATAAGGATTCTTTTTCAACAATTTCTTCCTCACTCAACGGTTCGGCCTCATCAATTTTACGTTGTTCTTCACGTTGTACTTTAGATGCTTCAGAGCCAAGTTCGGGATTTTTTGGCACTTTATACCCAACCGTTTTACGAAAATAGTAAATTTCTTGATCAAGTAACTCAAACAAGCGCGGTGGGAAGAATTGAAAATCTTGCACTATAGGTTGTTTCGGTGGACGTGGTGCTTTTGGCGCTTTTGGTTCAGATACTCGCAATGCTTCTCGGAAGTAAGCATCCACAGCATAATTGGCTTTGCGTTCACGTTTTGGTGGCTCAATCCAATCACCCAAAGCATTCAGTTTTTGTTTTTCACGATAATCTTCGCCTTCAAATTGGTATACTGAAGTGCTAGCACCTTCACCATTAGTATCAACCGTAAATGTACGTAATGAACTCTCTCCCAACTGATCTAATTTTGCTTTTTCTTCTGCTGTTTTAGCTTCACCACGCTCTAATATTGTATCTATGTCTTCGTCTGTCAATTCAGAATCTTTCGAAGCAAAGACATGATTTGCACCGAAACGTATAATATTTAACATTTCATCTTTATTTAGTTGATTTGTGCGATTGTCAACTAAACGACCCTGCTGTATTACCATTTTGTCTAGACGCAATTTAACTTCAGCACGTTCAACAATTTTTTCTTCCACCGTGTTTTCTGTTATGAACCTAAACACACGTACTTGCTTCTTTTGGCCAATACGATGTGCGCGATCCATAGCCTATTCAAAAATAAATATATTTCAAGTTATTGTATTTTTATGTGTAAAACAAATTTATTCCTTACTTGCAAATCCATTTGAGGATTCCAATCAGAGTCATAAATTATAACAACATCGGCAGTAGCTAAATTAATACCCAAACCACCAGCACGTGTAGACAACATGAAAATGAATTTGACACTGTTGTCCATATTATATTCTTGAATTTGTCTATTTCGATCTTCATGTGGAGTTTTACCATCAAGTCGACAATATTGATAATTATGCCACAAACAATAATCTTCTAAAATGTCCAGCATGCGTGTCATTTGTGAAAAAATCAGCACTCTGGAACCTTGAGCTTGAAGTTTTGGTAATAATTTATCCAGAATAACCATTTTACCGGAATTAAAAACTAAATGAGTATCTGTGGTATATGGTGGGCCCGGTTCAGCACCATCGAACAGATATGGGTGATTTGTACATTTACGCAACTGCATCAAAATGTTTTGT
>NC_051847.1:236555392-236564152 GCF_002237135.1 Teleopsis dalmanni | reverse complement strand
GCTTCTAAAAATTTTTAAATAAAAGCGTTTTATTGTGGTTGGTCTGATAGCTGAAAAAATTTTTCAACTTAAATAATACGAAACCAGATGATAAACAAACTTAATCATTAATAATAAATTATTTATGCAATAATATTTTTGTGAAACAATATAGGCATCAGCATTGTACGATTCCTTTATATAATTTCTTCACATAACAGTTCATATGTTAGCATAAGCAGAGAACTCTCTTGTTAAGATTATGGAATCAAATTAGTATAAAATATAGAGAACATAAAATTCTCAAAAGTATTCCATTAAACACTTTTGACAAATTATTTTTTGTGCACATATTATATACAATCTCTACTTCATATTTTATATAAAATAAAATATTTGAAAAATTTTACAAATATAGTTTGGAGTATGAAAAGATATCAAGCATTTTTATATTCTACTATTTTACTTGTATAATAGACCTAAACTGCAGCATTTCTATATAAGAGACTGTCATTAACGCAAGGACCAAACTGTTTGAAATATTTTGATAATAATATTCTAATGTTATTTCTGGAGAAAAATATGTTTGCTAATGAAAAAACGATTCCAAAAAAAAATGTTAATGAAAATCTCTTTAAAAATATTGAAAATCAATCTAGTATAACAAACATGTAGTCAATAATAATATAATAATGATTTTTAGTCAAGCTCCTACCATATAAGAGAAAATAATAATATTATTTCTAACATAATATTGCAAACAATTGGTGGAAAATTTGTCCTACTCGTATTTTATCAGTATAATTAGAAGTAAAAATTATTGTAGTGACTGTCAAGTGAAATGAAAAATACTATTATATGTTATATAAAAAGAAAAATAGAAGAAAATCATATGGAAATAAAATTTAAATTAAAAGGAAGTGATCTATGTACTTGATAATACACTAGCATATTTTTGATATGTTCCATTAAGGTTTTTAATATAAAGTGATTTTATTCGTTTATAGTACTGTACAAAATGTTAGAAATTCGACTACGTGTTACAATCTTCATTGCACTTGTTAAACTGAACGTTTTTATAGATAAAAACAAGGCCGTTGTTGTTAACGGTTTATATGAGAGCGGGTTGAATTGCAAATCCAAAACGAATTTTACCGATTATCTTATTTTAAAGAATGAGTCAAATGTATTACAACAATTTCCGAATTTCTATACTCGTATATTGACCTTTTAGCAATCAGTTTAAAGGGCAAAATTTAGTATAAATACTTAAATAATTCAATTTATTTATCAGTTCAACAATTAGTTTCCAACAGCAGAGTTATCTTATCCATTGTATAATATTTGAGTATAGTCTTAAAATCAAAAAATTTTATAATGAAACTACTAAGCATTGGTGGATTAGCTTTTGTACTTGTTGGATTGGCTTCAGCAGGACATCATCATGGTGGTGGTGGTGGTGGTGGTGTTGGTCATGGTGGTTCTGTTAGTTATAGCGTTGTAACAAAGCACGACGATTCACATGGACACGGTGGTCACAGTGGTCATGGCGGTCATGGTGGTCATGATGGCCATCATGAACATAGCAGTTATGTTATAACTTCGCATGGTGGAGGACATGACGGCGGACATGGTGGATATGATGGTGGACATGGTGGTCATGATGGCGGTCACGATGGAGGACACCATGGCGGTCACGAAGCTCACCATTATCCTAAATATGAGTTCAGTTATGGTGTTGAAGATAAACATCATGGAGATAAAAAAAGTCAATGGGAACATCGTGATGGTGATCATGTGAAAGGTAATGAAGTACATTTGTATATAATTTTATTAACATATTCACATAATATAATTTTTTGCATTGTTTTTATAGGTAGTTACTCACTTAAGGAAGCTGATGGCACTACTCGTGTTGTAGAATACACTGCTGATAAACACAGTGGATTCAATGCTAAGGTCCATAAAATCGGACATGCCCACGGTGGTCATGATGGAGGTTACGATCATGGTCACGGACATGGTCATGGTCATGGACATGGTGGTCATGGAAGCAGTTACGTTAATGTTAAACAACATCATTAAATGCAAAAGAATTTCATATTGAAAAACTATAGAATATATATCAGTGCAAACTGTTAAAATAGTTGTTTAATATGTAAATAATAAATACGAGTATTCATATAGGAATAAAAATGTTTTACTTTGAAAATGTTTACGATATGAGATATAGTGTTTAATTTGTTAAATTTTTGATTACAATATTGAAATGGAAATTGCTTTCGAATAAATGGATTACATCTGTATATCATTTACTAAGTACCCAATAATTACAAAACTTTTAAGAGAAGGGTGAAAAATAGCTATTTGGTTCTTTGTTTTTTTAAAGTATTAGTCAATTTATTAGTCAATATAATTATAGATTTGTTGTAAATTCGTTCCAAACTGAAACAAAACTTCACTAATTTAACGAGAATAAACTATGAAGAAGTTACCAATATATTAATTTAGATTATTTATCTTATTTAACGTCTCCGTATTAGGAAGTATTTGAAACACGCTCAAATATTTTAAACATTATATGTTTTTAGAAAATAAATTATAAATATTTTGTAGAAATTTTAAGAAAATAGCTTGTTTGCATTTACATTTTGAGTCTGTTTGTTTTGAAATCATCTTTGTTGTATTAAATTTGAAGATCAGTCAATAAATTATTTATGCAATAATATTTTTGTGAAGCAATATAAGCATCAGCATTGTACGATTCCTTTATATAATTACTTCACATAACAGTTCATATGTTAGCATAAGTAGAGAACTCTCTTGTTAAGATTATGGAATCAAATTAGTATAAAATATAGAGAACATAAAATTCTCAAAAGTATTCCATTAAACACTTTTGACAAATTATTTTTTGTGCACATATTATATACAATCTCTACTTCATATTTTATATAAAATAAAATATTTGAAAAATTTTACAAATATAGTTTGGAGTATGAAAAGATATCAAGCATTTTTATATTCTACTATTCTACTTGTATAATAGACCTAAACTGCAGCATTTCTATATAAGAGACTGTCATTAACGCAAGGACCAAACTGTTTGAAATATTTTGATAATAATATTCTAATGTTATTTCTGGAGAAAAATATGTTTGCTAATGAAAAAACGATTCCAAAAAAAATGTTAATGAAAATCTCTTTAAAAATATTGAAAATCAATCTAGTATAACAAACATGTAGTCAATAATAATATAATAATGATGTTTAGTCAAGCTCCTACCATATAAGAGAAAATAATAATGTTATTTCTAACATAATATTGCAAACAATTGGTGGAAAATGTCCTACTCGTATTTTATCAGTATAATTAGAAGTAAAAATTATTGTAGTGACTGTCAAGTGAAATGAAAAATACTATTATATGTTATATAAAAAGAAAAATAGAAGAGAATCATATGGAAATAAAATTTAAATTAAAAGAAAGTGATCTATGTACTTGATAATACACTAGCATATTTTTGATATGTTCCATTAAGGTTTTTAATATAAAGTGATTTTATTCGTTTATAGTACTGTACAAAATGTTAGAAATTCGACTATGTGTTACAATCTTCATTGCACTTGTTAAACTGAACGTTTTTATAGATAAAAACAAGGCCGTTGTTGTTAACGGTTTATATGAGAGCGGGTTGAATTGCAAATCCAAAACGAATTTTACCGATTATCTTATTTTAAAGAATGAGTCAAATGTATTACAACAATTTCCGAATTTCTATACTCGTATATTGACCTTTTAGCAATCAGTTTAAAGGGCAAAATTTAGTATAAATACTTAAATAATTCAATTTATTTATCAGTTCAACAATTAGTTTCCAACAGCAGAGTTATCTTAACCATTGTATAATATTTGAGTATAGTCTTAAAATCAAAAAATTTTATAATGAAACTACTAAGCATTGGTGGATTAGCTTTTGTACTTGTTGGATTGGCTTCAGCAGGACATCATCATGGTGGTGGTGGTGATGGTGGTGGTCATGGTGGTTCTGTTAGTTATAGCGTTGTAACAAAGCACGACGATTCACATGGACACGGTGGTCACGGTGGTCATGGTGGTCATGGTGGTCATGGTGGTCATGGTGGTCATGGTGGTCATGGTGGTCATGATGGCCATCATGAACATAGTAGTTATGTTATAACTTCGCATGGTGGAGGACATGACGGCGGACATGGTGGATATGATGGTGGACATGGTGGTCATGATGGCGGTCACGATGGAGGACACCATGGCGGTCACGAAGCTCACCATTATCCTAAATATGAGTTCAGTTATGGTGTTGAAGATAAACATCATGGAGATAAAAAAAGTCAATGGGAACATCGTGATGGTGGCCATGTGAAAGGTAATGAAGTACATTTGTATATAATTTTATTAACATATTCACATAATATGATTATTTACATTGTTTTTATAGGTAGTTACTCACTTAAGGAAGCTGATGGCACTACTCGTGTTGTAGAATACACTGCTGATAAACACAGTGGATTCAATGCTAAGGTCCATAAAATCGGACATGCCCACGGTGGTCATGATGGAGGTCACGATCATGGTCACGGACATGGTCATGGTCATGGACATGGTGGTCATGGAAGCAGTTACGTTAATGTTAAACAACATCATTAAATGCAAAAGAATTTCATAGTGAAAAACTATAGAATATATATCAGTGCAAACTGTTAAAATAGTTGTTTAATATGTAAATAATAAATACGAGTACTCATATAGGAATAAAAATGTTTTACTTTGAAAATGTTTACGATATAAGATATAGTGTTTAATTTGTTAAATTTTTAATTACAATATTGAAATGGAAATTGCTTTCAAATAAGTGGAGTACATCTGTATATCATTTACTAAGTACCCAATAATTATAAAACTTTTAAGAGAAGGGTGAAAAATAGCTATTTGGTTCTTTGTTTTTTTAAAGTATTAGTCAATTTATTAGTCAATATAATTATAGATTTGTTGTAAATTCGTTCCAATTTGAAACAAAACTTCACTAATTTAACGAGAATAAACTATGAAGAAGTTACCAATATATTAATTTAGATTATTTATCTTATTTAAAGTCTTCGTATTAGGAAGTATTTGAAACACGCTCAAATATTTTAAACATTATATGTTTTTAGAAAATAAATTATAAATATTTTGTAGAAATTTTAAGAAAATAGCTTGTTTGCATTTACATTTTGAGTCTGTTTGTTTTGAAATCGTCTTTGTTGTATTAAATTTGAAGATCAGTCAATAAATTATTTATTTAAGTTGAAAAATTTTTTCAGCTATCAGACCAACCACAATAAAACGCTTTTATTTAAAAATTTTTAGAAGCAGATATTTCGTTCTTTATTTTAGAACATCTTCAGTGCTATAATAATTATACAAAAAAATTACAAAATAAAACTTATAAAAGTTACACATTACAATTAAAATATTACCTTAATTTTTTAATAAAAAGCTTAACTTAAGGTTTATAAAATTACAATTAAAAACAATATATACGTAAAGTAACATATATATAAAATGACACTATTAAAGGCACAAATATTAAATTAACAATAATTATTTTTGTTTTTAACATCACATATGTTCGATATCAGACAATAATAAACATAGAAACAAAAATAAGGAAAATGGAATTATAAAATCTATTTTGTTATGTCAAAAACTTTAGTACAACTTATATAGTTGTCTTTGTTTAATAAATTTAAAAAATATAATATACATTATTATTATTTCTCTTAAAACATCTCAGAATCAATATCAAACGGTCAAATTATTTTCTTTCTTCTTTTTTTTTTTTTTTGTTTTCTTTTAACCGATATTTGTCAAGTATATTAGAATAAAGAGCACTGAAATTCTCTGTGTCTTTTTTAAAATTCACCACCTGGTTGTAATTTAATATAATGTGTATGACTTCAGCTAGTACTCTTTTTTGGTAATTATTTTCAATTTCAAGAATTGAAGCATCTTCGAAATTGAAAGTATGTTTAGCTGAATGATGATGTTCAGATAAGGCTGTTTTTTTATAATCATCAGTGCGTCTGCACGTACTTTTATGCTCACTTAACCTTTTTGATAATTTTTGTTTCGTCATTCCTATATAAGATTTACTGCAATCATTACAATTAATCTTATATATTAGATTAGACAAATTTTCTTTTTTCTCTTGATCTTTCAGCTTTGAGAAAAAAACATTGGTTGTTTTTAAATTATATAATACAACGTCAATAATTTGTTCTTCTTTGAAAAGTTTCGAAATTTTTTGAGATAAACCAGGAATGTTTGGAAAAGTGCACCTTTTTTTAATATTGTTAGAATTGCTCACTGTTGTGTTTTTAACTAATTGTGTATGTTTATTTGATAATAATATTTTGTTAACGAAATATTTAGGATAGTTATTATTATTTAGTATTTTTTTAATTTGTTTAATATTATCTTCCATAAATATTTCATCACTTAAAGCTTTAACTCTGCTTATAAAGTTTCTAACAGTGTTGACTTTTTGGTGTATTGGATGATTAGATAAAAAATTCAGTAATCTACCTGAAGATGTCGGTTTTTTATACCAGTTGGTGATAATCTTTTTGTCATTTCTTATGACCATAATATCTAAGAAAGGAATTTTTCCATCCTTTTCAATTTCATATGTAAATTGAATGTGTGGATTCACATTGTTAAAAGCTGTAACCGTATTATTAACTTCGTCTTTGGGTATTGCAAATAACGTATCATCAACATAATACATAGCCAATGTTACTTCAAATGGTAATTTATTTAAAACTGTTGATATTATAAACTCCATAATGAAGTTAGCTAGTGATGGTGATGCCGGATTTCCCATTGATGTACCGTCCAATTGATGAATAATTTTATTATTGAATTTAAAAAAGCTATTGTTAAAAATAAATAAAATTATTTCTATGAATATGTCTTTTGGAATTGCCGTAAAACAACTTATAAAACACCAGTATTTTTTAATCATTTCTACCATCAAGGTTTTGGGAATGCTAGGAAACAGGGATATTACATCTAATGATATTAATATGTATCCATCTGGAATATTCGTTTTCTTTAAAATCTCAATTGCTTCGAATGAGTTTTTAATACTCCGGTGGAAAGTGGAACATATTTTTGAGAAAATTTTATGAATAAATGTAGATAAGTTGTATGTAGGTGAGTTAATGTTACTAATCACAGGTCTATAAGCTATTTTTTGTATAATTATTATAGCACTGAAGATGTTCTAAAATAAAGAACGAAATATCTGCTTCTAAAAATTTTTAAATAAAAGCGTTTTATTGTGGTTGGTCTGATAGCTGAAAAAAATTTTTCAACTTAAATAATACGAAACCAGATGATAAACAAACTTAATCATGAATACTAATGGCTTCTTTATGGAAATAAAAACAAAATTTGGTTACAAGAACATGTTACTATTAAAACAATTAATGAACTTAAGCAAAACATTGGCAAATTATAACAACAGAAGAATTTTCTTGCTCAAATGTAGACAAAAAAATATAATACCTTCACATATAAAAAATAATATTAACTGCATATTCACTATTACAACAGACAATCATCCGTATAAGAATAAAGCTGACAATATTTTAAAAAAATTTAGACGATCAATTTTAAACTTGGAAATCAAAATAACAATATGGAAAATTGATATTACTAACAAAGAAATAATCAAAATAAAATCTGAACTTAGACAAAACATTGATACAATAACTTTAGATAACTTTTATATAAGATTAAAACATAGATACAACTCGTTGTTTGATAAAGTTAAGAAATCAAATTGTAAAAAATTCGAAAATCTGATAAAAAAACATGACACATTTACAATTACTTGTAGAAAGGAATTTATTCATAATTATACCGATATTGAACTTCCTCCACCAGTCCAAAGAATTATAGGAATGGGTCCAAAATTTTCTCTACAATTGGAAACAAAAGATGTCAACATGACTACTATTATTAAAGATTTTGAATATTGTGTACAACAACATCCGTATAACAATAATAAATTAGACCAATTGAGAATGAAAGGAATAAATATGATTACCAATTTTTATTCAAATGGACAATTACTTAATAAAACCAATAGTATGAAAAAAGACATAAATGCTACGAAAAAATTTTTACATGATAACAACAACATTTTTGTAAAAAGAGCAGATAAGGGAAATTCTACTGTCATTTTATATAAGGAAGAATATTTCCAATATATGACAGAGATGTTTAGTGATGAAAATAAGTATGAAGTTGTAAATAAAGATCCTACCACATCAATTGAGACTAAAAGTAATGCAATTATTGATTCACTATCAAAAGCGGGAATCATCGAAAAAACCGAAGTGTATAAATTAAAAAAACATAACAGTATATGCCCCAAAGCATATGGTCTCAGAAAAACTCATAAAGTAGGAAAAATAGCTTATAGACCTGTGATTAGTAACATTAACTCACCTACATACAACTTATCTACATTTATTCATAAAATTTTCTCAAAAATATGTTCCACTTTCCACCGGAGTATTAAAAACTCATTCGAAGCAATTGAGATTTTAAAGAAAACGAATATTCCAGATGGATACATATTAATATCATTAGATGTAATATCCCTGTTTCCTAGCATTCCCAAAACCTTGATGGTAGAAATGATTAAAAAATACTGGTGTTTTATAAGTTGTTTTACGGCAATTCCAAAA
>NC_051847.1:236549801-236555292 GCF_002237135.1 Teleopsis dalmanni | reverse complement strand
AAACAATGGAAAAAAATATTGATCAAAGAGTTTGCATCAAATTTTGTGTTTCGAACGAATTTTCGTGTGCAGAATCGTTGCGAATGCTACAAAAGGCTTATGGGGAATCAGTTTTATCGAAAACTCAAGTTTATGAGTGGTACAAAGCCTTTCAGGACTGTCGTACGACCGTCGAAGACATGCCGCGTTCTGGACGACCTTCGACCTCTACCACCGACGAAAACATTGAAAAGGCAAAGGAAATCGTGTTCAAAAATCCTCATGTGAGTGTTAGAGAGATAGCACGAGAGCTAGGCATCGGTCGTGAGATGGCTCGTTTGATTTTGGTGGACAATTTGTGTATGCGACGTGTCAACGCTCGGCTTTTTCCGATTCACCTCAATTTGTTCCAAAAACACCATCGTGGACAGGTCTCGTTAGACATGCTTGATCGTGCCAATTCCGATCCAACTTTCATGGAACGCATCATAACGGGTGACGAGACATGGGTCTACGAGTACGACATGCAAACAAGCCAACAATCATCGGAATGGAGAGGAAAAGACGAGCCGAAACCGAAAAAACCACGCCAAAGTCGCTCGAAAATCAAGGCAATGCTGATTGTTTTCTTCGATATTCGTGGTGTGGTGCATCATGAATTCGTCCCTGAAGGACAAACAGTCAATAAAGCCTATTATTTGACTGTTTTAAGACGTTTGCGTGAAAATATCCGCCGTAAACGGCCTCAATTGTGGAAGGATAATTCATGGATTTTTCATGACGATAATGCTCCCTCGCACCGAGCCAACATTATCAACGATTTTAAGGCCAAACATTCAATAAATACCATCGAACAGCCCCCGTATTCACCTGATCTTGCACCGTGTGACTTTTTCCTGTTTCCCAAACTCAAATTACCACTCAGAGGAACGCGTTTTGAATCCATAGAAGACGTAAAACAGAATTCGCAGAGGAAACTCAAAGCCATACCGGAAAGCGCCTATAAAAAATGTTTTGATGATTGGAAGAAACGTTGGCATTTGTGTATCGCTTCTAATGGAGCATATTTTGAAGGAGATAAAATAAATATTGATGAAGATTAAGAATTTTGCGTTTTATTTAAAATTTCCGGAAACTTTTCGGTCACAATGTATACACAAACAACTAACCATCATTACTCTGCATTTTGTAACGTTTTCTCTCTATTTTATTATTATTATTATTAAGAGTGAAGTGAATAAAATCGTCAAATCTCAAATATTAAACAGAAGCTAAACAATCCCGCATATAGTGTGTATAGTTTTTTTTTTTTTTTAAATTTGAACAAATTTTTAATAACACCATGCATGGCGTCTGATTAATAAATTATAAATCTTTACAGAGGTCTAGAGATCTTTGCATATGCAATGCAATTTTAAATACCTTACAATGCGTTTTTTATATACCATTAAAACAAATAATTGTATTGAAAATTAATAATTAGTGTACAAAATTACTATAATAAGCAAGATAACATCGTTGTTGTTGCCATTTTTTTTTGTTGTAAATAATATTTAAATTTGCATTCTTACTTTTTGTTCTCATACGCTTTTTTCAACTGTTGAGACGGCTAAGAACTGTAGAGACGGTTTTTCCAGATAGATAATGAGATATGGAAGTCAATCCTAACATATAAAACGTCATAGTCGTACTAGCCTTTGTACAATAAGACCATGTTAAACGGTCTTATAACCAAGAACGTAGTACTGCAAAGCCAGCCGCTGTTCTTTTCGGTCAATGGTGTATAGCATAACACGTAAAAAACCTGCTCCTTTCGTTCAATACTTCTTTTAAAAGTTGCAGAAACTTGAACGAAGAAGAAACAGTCACTCATTTTTCTGCGAATGCCCAGCTTTAACTAACAAAAAGAACGGATGTTTAGGAAAATTTTCTTTCTTTACTTTCTTGACAGTATGTCGGAGCAAAGGTTTTGCTAATGAGTAAGATTTTTTTAAATTATATAAATTCAGCTTGCTGTATTTAGCTTATCTGTAGGGGTTTCTTGCAAGGAATTTGGTATTAAAACGACAAATAACTACGAATTATCTGAGGCGAAAGGTCAGCCTCTGCAACTACCTAACCAACAGGCCCTTCTGTACGCATCTACAATCACATTATATCTTCATCAATGTTTTAAAAAAGAATATTTTTAGTAATTAACACATTGGGAAGACTTTAAAGAACCTTTTTTTAAATTAATTAATATTTTTTATTTTAACTTAATAGTTTCAAATTATTAATTAATTTAACTATGTGCACTTTACGTTTTTAAAAATGTTTATATTTTTACCGTAAATAAACGCTATTTCATGCAAGTCAATTTTAGTGGTATATTATATTATTTAATATTTACCTATACATTTGTGTGCCTCCTTAAAAACCTTTTTTGGCCTGTCTACCTTTTCTGTAAGAAGTAACTGACTACCTTTTCTTTCAATTATTTGTTTTCTTAATTTGTAAAGGCATTTTTCAATTCACCATCTACAACCCTCGGGACTGCCACGTGCCAATAGAGTGACAGACTTCGGTACTTCAAAAAACAAATAAATGAACTACTTAGGGATGATCTCCATAGGCTCTTTGATTCTTCTTTCTTAATAAGTACATGTGCACCGTTGCAATGAAACCAAAAATAGCAATTGATATATTGCAAAAGATTGTACAACTAAGCAAATGTTCAAAAAGATTATAATTTATGCTGTTAGTGTTGTTTTTGTAGTAGTTTCTCCATTCTGAAGATACCTAATTGGTTTGTCTTCGTTGAAAACAAAAACGTTCCGATGGGAGTTGTGATCAGCACTTCGTTATCCATGGTGACTAGCTTCAACGCCGCGTATAGTATCGCTTGCTCTTGGAAACATGTTATAATTTTCAGAGACTTTATATTTTTATTGTATGGTAGGAAGTATAAAATTATTTTGTATTTTGTTTAATTTCGCAGAATACAGAATAGAGTATTTTAATTTTTAATTATATATTATTTGCAATTAAACATAAAAATTAACTCGAAAAAGAATATAAAATTTTAAGTCTCTTATTTCGTACCCTAATTAATAATATTTATAAGTTAATAATTTATTTTTTAATAGTCTTAAGTTCGAATTAGTTGATAAATTATATTAATTCATAGATATATAATCTAGTGCATTCTCTGTTTATCTTTAATATCATCACATTATATATATGACTGATTAAAATTTTTAATATTTAATTTTTTTTTTTTTTTTTTCAGAATATATGAAGGAACGCAAACGTCTCGCACAAACTCCTAAGAAAATGTCACCACCATCAAAACGCATGCGTACTTCATCTGGCAGTGGCGTCTCTTCAAGTACCAACAGTCACTTAAGTCAAATGTTCGGCTTTAGTGGAAATATTACTTTCAAAAGATCATATGCAAAATAAACTCAAATTTTTCTCGTCAACTTTACATATATTTAAGTATAAACTATTTTGTATACCCTATATGTATATTCCAATTGTAAATATATACATATACATATATATGTATATTTCGATTTAAATTATAAGTACATAATTTCAATTAAGAAATTGCCATAAATATTAGTGATTAGTTATAAAAATTTTATATACAAAAAACTATTAATCAAAGACAATTTTCTATTGGTAAAATCTAAAACTCTCAGTTTTATAAAAATTAACTAAAGAAACTAAAATAAGAACAAATCAAGTAATTATATGCATTATGTATATAACTTATATATATATATATATACTGAGCAAAGTATTTACTTTAATATAACTATATTCATATAAAATTTTGAAATTTTTTTACATGATCACATATTTATAATGCACAATTATTGTATTTTTATATAATTTGTATAAAACTAACAATAGAACTTTTCTCATGCTATAATTGAACTCATACATCCTTAACATCCCTTTAAGCTATTAAGTCAAACTTATACACAAAGCTACCAGTGGTACAAAGCAATATTTTTAAATGGTGTAAATATATATGTACATATAATAAATATAAAAAATGTTTTGCTATTTATTAAATGCTGCCCTTGTTATTATGTAAAATATTAAAAATTTCATAAAATTTTTACAAATCGTGAATTTGTTAATAACTTTATGTTATAACGACGGCTGCGTTAAAGGCACTAAACTATTTAAATTTTTAATATAACTTTTTTATGAAATATATTTATTACTTAATAAGCAATTAAAATTAATTATTAAATAATAATTTTAATTGTATATTGAAATTACAAGATTGCGAGTTTATGAAATTATTTTTTTGTGAAATAACTCGAAATTTTCTTATTTTTTTTTATATCATAATTTATTTTAAAGTGGCAAATCCTATTATAATGATATATTTATGATAGTCATTTGTTACTTACATATGTTTTTGTGTTCGAATACTTTGAGCTATATGCAAAATATAAGAAAACTTAACTACATATGTACATATATATTTACATTAATTTATACAGTTTTTTAGTACAAAATTTGAATATTAGATTACACTATAAGATTTGTTTGCATTTTGTAATTTTCAAATAACGAATCAATCAGTGTAATATATTTATTCTATTGTATATTTTTTTTACTTATTTTGTTAATAATTTCCTTTAAATTGCATATGTATATGCGTTAATGTGTGTTTATATACATATATTAGTATAATGCAAATTAAACCGAAATTAATATCTATTTGTTACCAGAAAATATTTTTTTTACATGAAAAAAGTATTTTTTTTATAGTAATAAAAAAATAATTTTATTTTATAGTAAAAGAAAATGCATTTTCTTTAGTAAAAACAAATATATTTTTTTATAGTGAAAATATTTGTTTTTATTAGAAAATATATTATATTTCGTTTAAAAAAAAATTAATTTAATTAATGGAGAAAAAAATATTTTCTATTTAACATTTTATGCAAACATTTTTTTTTAAATATATTTTGTTGAATTACTTTTTATTTATTATTTACAAACAGTTAAATTTATATGCTGTGTAAAGAACTATTTTTTAATTAGGCAGAGCCCAACCGAAAACTGTAACTCTTTTTTTTAACGATCAATTGTAATGAATTAAAGTAAGAAAATAACCAACAGTAAAAGAACGTTTATAATTAAATAAATAAATGAGTAAACTAAGTAATTATGTTTTTCTCTGGCTTGTTTTACAATTTTTAGTTTATATATACGCATGTATGCTGCGTGTAGGTTTTATTAACTATTAATTAAATTTGAACAATTATAAAACCTATCCAAAACCCATGCTTAGGAATCCATTTGTTGTATTAGTGGGTGCTTATATAATTAAAAAAAAAAAATAGTCCAAAATTTATTTCAATTAAAGTCATATTGGGATAATCTAAAACTAATAACTATATTTTTATGTTTTTTATTTAATAATGTAATAATGTAAAAATTGTATCACCGATCAATCCATAGATTTTATTTATTATTAACTAATAAATTCTACATGTAAACT
>NC_051847.1:236546921-236549701 GCF_002237135.1 Teleopsis dalmanni | reverse complement strand
TAGAAAACAAAGAAACTTGTTCAGCTGTGTTTCTGGATATATCAAAGGCTTTTGATGGGGTTTGGCACTCTGGCCTGATATATAAGTTAAACACTATCCTGCCACAGCAATATTGTAAACTACTGGAATCGTATATTGGCGAAAGGTACTATCGAGTTAAACTACTTGACGCGTATTCGAAATTATATCCTATAAATCGCGGGGTCCCTCAGGGGAGTATACTAGGCCCATTGCTGTACCTGCTGTACACATATGATTTGCCAGTGAATCCAAGATGTATTGTTGGAACTTTTGCAGACGACACGGTATTAATGGCTACAGGTCCAAACAACAAGGTGTCTACCACTAAGCTTCAAATCGCTCTACAAGAAATTGAACAATGGACAAATAAATGGAAGCTGATAGTAAACAGTTCAAAATCTAATCATGTAGACTTTACTAACAAAAGAGAAAATCAAATTGCATTATTTCTAAATAGCGTTAAAATTCCAGTTGCAAATTCTGCGAAATATCTAGGTATGACTCTAGATGCCAAACTGAGATGGAAGGTACACGTCAAGAAAAAATTAAATGAACTAAAAATAAGATACAAAAAGTTAACTTGGCTTATTGGAAGGAGATCTAAATTATCTCAGCAAAACAAGCTTATGATCTATAAACAAGTCTTCAAGCCGGTCTGGCTCTATGGCGTCCAAATCTGGGGTTGTGCGAAGAAACATATAATAGATATGATGCAAAGATTTCAAAACAAAGCAATCAGAGATGCAGTTAACGCTCCGTGGTACGTGCGAAATTCTGATTTACATCGTGACCTAAAAATACCTACTGTCAAACAAGAAATTCAGAAGGCTGCTAAAAAACATTATGACAGGCTGAGACAACACTTAAACAGCACCATTCCAGCGCTACTTTGTGATGTCACTCACAGACGCTTATGCCGCTTCAAACCTAATGACCTTTTGAGGCGTTTCAACCAGCAAGGTGATGACTAGTTCGTATCTATATGCTCACCCTAGATAGACTTAGATAAATTTACTTGTAATAAAAAAAAACCTCTTGTTAGTCAATATGACTAGTTGTTGTAAATTTAAACTCTTCATTTTGTTTAAATATAAATAAAAAAAAAAAAAAAAAAAAAAAAAAAAAACTTAGGTTATACCTAACCTAAGTGAGCTACAGGCACCCATTGGCTCATTGTGCTACCGTATCATGGAAAAGCTCGGGGTATAAAACCACCTGGAACCTTTGGCGAAACTTGATATGCTGTTTAGTGTGAGGTTTTGCAGTTAATCAAGATCCTTATAGAATGGGACCCCTAAAGTATTGAGTTGCCACAATAAGATTAGTGAAATAAACCTACGTAATATTATTATCACAGATACTCTGAGTTTCTAACATAATTAAGAATTTGAATTTATTATATTACTATTTCTTATGTTTAGTATTTCATTTTGCTGAACTGAATCGAGAATTCCTTTTTATTAGTGAATCTTTAACAAAACATTTAAATAAAACAAAATTTCTACTACTCCCTTTTCCTTTCCAAAGGGTGCTTTGATTGAGTTGCTATAACAGCGTTAAGAAGAAATCATTAATAAATTTCTGTTACCGCAACAGACAGATAACATTGAAAAACGAGTGAGAAAAGAGAGAAGTATAGGAGAGATAAATAAAGACACAAGGAAAGGACAAAAGAGTGACTAGAGTGTGATAAGAGAGAGAATCAAGAAAGGGACAAAAGAAAGCTTGAAGAGAGAAATAAAAAAATGAGAAATAGCAACAGATCGACAAGAAATAGACAAGAGAAGAAAAGTAGACAGCATGCAGGCAAAGAAAGAAACAAGATCGGTAACAAGAAAGCGATAAAAGTGTAAAAAAGAAAAATAAAAAAAGCAAAAAAGTGATTAAAGATCGATTGGTGGGGAGAAGCGAATGAGCCAAGATATGGAAAAGACGAGAGACTAGAGATAAACAACAAGGAAGTCAAAAGAAAGAAACATGGCACGGTTACAAAAGAGAGAAAAGTGAGAAAGAAAGGCAAGTGTAATAAATTTCGGTCACGTTGCCCAAAACAGTGTTGAACAATCAAAATTGTCAAAATTGGTAACAAATATGTTTTGATTATGGACAGTAATTTAACAAATATATATATATATTTGGTAACAAATATATATATATTAATGTGGATATATTATTATATTTAACAAAAAATTATTATCTTTTGAAACTAAAATCAAAATAAATGTATTGACAATTGTGATAGGAGTTTTTAAAATCTACTTGACCACTCATCCCATTACTTTGTATATATAATACACTTAAAAAAATAATTTGGTTAATTTATCCAAATTTTAACTACATCTCAAGTTCAACTCGACAACTGTATTTTTACTCGACGCATCATGTTGGTTCAACCACACCAGATGTTGGTTTTCCTATCTTCTTCACCACATGAGTTAACATTTTTTCACCAAAATGATTAGGTCCATTTAACTAGTATGTCGTTAAAGTATATTTTTCTGACTGTAGCATAACCTTCTTAGTTCTTGAATTTGATGTTAGTTTTTTCAAATCATTATTCTCATTATTCATATCATTTTTCTTATTAATTCCATTAAAATCTTAAGTATTTCCCATAGACCTGAGTTTCTTTAATTAAATTATTATATTATTCAAAATCTACGTAAATAAATTTATTACACTAAATCTATTATATGAAAGTTTCTGTTTGAGGAAATAGTTATGTATTATCTGTTATTTATTTTAATTATGCACAACTT
>NC_051847.1:236537795-236546821 GCF_002237135.1 Teleopsis dalmanni | reverse complement strand
GGGGATACCGATGCAATAACGTATCTTTCAGGCTTTTTAGATACTCCTTATCATTTTGTTTTAGAATCAACGTGATTGCATATTGAATTATACGTGATCGCGATCTGAGGGGATAACGTTTAAAACCTGTATCTTGCATTGGAAGTCCAAGCAACATTTCCGCTGTGGAAACCTTTGTTTTTTGTAAATTCTACAAAATAAAGATATATACAATTTTGTAATAGAGTAGAAAAAAAATGCTTTTGAAAAGCTATATATATATATATAAGACAATCACTAAAAAATAACGACAAAAGCGCGTTTTGACAACATAAACATAAACAATTGGTTGGTTTTTTGATTTATGAATACGTTAATTATATTTTACACATATATGAACTATTAGAAATAATAATAAATACATCCGGGTCCACAGCATTTATTTAAGTATTAGTGATCGTTAATATAGATGGATGTATGTATATTGTATTAATAATCTGCACAAGTTGACTTGAAAGGTCGCTTATTAGTAAGACTAAGAAATCGAGCTGTTTATCTCACCTAACCTACGATATAACAGACTATAACAGATTAATGATGCCTCTTTAAACTTTTGCAGAGTAAAGATTGAGAGCGAGATTTCACGTTACTGAACACGTAGTTTGCACTTTGCACTTGTAATCAGTGACTGATAACATAGATAAGCGCTTTAGGTTAAAATATTTTTAGGAAATAAATATAAACAAAAAATTATTAAAGTTCAAGTTTAATAATGATAAGAAAATTAAAAATCTTTTGATAATTTATAGCAATTCAATAATAACATTTACAAAAATTTATTATCAGACTATTTGAATAAATGACTAAATGAGTAACTACTAACTGCTGAAAACTGATTGACTAAAGTAAAAATCCATTAAAATGGTAAAAAGTGTGAATTAAACAATTTGTTCCAGCTACAGTGGATTGTTAAGTTTTTATTGTTTCAAATAAAAACACATTTTAATGTCCATGAAATGAATTATAAAAATATTAAGTTTATTTTAATTAAATTGAAAATGTGACGAAAAACTGTTTTATACGGTTTAGAAATTAAAGACATTGAGTTTTTAAATGGAGACCTAATCGTCACCTGCTCAGTATTTCAGATGGGAATAGGAATGTCCGGCATAGTATTTTTACCATGTCCAGATGAATACAGATACTCGCTACAGATAGATGCACCTTGAAGTGGTGGTAACGCAGGCCATGGTGCAGACCATGGTCTGTTCTACAGAAATGGAATGCCATAATATATTTGTAAAGACGATCGAGCTATTTAGGTTGTGAGTTTTATTTTATTTCAAAGTACAGAACATCACTTTGCAAGTCGCCAACTCAGCCTAAATTAAATGGGCTATGTTAGGTGAATGAACATAATAAAGAAACGATTTTTATAATTGTATGTTCACAAATTCTTTTTTTTATAGAATGAAATTATGATTGTAACATTCTTAGTTAAAAAAACAGTCATTTCATGAAACGATACACACCTATGTATATTTGTTGTTTCAATAAAGTTTATTCCCAGAAAAGATGAAAATTATTGTTTAGAATTTTTTTGATTTCTTCGATTCAAGTCCTGTGTTCTGAATATGTTTCTACACCTATATGTTTCTATGATAGGAAGTTAATCAGTGATACTAATGTTTCGTATAATATATACATTTTTATCATTCTGTCAAAAACAAGGCATTAAGTCAAATTAAGTCATTCATTAGAATACTGAAACTGATTTTCGTTTAAAAAATGTGGTTGTAGCTATTTGTGTGGTGTTTTGGTATAATTAACCATCCATGGACTTCTGATATATTGACAATAATTAAAGTTAAGATATTTATTTATGAGATCAACGCTACTAAATGGTTTATTAAATTTTAAACCATAGAACACACGAACTAATGGTAATTACTAACTCAGAGGTTACTCAGAGTATAAACTCTATTAAATTATAAATAGAAACATAGAAACATGATTCATTTGCATTTATTTCTTATGTTTTTTTATTTCTATTACGATTATAATTGACTTTTATTGAAATATAGTTATATATTAATTCTATCACAGTAAGTTTTACTTGACATAAAATAACACAAAGATAAAATTGATCTGGCTGGTTCTAAGCCACAACTAAATCTATTGGTCCGTAGAGATATTAGATGAAGGAACAGCTATTTATTAATTTGTAGTAGAAATAAGTTGCGAGTCTGGTGTTTGTTTGAAATTCTGTTCCATACATGTTCTTTGATATTACAAATTATGGAATACATATACATTTTAGAAGTGTCCAGGAAGACGTGGAACATAAACTTAAAATATTTAAATAACCCCAACTAATTTAATTAAATCCTTAATTAATTTTAATATTAGAAATCTCTATATACAGATATTTTCCACATATACTTTTTCATTTTTAATTCGGGTTTTTTGTGCAGTTAGTTAGCACTTTTTATTTTTTAATCTAATTTGTTTCTTGTTCTTTTTATGCTATTAACTGGCACTTGATTAATTAAGCTATACTGAGCACTGATTGCTTGCGTAAGTGAAGTGGTGGGGTTTACTTTATAATTGACATGAATTCAATTTAGTACTACATATGAGTTAAGTACAATATGTTAAGAATTTTCTATTATTATAAACTTGAATACTCATTTAATTTGTTGCACCATTTATAAGAAGTAATCGAATAATATATTTTAAGCTAGTACTCTTTAAATTATTATTAGAATTTATAGAACTAAAATTAAGAGCCACAATGTATTTATTAAAGCAATCCCATAATCTTCATTTTCTAGAATGTGTTTTATGATACTATAATCTATATTGACTAAGGTCAGGTTCGATTTATAAAAGCAACATTTTGCATCAATTAAATGAACGAATATATCAGAAAATCACAACGTAATTGCTTTTACAATTGAAAATCGCAGTACTTTATATATATATGTATACATATATATTGTATTACTCTTTACATAACATCAACGCAACTGCTTAAGTGCTATGTCAAATAAAAATATAAACAAGACTTTTGAAGAAAATAATGATCTTGGCTGGAACAAATACTGACATCATCGCACATCGCACATCGCACATATGAAGCATGATTTACGTTATTTGCAATGCACTACAAAGATTGCGATGCAGTATTAAATACATACAGATATTGTAAATAAGTTATATGGTATGGTAGGTATATTTATATATCTTACATGATATTGGAATATTGTATTCAATATGTTGGTGTCCCTGGTGAAATTGTGGACATTCTGTCCCCAAATGTTCGCTGGCGACAACACCAAGCAATTATACTCCGGAAATATTTGCTCATTCTGCACGCGTTTAACATTGTCGACATGTAAGCAAATTTTGTCAAGTGTACGTTTGCTGTAATTGAAATAAATTAAATGTTCATTAAAGATTATAAAAATACTTAAAAGAGTAATAACGAGATTACAATAAACGTACAAGTGGGCACATACTAATATAATGGGCTTAGGCTTAATAGATTATTTAAAATGTTGTAAGGAATACAATAACTTTTTTAAAAAGACTTACTTTTCTTCGCTTTCGTGATTTCGTACAATTTCAAGCAAACGAAAAACCTCGTAGAGTGGCGCACGAAACGCATCCATCAAATGCATATCTTCGGTCCACGGTAATACACTGGAACGTAGAGTTATCTGTTGGACGTATAGCATTGGCGAACTTTGCGTCCACGGCAAGGGTGGATCATAGCTAACATTGTTCACATTGAAAATATTTTTGACTACTGAAAAGTTTTTGTCACCTTCTCCAAAGAGCGAATATTTACCTTCAAAAGGTAATACGATTTTCGTTGGTATTGTGCCCGGTAATGGTATATTTATGAGGGGATAACTGAAATAGTGAAAAGTATATATTAAATGATATATGTTTTATATTTATATATATATAGAAAAAAAAAACAAATTTAATTTGTTTCAAGTTATTTTTGGGTTGATTAAATTGGTTCAAGATTTGACTGATTGTGGTGCATTTTTATTAAATATTGTTGGATGAACCAGTAAAAAAAAGGGGGTATTTTTTCAATAAAAAAATTTAATATTAAATTTAGTGAACACTTGAGCCGACCGTACAGCTGTTTCCACATACTTCGTCCCTTTTCTCCCTTAACCATTCTTTGTTCAAAAATAGGTTTCCTGTTATAGGAAATAAAAATTTGTTATTATTAATAGGAAAGATGTCATATTATTGGATCCAAAATACATTTTTGGTAAAAATAATTTTTTTTTTATTCTAGGGAAAAAAATCGATTTTATTTAAAGTTTTTAATTTAAAATCTATTATATCGTATATATATACAATATAATAACAAAATTTTAGATATGCCTATAGTTAAAAGTCTCAAACTACTATATTCGACTGATTTTGATGCAAGTTTTATGAAATCTGAACTAATTTTTTAGTTAAATATTTTGATCCGTCATTCTACTGCAGTACCTCACAAGGCACAAGCCATACACCAACAGTTGTTCATATTCATGTACATGTTTGTGAATAGTAAGCAAAGGAATAAATTTCGAATAGAATGCCTATGTCTAAAAGAGAGTGTTGGGCATGTTTAAGTAAACTGAAGCGAATAAAAGTGGGTTGTTAGGTTTGTGGCTTATTAAACATTTCTATTATTTACACAGAAATACAGTTAAGTGAACATAATAGACATTATGCTGCTAAAAGTAAATGTGAAATTGATATTGGATCATTTATGTTTTATTTAAAGTGTAAGTATATTATTTCAAAGATAATTAAACAAATTGTAGACGAGCTAGCCACACGGAACACCTAAACAATCTGGGCATATCGTTGACATCATGCAACCTGTCACTGAGTTGTTCCTGTGCCGAAGTCGCTCCAATAAAAAAAAATGAAACTCTCTTAATGAGATGCCCCGTAGAGATATCAGTCTTGTAGTAGGTTTACTTATAGGTCATGGTATTTTAGGTAACCACGCTAGGAGACTAAATCACCCTTTTAACCATACCTGTCGCAGTTGTGGTGAGCACGATGAAAGTGCCTCTCATCTGTTCTGTTTTTGTCCGGCATATGCGCGACGCCACCATAATACTTTAGGGGTTTCTTTCTTTCTTTTTTGAGACCTCCGTCTGAATAGCTTTGTCAAAGGTTTGACCTAAGTGGATACCTTGGAATCGCCGGTATAACCTGACCTAACCTAATTAAACAGTTTGCATTTTGAATGAAAAGATTTTACGGTTAAGATTTGAAGAAGTAGGATATTTCCTCTTGTTTTTCATGAAAAAAGAAATCAAGCTTATTCTTTTTCGTCAACTCGATAACCACGTGGAGAATACGTAGAGTAAACTAAACTTAAAATGAATCACAACATTATCGTTTGACTTACTACTGGAATAATCTGTGATATTTTAGGAACTACAATTTTGAGTGATTAAGAGAAACTAATTTTAATTTTTTTATACTAAAATAAACTACATACTATAAAAAGTGAAATTCCCCAAGTTTAAGTATAAAGAAATCAAAGTATAATTATTTGTATCTATATGTGTGTTTCCTATAAGTTAGCAACATGAAAGTGTGTAACATATGTTTGGTGTTATCGCACCTGTCAGTATGTTGCTTATCGGAGAGCTGCTGTGCTATGACCAGACAGATTAAAACTGTTGGCATTGAAAAATACAGTATATATGTATATAAAAAAACCTGAACACGTACTTTTTAAAAACTACATTATATTCTTCAATTTAATTGTGTGTGTGTGTGATTTCTACTCAATCAAATCAAACATATGCATTAATAATACGGAACGATAGACAATTATAAACAGTAGTCACAATTAGATACTCATTGTCACCTATGTTTTAGCTCAATGCACTCTGAAAAATAGTATATATTGTGCAAATTTATATAGAGTCACTTAGAGATTCTCGTCGTAAATTCTGCAATACGTTTAGAACACCATGTAGAACGCTTTTTAATCGCAGCTATTGACCGGCATATATGAACCCAGCGCAAATGGAAATAGGCATTGTCAGATAGTGGAGACTGATAATACTTATACTTTGAAGGAAATGCTTCGCACGGGAACGACGTTGCTAGACTTCACATTTGCAATTGTTGGGCTGCAATTGTAAATAAATCTAAGCGAATCGCTATTATTTGTATTTGTATTTGTATTTGTTTCACTATTATGTCAATACTATACTTTGAATAAATATTCAATGTTTACCTTACACAAATCAGATTAATGGAATTTTCAATAGAATTTTGAATTCGAAATATTACAGCGTTTTATGTGTGTGATTGCCAATTAAATACGTATTATAATCAAACTATTTATATATGTAGTAAGTAATAAAGTTAATTTGTACAGCATTTTAAAATATTTCTTATTTCAATTGATAAATTTTAATAAAAACAGGGCTACTTGCTGTAATTGATAATATCCGTACATTTTTTACTTTCAATATTTATCTATCAAGCAAGTTTCAACAAGTAAATATAAGATTTTAGCAAAAACTACACATAAGAAATATAAGAATTTAGATTATATTAGTAAGGTTAGGTAAGGTTAAGTAGGCGTGTGCGGATATAACTATCAGCACTTCCACTCGGAGACATCAATTGCACATTGTGATGCCTTTACAATTGCCTGGGAGAGCAAATATTATAAAGTGTAACAGATACTTTGATTTAGTGTTGTAACGGATGTCTACAACTGCATCCACAAATATGGACAATGGAATGGACAAATCTTTCACTACATTATGACCGCTTTTAAATCCATTGTACCACTTATACTCAAGCGCTTTCGGTGACGTCCGAAAGTCCACCGTAAACGTTCAGAAACATTTTTGCGCTTCTGAATACAATATTACGATATTCTATTACAAATCAATATATTTAATTTATATAATTCATTTGTACCTACGCATTCACATCCGCTGAAACTTGCTTATGGGTAAATTAACATTAAATTAATTCGATTTAATAATGTATTGCGATTAAAAGTAGTTTAGTGTTTAAAAAAAATTGTTTCTTTATTAAATTGTCATTATTTGATTGAGTCGAACGTAGATTAATTATAGAGTACATATGTAAATTATTTTGCCATTTAATTGATTCGATTTATTTTACTGTGTAGCCTACAGTAAATTAAATTATTCGCATTAAAAAAATAAAATAGTTTCGTGTTTACACTTAAATATTGTAAAATGCAAACTTTGATAGTGTTAATAATTAAATAATATGTAATAACTTTTTTTTCATCAAATAATAGATTTAGATATCAAAAAGTTGAGAAAGTAAACGAAAATAAACTTAAGTTTATTGACGTTGACATATTTGCCTTTCCGGTAATCTAAGAAAAGCAATTGCTTATTTTATACACCATATTTCCCTTGAATCATTTGAATCATACTTTAAAGATATAGATTTAGTTTATTTTTAATGTTAATATTTAGTTGCCGAGTAACATTACGAAACACCAGCATTGTAGACGATATTGGAATCGTATAAATGACCAGATAAATGAGAGATCATGCTAAATGATTTAACGATGTTATAAAAATTATTTAATTACTTATAAGGACACCTAATCTTGTCGCTTATAAATGACTTAAAAAACACTAACACTAAACAAATTTTAAAGAGAATGTGAAGACTGAAAGTTTCGCCTAGGTAGATGGTTAGCATGGAAGGCTATACTATAGTTTTATACACAAGTCAATGTACTAGTTGTTTAGATATAAGTTATAAGTCATTGGAAAATTAAGCTGTGTTATATAAAGTAACATTGAAAGCTATTCCTATATAGATTTACGGCACAGAACTATGAGGAACGACTAGCAACTTAAATATGGAGATCTTGCAAAAATAAATTAACTTTCTATATTCCATGTGTAAATAAAAAAATTCAATAACTTAGTAAGATTCATCGAAAAAATAAAATAATCTTACTAATATACTTGCTGTTTGTAATTAGATACTACATGTAAAAGAAAAAGATTAATTAGAATTCGCATTCTAGACAGGCTCTATCATAATTAAAACGATTTGCACGCTAACATATATAAAATAAGATCGATGTGTTTATCTTCAATTATTATCTACATAATAGGTATTATAGAAATGTAACTATAAAATTAAAAGTATAAACTAACTAGTATAACTAACTATTGTGAAATCAAATTTCTATTTATATGTATACTTTTTATAGTATTACTTCTGTTTACTATTTATTAATATTAATAGATTTTAATTTGATTGAATAAGGAGATATACGATGATATATACAATAAATGAAAATTTCAATAAAAAGTTGCAAATAATTGCTTTATGTAAAAAGTTTTAAATTTTATTTTTCTATCATTTTTAATACTTAAATATTATATATATATTAAGGCGTATATTATTGATATATTGTATCTTTTGATATACAATTTTTAATAGCCAAAAATACTCGCTTAATCTAATGGTAATTCCACAAGTAGAGGAAATGATAGCATTGTTTACTATAATTTCTTTCAATATTTTTTTTTAATTTGAAAATATATTTTTTGAGAATTATTTGTCAATCATATCTAAATTGTGCAGTTTGTTAAAGATTATTTATGGGCATAGACTTTATAACCAGAATGTCATCCAGTTCTATTTTTACTTCACTTTTTGATTCGCGTGTTCTTTGATCAGATCATAGTTTGCTGAAAGATAGCGAACTTCAAGTCTTCAAATTTAAATAATTTTCTAAGATAGCATTTTTCATTTGCAGTTATCTATTAAATAATCCCATAATATGAGTCTGCGCATAGCACTACATCATATAAATAACAAACAGTTGTTAACTGTCAAATGTACTGGTTATTTGGGTGAAATTATCCATTTAGTTTAAATAATAAAATCATGCTCAAACTGGTCTATATATAGGTCAATATAACGTTAGGTCACTATAATTTCAACATTACTTGTAAAGTTGTTTTAGTTCCTTTTGAATG
>NC_051847.1:236524222-236537695 GCF_002237135.1 Teleopsis dalmanni | reverse complement strand
AAGCAGCAGCAGCTGCTTGCTTTTTTCTATCTTTTTCAGCTTCACGTTCTGCTAAAGCTATAAGTTTTAGTTGGCGTTCTTTTTCTAATGTATCCCGATCTACTAGTTTTACCGCGTATTTATCATCATCTTTATCTTCTAAACGAACACCCAAGTTTGGTAAAATATTATCACGTAGCTCATCACAAAATTTTAGGATCTCAGTAGACTTAGTTGTTTTAGCTTGCTTGCGAACTTGGTTCCTAAATTCTGCTATTGCATTGACATAAGGCAATACAGTCGATTCAATATCAACATTTCCATCGCCTGAACTTTTCATTGGAAAGCCAATACCACCACGATTTCCTTTAATAACGCCAAATATATTAAAAAGGTCAGTGACATAAGCAGCTATTCTTCTTAGGAGTAAACTGTTTAACTTTTCCTTGTTGTCACGTATGTAGACATTAGAAGAAGATATAAGTTCTCGTATCAAATCCAGGCTTGTACGGGTATCAATGTTATCTAAATATTAAACTTAAGTGTTATTATTGTTTGGTGTTATTAATCAAAAACCTACCACACAAAGCCTCATATATTTTAGATTGTATATTATTAAATTGAATTTGTAAATCTGATTCAACATTACTCCAAGCATCAAAAAGACTGCATGGATTTTCAGAACTAGTATGTTTTCTAGTAAGATCTTTTACATTAAGGAAGAATTCCTAAAATAAAAATAATAATATTTGTGTCAGAAAAAAATATTTATATTGATCTCACATTTAAAAAACGTTCATATTGAACTGCCATATCCATTGTGTTGTCTGAATAATCCAACGTATCTTTCCATGAGTGCAACAAAAAAGCAAGCCGTAGTTGACTTGGAGAATGCTTTTGCAAAGCTTGTTGAATTGTTACAAAATTTTTAAGAGATTTCGACATTTTGCAACCGGCGATGGTTAAGTGACCCGTATGAAGGAAATACTTTACCCAATCTTCTTCATCAAATGCTGCTTCCGACTGTGCTAACTCGTTATCATGATGTGGAAACTTTAAATCAACTCCTCCAGTGTGTATATCAAATTTAGGCCCAAAAATATCAGATGCCATTGCTGAACACTCAATGTGCCAACCAGGGCGACCTTTTCCCCAAGGGCTATTCCACCATGGTTCACCAGATTTACTAGCTTTCCATAATGCAAAATCATTAACAGACCTTTTTTCTGAAAGACGATCTTCTGTAGTTGATAAATCCCCTTCCCCTTCTTGTAATATTTTTGTATCGCCATACGCTTCTGGTACTAATTTAGCATAGTGATGTTTTTCTCTTTTATCAAATCCATTAACATCAAAATAAACCGAACCATTTATTGCGTATCCTAAACCGTTAGCAATAATTCGTTCAATGAACGTAATTATTTGGGGAACATATTCGGAAACCCGAGTCAGGACATCTGGTGGTAATATCTAAAAATATACAATTATATATGAAAAAATTAAATAAATATACATACATTTAGAGCATTCATATCATTATGAAACTGGTCTTCCCAATATCTAGGTAGAGATTCGAAAATTGCATTATCAGTCACTAGTGAACCTTCTTTCCGATCTAGCCAATCAGATAGAGGGTCTCTGGCTTCAATTAAATAAGAAGTGCGGGCTTTCTTTAATTCAATTTCGTCACCATTGGAAACAGCATTTGTAAGCATTGTTATTGCATCATTCATGCGTTCTAATATCTTATTTAACATGATTTTCTTATCCGGATCGTTGTTTTGCGCACATGTTGCTTTAAACGCACACAACACTTCTTTTTGGTCAGAGAGTAGCTTATCTAATGGGCTTGTTTCCATTGACAATACATATCGCTCATACAAATAATTTTGTCGTGCTCGTTTTATTATTTTGTCATCAATATCAGTGATGTTCATAACATAATGAATATTGTAACCAAAAAAATCGGCAAGAACACGCCGCAATATATCAAAAGATATATAAGACCTTAAAGAAGAACATGCACACTTGCAAGATAAGATAATAATTTCATCATGATTGCCTTTGATGTGGCAAATATAGTTGGTATGTTTTTACCTAGCATGCCCCATGTGGGATGCGTCATACACAGTAGGACCACAGCTATACCACGTCACATTATTACCATCCAATGGAATAAAGTCCTCTTTTTGTCGCGTAAGACTATTAAACAAGCGCAATTTTGGACGATCCACACAGGCAGGTTTGTGCCACTTTGGCTGTAATCGTTTCGCAGACATTTTTAAACTGACCAAATTCAAACGCGGTCCCACGAATAAGTTAAACAACGAATAGAATACTAAGTTCTTCACCTCTGCTTTTGATATTGATGACGTATGACAAGAGTTCTATTTAGCAATTTCACTTTAGTAGTAAGAAAAACGTACCTAATTAATTTAAAACTAATTCAACTATATTCGTTTATAAACTCTTCCTAATCGATAGAAATAATAAATTTGAAAAAATCTTAAATTTTTTTGCGTTAAATTTATTTTATAATAATTTGTACTCATGAATATGTTTAATTTTGGTAGCGGCAAAGCGTACTCTTCTGTACAAGATTTCTTTTTATTATAACGACTAGTAGCTGTTAAAGTTTTCATATAAATGAACTCATAATCAATAAATCAGCTCATTAAAGGTGAAAAATGTCGAATGGAACCCTTAAGAATAAATTTCCCACAAGGGATATTAACAAAGTTTGAAATATGTGTCTTATGCTTTGTATGTAAAATGTAAACAAACAGCTGAGCTGTAAATAAAGTGATTGAGGTATATATATAAATGATATATATATCAAGAATATATATATGTGTTAATACATCAATTACATATTTAATTTTTTGTGTGATAAGCGAAGTCTTTCTCACGCAAAAAGTAACAAATGTGAATGAAAACGACAAAATCCTTAAGTTACTTAAGTAACTTATTAAGAAAGCAAGGGAAATATGGTATAACTAAATTAACAATAAATAATGGAAATTATCAATTTTGGACACACGAAATATAATCTTAATAAACAAAAAACACAAAAGCCAAAAAACAACAATTTTAAAAAATTATTTTTATAAATATATATTATACACAAAATTTTTTGCATTTTCTTCATAATAAATTAATTAATTTTAACTAACTATACAAGACTAAAAATTTTCTGCTAACAATTTATTTGTTAACAAATAAAATAACTTTCTGACACATAAAAGGTCTTTCACATACATAAATCAACTTATGACAATGGAAACGACCTAATACTAATTTGATTAACATAAATTGATTTAGCTTTGATATGCGCACACTTCTCTAAAACTGATTAAATGATTCTTATTGTGCACAAAATTAATATAATTACCAGACAGCAGCTACTTAAATTCTACCTAAATATGGAAATGCTAGTAAAATTTTTTATCAGAGGTATGTCGTGTACGATATGTGAAGACGAACAAAAAACTTAAAATAAATTAAAGATAAAAATTTTAAGCCAACATGTTTAATTCTTATTCAAGACTAGTTACATTTTTTTACATTTGTCAAAACTATTTAATAAAACGTCAGTGTATATTTTGAGGTTTCTCAAAATATGAAATAGGTCGTGAAGCAATCATATATACTGGATACAAGCCTTTTGGAAAACTTTGTTGTCTCGTTATGCGCAGTATCCGAAATTCTGCTAAACGCAGTGTGTCTTCGTATACTTTTAAGGGACGTGTTACAGATGAGTCTTGTTCGTCTTTTTCTACTTCTTTAGTAGATGTTACGTTTTCTTTGATTACAAAATAACCTCCTTTAGCTAATCCAATCCGAACACGCTGAAAAAAAGTTAACAAATCTTCATCGGTTAGATGCCCAAGTACCCACTGACTCCATATTAGATCGTATTTGTTACAATCTGGAGTAAACATTTGCAAGCCAACATTGTATATAGTTCCAAGCCGATTAGGAAAACCTAAAGTGTTTCCCGAATCCATTGTGCAATACTCCTTCGCTTTGGTAGCAAATGCGCTATCTTGTTCAACAAGATCTACCACATCAAATCGAGGCATCAATAAATTTTTTGTTACACGTCCTATACCAGCACCGCAATCTAAAGCGTATTTGGTGCCTAACGTTTTTAAGTCTCTAAGAAAATTACCAGAGCTTTGTATATCAATTGCGCTTATATAGCCCATTCCTCCCAACATTCCATTTACTGTCGCCGGAACTTCTGACCAATACTGTTGAGCTCTCTTGTAAAAATCTTTGTCCAAACTACAGTTGGAAGATATGTCACACTCTACATCAACTTCTGTGTGAATGCTCTCCATATCCGTATCCATTTTTATGATTGTGTAATTGAAAATTCTAAAAACGGTCCTAAAACGTATCCATAACTATTTACACACAAAAAATAATGTAAACTTTAAAAACACATGAAATCAAATTTTTTGACAATTAGCTCAATGTTGTATTTTTCTAATTCATTGCAGAGGTGTACAAATCAAGCAAAATTCAGAGATGCCATGCGTTTTATTCAGTTATGTAGAATTCGTTTAATATACAATAAAAATGGGTTACGGTAGCAGATATACGCATAGAATATGAAAATTTTAGCTATAAATTTATTTTTCGTTACATTAACTATAAAAATTTATTGTTATGTTTTTATAAATACGACTCTCTTTGTAAATTTCGATGACTTTGTTACTAGGTAGCCACAAATAATTCGTGATTTTGTAAACTACAAAAACCATAATATATAATATAATATATATATTATGTATCAAATATGTGTAACATACATTCGTTAAGCTTCGTTAACGATTCTAAATGCAATTTGTACTTCACAGGCATGTTAGCGTCATGCTTGATTTTTCTGCACAATAAATATATGAGTGTTCATTTTATGACTTACAACCTGCTTCTATGAAATGATGCGAGTGTAACGCTTATTATTATATAAAACATTTTTTCTTTTTTTTTTTGTTAGACGTATGATCTATTACCCTTGTTAATATTATTAAAATATAATCCATTATTTCTTAATGTGCTTATGACAAGGACGTTTAATATTAAACAATTTTTTATATATATTGTAAGATATATGTGTAGTAAATAGTATGTGAATTGAACTTTTAATTACTTTTGCTATTAATTTTTCTCAAGTTTTTAAATATTGATTAATTAACTTATAAAAACAAAAAACTTCTTTTTGTCATTGACACTTTGAAGGCATGTATTATTTGAACGATGATTACTGTTAGGATAATAAATACATACCACTTTAATATATATGTACCACTTTTTGCTAGAAAAAATATGATACAACCACAATGTGTGTCTATTTACACATGTTTTAACATATCCAACCATATTCTTAATATAATGATTGACTTTTACTTACCTACTTACTGCTGTCATTCTCTCTCAGTGAAGGATAGGGCCTCTAGAAGATCTTTACCTTCTACTAGAACTAGTTTTCTCATTGGAAATTTGACTTATCATATTCAACAAAGTATTTCACAGAAAAGTGAAATTTGCTGGATACAAAGTTTTTTGTTTCTTAACATGTGTTTCTTATCTATCTGAGCTGATAATTTTTCTATTTTCACTTAATCTATATATTATAAATTTATTTCAACAAGTTATTACTCTCACATTTAATATGTTAATAAATTAAATATTGTATAAAAACAAAATATTGTTTTTTAAAAACAGTTTTCGTGAATTTAATGCTCGTGAGAACTCTCAGCGTTATATATACTTGTTAAATTGAATATTTATTTTAAAAAAATATATACTAATATATTAAGAGATGTAATCTTTAAATATTTCGACCAAAAAACAAATAAAACAAAAACTGTTTCCAACAAATTATATATTATGTATATCAATATTGCCATTTTTTTCAATTTTTGATTGTACGCCAAATATGACTACATATTTATATAATAATCACAATAATAATATATTATTTATAAACAAATTTAATTTTCATTTTGCTCTTTATAGTTATAATACCATATATACAAATAATAATTATAATATATACAAATACTTGTTTTTATCCATCATATTTATAATAGCATAAATATATGTTATTATTATATATTTATAAATTTTTATTTTTCTCAATAATTACTCAAAATACAAAACATCAAAAAATTTTATACAACAACATAGATGGCCTGCATAATGTTCGAGAAACAACACTTAACTTAATTACGAAATGTTTAAAGGTATTGACTTATAAAATTCCTAGAATTGAGGTATAGCGTATAGAATTCCTAAAATTAATTAGTAAAAATAGCATATGTTGTCAAAATTTGGCAAATATTCTCAGAACTTATATGCGATCATAAAGACAGGAATTTTCTAAATTATTCACTTGACGGTCATTATCGACAAATGCAATTTCTAAAATAATAGGGTAAACCAATTCTTTTATATAGTATTTTACAGTACAAGAAAAAATTTTAAATTCTATATAAGCATCAAAAATTAATATAATGATACAGTACGTTAAAACTACTTATCAAGTGTTGACAAATATGAATCAAAACTTTGTGTAGAATTTATTGTGATATCAAAAACGTTTAAAATATATGTGTTGCATCTAAGTTTAAAGTTGTTTACTTTTTTAAATACAACCTTGCGATTACATTCGATATTGCGGCATTGTGGTAGCCATTTTCATATAGCAGAATTAATTCAGAGACGATGAAAGTATTACGTGAGAAGTGTGAAGTTTGTAAAATATTGACACGTTAACAATAAAATAATACATCTCTTTTAATATTTGTGAATATAAAATATTTATTTATATCTTTTTAAGTTGAAAGGGTAAGTGAAATACTAAATGATTCAAACAAAGTAGTGCAAAAATTTTTCATACGCAAAATGTGTTTGACGTGTTTTCGTTAATTAATGGTGTTAGTATACAATATGCGTTAATGGCTATGCGGATATGTGAAAAATAGATTTTGTTTTGTTTTATTTTTGTTTAAGCAATTGTTTTAAATGTAAATTAATTTATTATAAATGAGTGTTTATGACTTTACTGAAATACATTATATATACATAAATATAACTCAAATATTAGTCCAAAATAACTGGACTGATGCAGTTTCATGATATACACGAATATATATTTTTACAATACAATATCATCCTAATTTAACTTGGATAACAATATTGCTAAATATACATTGTTAAACAGTTTGCAAAATACTTATAACTTCACGTATACAATGATCATTGTTCAGAGATTGTGTAGTTAATTCCTAACCCCTCGTCTTTTCATATAAATGTGTATTATATTTTTGTTCACTTATACTTATATATGGTTTTTGTTTGTGGAGTCAAGGAAAACATACACCAACAACAATGTATCGATATAATTACGCTTAAATGTGTTGTTTGTGTTTGATTTTTTATAAAGAATTGGGGATTTCTTAATGCATATTCCGAAAATACCAAAATCTTAATATTTAAGAACTAAATATTATATATCTATACTATTAACCTTTTTGCATACATAAATCACATATTTTTCAAATCAACACCTACACATTTTAATATACATGCATATTTTATCAAATGTGTCAATATAAATTCAGTACCAACAATCTATAAAGAACGCATTTAATATTATATGAGTTACTTAGATTAATTTTAACAAATATTTGAATTATTGAAATTTCATCGCTTTATAACAAATATTAAATGCGTTGTTTTGTATCAAAATTAAAAATTTTTCGATAAAATCGCACGCAGATTGTTGAGTTAGTGGTTTAACCCTTTTAAGTATCTTTAACGTCCTTAACATAATAGTCCTTAAGCAACCGAAACTTGTCTCAACAAGTTATTTTACAGTGTCATAGTGTTCATTATGTCTAGGGCGTCATTTGTCTTTATGACGCTTTAGACATAGTGTTCAGCTACCATGGACTTGCTCAGAATATGCGATATCACACATACAATCCGCCATTAAAAGTTAAGCTGATCTATACGTCAGTTATAACGTGCTACGGACACACGTTCATCCTATACCAACATTGAATGACTTTATAGGGCTTTGCTAACAGAGACTGGATGGTTTTCAAAAAAATAATTTTTACCGTTTGTAATATCAAAATTATGGAGTTTTTGACTTTGTAGGATTCGTTGGTATATTCCTTTTTATATCAGTAGGTTGTAAGGTTATATTAAAGTTAGCTATGTTTTCTTGTTGGTGTAGCCCGCAGGGATCTGTAATGGAGGTAACGAAAGGAATTACATGACGAATATATGGGTTAGGATGTGGATAAGTTGGTTGTGTAAGATGGGGTGGTTACTATTTTGAGAGTGAGAGTGTAAAAGAAAGTAAAAAAATAATATGTCAACAGAAATCTGTTTGTGCTTCAATGAATTGTGTAAAATGTTGAATTAAATTCTTAATACAAAAATTTTATTTAAATATCATTGAGTTAATTGTCATTTTTACAAATTATTCTTACAGAATGCTTCATACAAAACTACAATTGTATAATAACGAATATTGAGAAACGTCACTTCATATTGACAAATCCCGAAAATCTGCATATCAAAATATTTATTGAATTTTCAAAATGGACATGAACAGTAAGCTGCATAAGGAGAACGAAGACCGAGTTGCTGAGGAATACCTCTCAAGTTTATCGGATCTAACGTGCAACAGCAAGCCACTTATAAACATGCTTACTATGTTAGCTGAAGAGAACATTGAGTATGCCTCAGTAATTGTCAGAGTGGTTGAAGATCATATTGCTAAGGTTAACATTTTTTAAGAATTTCATACTATTTTTATACAAGTAAGACTTATATTATAAAGACATTTAAACGCCGTAATAAATATATATTTTATTAACGGATCTAAGACTGATGATATATACAAATCAAAAAGAAAAAAGTGACTGAGTACGTTACTTAAAAAAATTTTTAAGAAAATAAAAAAACTAAAGTACAAATAATGTTTAAATTGAAAAATAATATTCTTTTACCACAAATTGGGTGATATTTCTCTTAACTGATGAGTTGATTCTCATACACTCTTAATTGTATTATTTAGGATCAAAACATCAACGTTCAAATTTTGTAAAGAATCGATTTAAGACTTAACAAAATACTTTAATAAAATAAAAATATGTGTTAAAATATCAAATATATGTAAATAACGATTATTTAAGCACATAAACAAAGGTAAAACACGTCTTAAAAATCTATTTGATATATTTGAATAAAAGTTGAACAGAAATAATACTCTCATTCATGTCAAATTTAAAGTCAGTAAGTAACATTCTTGGCGTTCACAAATTTAAACCTAATTTCTCTTGAAAAATATGATGTTGAATAAATACAAATTACTAAAATAAATTGTAGTAGTGTGTTGTCTTATTTTCACCTTAATCCAATTCCAAAGAATTCCATATCTGCACAGCAAATAATATTTAATATCCACATAAATAATAGGAAAAAATCAATATAGTATAAAAATCAGTATATTAAGCTAAAGGTATATGTTGGATATTCAGTTTTTATTTAAATATTTTTTTAAAAATTTATTAGCTAGAGGAACAAAAAATTTTACTCTAAATTTGTAATAAATGTTTAATTTTATTCAACCTTAATTCATAAGTTATTAAGAGTATTAGAAAAGAATATAATTCATTTCCAAAGAACTTAAAATGATTTATATATATATATATATAAATCTTTGAAAAATAGCTTTGAAATTATTTTAATTTGATTTTACACCTTTAACTTTTAATAATTTTAAGTTTGCACAAATTTTATACTGAAATAAATAGTTTTTTAATAATATATTGTAGCTTCCACCTACAGTTGCAACTTAAGGTTTTTAATAAACTTTATAATATAATAAGTAGTGTTTTTAAAGTTATTTTTATATATGATTTTTCTTAAAGATTTTGTTAAAAATAATACGATAATAAGTCTAGATGGAGTGGTAGTAATAATAAAACTAGATGAGTATTAGATTGTTATTAAAATTCAGAACTGACTGTATATTATTAAATAATTATTATAAAAATAATTCTAAATTACTGTTTTTATTGCCCCCTTTATACCTTCGGTTCATAGATACGCATTTTTAATATCTAATTAATTAAGCCCTACAAATTTATATACACTTAGCTCATTCTTCATACTAGAGATATCTTTCAATATCATAAAAAATCTCAAATTCAATTTTAATTATAACAAATTTTTTTCAAAAAAAAAAATAAATTTTGTATAATTGAATTATGATATGTTTTCAAAAAAAAAGCGCAATTACGATAAATGCAATAATCTGATTTCAATATGTACATATTCAAAGATATAATTCAATTATGATAAATATACCTTTAAAAATTCCTCAAACTTATAATTATGATAAAAATATCTATGAAAATAAAGTGTAATATCCTTTAAACATCCATAAATATGCACATTTTTTCTTCATCTTACTATAATATATATATAGTCAGTATATAGTAGATATTATATATTTATATTATAAAATCCTTTATATCATTTAATCATATAATTTTCAAAAATATAATTTAATTATAATAAATATATATTTATAAAACTTAATCCCGTTGACATATGGCAAAAAAAAAAAAATAATCAATTCCATATTGTTTATGCGCTATACTCATATATAATTCCTTAAAAAAATTCCTTAACCTCATATAGCCTTATTGCTATATATAAATCATAAAAAATAGTCAACTTCATATTACCTAATTATAATAAATTGCAAACGAAAAAAAATATACACACATAGGTACCATACATTCATATATACAAACATGCAGGATTTATGTAAATACATACGAATACGAATACATACATTTCGACGACAAAACCCAACAAACAAAATAATAATATATACATTATAATTTATAAATATCTTATAAGTGAAGTAATCACTTTTAAAGAGCTCGTAGATATTAAGCTGTTCGGTTAAAAAATAAAATTAAAAGATACAATTTAATAATGAACGTTACCAAAGTCATTTTGAAAATCAAAATGGTTATAAATGTGTTTATATTAAGAAATAGGAATTTTATCCAACAATTATTTAGAATGCTATAAAGCCATATACGGTTTAAAACGCTATACAATAACGCTCAGTTTTATTTGCTCTGATAATGCATATGTTGGGAGTAAACCTAATTATGTCTGTAGGTACATGGATTTTGTTTTAATATATTAGTAATAAATAAGGGACAGTTTACTTCAGTGTAGTATTAGATCAAATAAACATTTTGAAAAACGGAAGGTTTATTATGCAAGTTTTAGGAATCATGCAGCTCAAAATTTCCTAAGAAAAAGTATAGAAATTAGTCAAGGTTATATTTTACTATATTTATATAGCATAATTATTGAATGCAAATTGTATTATAATCTCTAGTAAACTTCTATATTACAATCTTATTATATGAAATGACTTCTTTCAGTACCATCAAAGTACATTTTCCACATAATATAATTTTATAGTTTTCAGCTTGTAAAGATGCTAAACGCATAATTTTCGTTAAATTTGTTACGAGCACATATTACGAGTCTTATAATAATCTTTAAGTACATCATTCCATTAAAAATTGTGCTCATTTTTGTATTGAATACACTTTAACCACGAGATTTTCCTAGTTATTGTTCTCAACATGATCTTCCTTATCTTCATAATTCTTATACAGGTAGTACCAGATATTAAGTTGCCAATACTGTATCTAATTGATTCGATTGTGAAAAATGTGAAAAGCACATATGTCCAGCTCTTCAGTCAATGTATAGTAAATATATTTTGTGGGGTATTCGAAACAGTAAGTAAAAGTGTAATAAATATATATAAGATAAAGAGTGTTAAGAGGTTATTTTTTTTAAGGTGAATGAAAAGGTACGAGAACGAATGTACGCATTGCGTCAAACGTGGAATGAAGTATTTTCTGCACAGAAGTTATACACATTAGATGTCAAAGTCAAACGTTTAGATGTTAACTGGCCAATAACTGCACAACATTCGCAACCAGCAATTCATGTCAATCCGAATTTCTTAAAAACGGTAAATATATAATAGAATTTAAATGAAATATATATATATATATATTAATTTAATTAAATATTTTAAGGTAAATGTAAATCTTGCCCCTAATCAAACTATACAAGCATTACCTACTGATACTAGTATGGAAGAAATTTTACATGCAAAAACAAGAAAATTACTTGAATTAAAAAAACAAAAATTAGAATTAGAACTTGAAGCAACAAAAAAACGTTTAGAAGAACAAGAAAAACAGTTGGGCACAGCTGAGAATGTTTTGTCACCAGTTGATACACATATATTAGCTCCACCCTCAGTTATGCCACAAATAATGCCAAATAATATGGTTGCACCAAATATAGTGGCGCATCACTCGCCAGCTATAAGACCAAGTATTTACCAGAATACTTATCGACATTCTAGACCAAATTTAATACCCGGCTCAAATAACTTACCAGCTCAGGTAGAAATAATCAATTCTATGTTATTCCAATAAACAATTTAATAAAATGATTTTATTCAAATAGACTTATCCTACTGGAATTAATAATATTGGCAAGCCAAAAGTACATCCAGTGAATCCGGCTTTAATTAATACCATACGTCATCGTGATCCACGTTTGGCAAGACAAAATCAACAAGGTCAACAAGGCTTACAACAGCATGGTAATAGAGGTATACAAATACAACCTCCAAGCAATTATTTGCATCACAATGAAGACTCTAAAAATACAGAAAAAACTTCATCATACCGTAAGGATAGTCATAAAACACGAAGAACTAGTAGCGGCGGCTCCGGCTCTGAAAGTAAGTCACCAACTCGCCATTCCTCAAGTCGTTCAGGTCGTACGTCCAGCAAAAGTTCAAGTTCCTCTAGTCGAGACAAAGATCGTAAACGTTCTGACAAAAATTCATCTTCCAGTAGTGGAAGTGGCAGTTCCTCAGACCGTCGAAAAGATGGAGGTTTTAGTAGTCGCGACAAACGTATTGCAAAATGTGATAAAGATGAATTTGATATAACTTCTAATTCTTCAACGCATAAAAGAAAATCATCTTCACCAGCTTCCCCACCAGCAAAGAGTAAAGAGGTGAAACGGGATCCTAGAAGTCGTAGTAATTCCAATAAAAATCGTTCACCTAGTCCAATAAGTGGACTAACTAAAGATACTGATTTACGTTCAAATAATGATAAACGCATTAAATGTAACGCTGGGCATACAGAAAAGGAGGATATTAAATCAAGTAATGCTGCTAAAGATTTAGACAAAAGTAAGAATAGTCTCTACTACTACACAAGTATAACTTCACATATATTAAGTAAAAATATAAAAGCAATTTTTACACATTTAATACACTTTATCCCCTGAAAAGAGTCACATTTGGCATAGAAACTATAGGTGAACATAAAA
>NC_051847.1:236512168-236524122 GCF_002237135.1 Teleopsis dalmanni | reverse complement strand
GTTTAGTACCTCATCCACCGATGCCACCATTACCAAATCCAAACTTACATTTACCGCAAATGCCTTGGCAAATGGGTACTGGAATGCCAGTACCACCTTTTGGTAATGCAATACCACCAATGATGATTTCAAAAGTTCCACCACCGCCACAACCTCCAGTTAGCTTTAATATTGCACCAGCTTCAGTGCAACAATCGAAAAAGCCCTGCAATTCGATTGACAACCCACAAGAAAATTTAGTTCGCACAATTACGATTGATAGCTGTGCTAAAGAAATACGTATATATGATGAAGTGGCAATTGTTTTTATGGAAATGGATCAGCCACGTGAAATACGTTTTCAACCTGGTCAAAGATCAATTTCTATAGACGATGAAACGTTTGCAATGCATTTTAATGATGACTATAAAGTAGTAACCATTAAAGGTGAACCACATAGAATGAAATTTGGCTTTCCTTCACGTGAACTCTATATTGATGATCAATGGTATGAAATATTCTTTGGTGGTTCTATTATACCAGTTCCAATTGGTAAAAATATTCGACATTTGCAAGCAGAGGGGCCACCACCTAAAGTAAATATTGGGCCAATTCGTCGAGATTTAGTTATTGGTAAAATTACCATGATTGTAGATGCACATATAGTTATTGGAATATTTATTGATGCTAAACTGCAGACTTTTAATTTGGGAGAAAAACAGCATACTATACAATTTGCAGATAATTTACTTACGGTACTGTTAGATGGTGTTGCTGCAGACGTTGAATTTGGTGGACTTCCTAAAAGTTATGAACTTGGTGATGATAAGCATTTCATACGTTTTAGTGCTTTACCTGAAGATGTTGAACCTGGAAAAATAAAAATCCAAAATATGAGATATGTTAACACAAATCCCACTGAAACTATTAGTGTAGAAACAAATGATTCCGAAAATTTGGTTGAAACAACTGCATCACCTAATCAAAATCAGTCCACAATAACGCCACCAAATACAACAACAGAAAGTATTGAAGTTAAAAGTGAAGAAAACATATCTACGACAAATGACGGAGTAGTGCCAACAAATACTTCGGTTCCAAGCATACCTACAGATGTGCTAAGCAAAATTAACATCGATGAATTACTTCAAAAATTAGTTTCAACAGGGCTTTTAACCAGTACGACAACTTCTTCATCCACAAATTCAACTCAAAATTCAACAGTAAAGGAAGAACTTACGAATCCTGATGTTGTTGAGGAGCCTATTGAAGTAATTCGTCCTATTGATTTAGCAAAGCCAGAAACAATTAAGTTGCGCCAGTCAGCTATTGTGGCTACATTATTTTCAGGCATGCAATGCAGTAGTTGTGGTGTTCGATTTCCGCCTGAACAAACAATTAAGTATAGTCAACACTTGGATTGGCATTTTAGACAAAATAGAAGAGAACGAGACTCAACGAGAAAAGCACATTCTCGTAAGTGGTATTATGAACTAAATGATTGGGCGCAGTATGAAGAAATTGAAGATCTTGAAGAACGAGAAAAGAACTTTTTTGAGACACAACTGAATGAAATAGATGCAAATGATGATGTTTCCAATCAACGTTCAATAAATTCGCCAGCGCCTAGTTGCCCAGCTGGAGCTAATGATGTTGATCGCTGCTGTGATATGTGTCACGAGAAATTTGAACAATTTTATAATGAAGAACATGAAGAATGGCATCTACGTTCAGCCATAAGAGTCGAAGACAAAATATACCACCCACTTTGTTATGAAGATTATAAGGTGAATATACTCAAATATATAAGTTATAAATAATAAACTGAATTGTATATTTAAAAAAATAAATTTTTTTTAAGACTGCACTCAATCCGCCAAAGGTAGAAGAATTGAAAGAGGACTCTAAAATTACAGAAGAAGATGATAACGCTGTCGATAATGTAATTAAAATTACAGTTGATGAAGGTAGGAGATTTTTAGTTCATTATTAAGTCATATAATAAATAAAATATTTTATAAAATAAATGTATTATATTTTTCAGCTTATTTATCATTAGTTGTAAATAATAATTTTGACTGATAACCCCTCAAATAATACTCTTTGATTAAAAACTATTTAAATTAATTTATAAAATGTTAATTTTATTTTTAATTTAGAAGCAGCAAAGTTGTCAGTAACCATTGCAGATGATGAAGAGGATGACGACGATGATGTTATAGTATTGCCAAACGAAGAGCCATCAGTTACTGAAATTGTCGATGATGACGAAGAATATGTACCAGCTAACGTAAGCAGAGAAGAAATGGCCATTTCTACAGATAGTAAAAGCGATGATAAGTTTATTGAAACTGTGGAATCAGATGTTGAAATCGAAGAACCAAACATACCTTTTACTGACTTGGACACATACGTCGAGAAAGAACCAACTGAATGCGACGAAACATCGCAGTTATCTTTTATGAATGTCAAAATAAAAGAAGAACCAAAAGATGAAGAAGATGATGATGGTTTTGAAGATGTTGGCACAGTCCTCATCAGGCCAGATGAAGAAATATCAGTACAAAGCAGTGGTATGTATTTAATTAATAAAAAATTGTCTTACATGCTTTTAAATAACTTATATTAGAAGAAACACAAACACAAACAATCGCTTCAACGGCATCTCCTGCAACTGAACGAAGACCTTCAACTGAGTCTCTTACTTTAACTGGAATAATTGAACCATTAGAGAACACAGCCTCTATGGATCTTAATATATCTATTGATGGTAATTTGGAGCCTGATGTTGGACATAATCTTTCGATATCTGGTCCAACACCAGCAATTCCACTTAGCAATTTAGTTAATAAGATTAAAATAAATATAACGAAAAATACTGTTTCAACAAATAGTAACGTTTCAGTTTCATCATCTATTATAACAACATCTTCATCAAGTACATCTCATAATAATAGTTCTAATTTAAATTCTGAAGTAAATGATGTAAATAAAAATAGTTTAAGCCATGGTAACATAAGTACTATACAAACAATAAATACAATTCCTGTTCTTTGTGGTGGTGGTGCAACAATAAGCACAATCGCTAGTGTTGTATCTTCCAACCCCTCTAAATCTGTTAATGAAAGCTCAAAAAGTAGTAATAACACAGCACTGACAAGTAATACTAGTGACAACAGCACTGTCTTACGATGCCCTCAGAGTATGTCGCCAACGACTGCATCTCAGAGATCATCGCCGCCAATTGAAGAAACAATTAAATTTGATTTCAAACCAGAATTGCAGAATGTAACACTGAAGAAGACTAAGAAAGTAGAATGTGGTATCGAAACCTCTGGATTATGTTCGATTATGTAATAGAGTTTAGTTAGAATTATTTATTACACCATTATTAGATATTTCGCTAAAAGAAATATGTTTAGTTAGGGTTTATAATTTAGAATTATAAGGTAATTCACTTGTAATATAGTTTAACTTACTAATTATGGTAAATTAATTTAATTTAGTTAATATTTTTAAGATTGATCGGCAGAATTTGTGACAAGTTTTTTTTTGCATTTGATCATCCTTTAATCAACAGATGCAACAGAATTTATTGTTTATTTATCCCTAAAAATTTTAGGGAGTTTAATGTTTTTAGGAATGTGATAAAGTTTAGTATGAGTATTTGAATTTTGAATATTTTTTCACTATATAATGAATAAAGTATGAAACTAAAAATATTGTTTGTTTAATTCATAATTTTTTGTTCTTGGATGAATTTTTGTTTTTATTTAATTCAAATATAACTATTTTTATATATTATAATTGTATATTCACTTATAATAATACTTAGCTTCGTATCTATTTGAAAATCGAAATATAAAAATAAATCATTTTATAAAACAAAAATTATTCTTTTTATTTGAAATTTTTTGGAACTAATTCGTAAGTCGTTTTATGAATGGATTTTTTCGAAGTGTATCATTATAATATAAATTATTGGTATACTAGGTGAATTTCTTGTGTAATGAATTAATTGACTCATATTGCATTGTTGTTAATATCGATGAAATCGAATATGAACAAATATTTATAACGAACAAATATTTACTTCCCGACCACTTTTGATTTGTATTGCATAGCGCTCCTCTTAAAACCTATAGACAGCATTAAGTAATGAACAATCTATGTTCTAACTACAGCTTTATTTAACATGACGTCGCCAATCTGTTTCCATGCCCAAACAAACGCACTCACATCCGTTTACTTTGATCCAGACTAGCTTCAATTAGCATTTCAACTACACTTTAAATCTTTAACATTATCTTTCCACCCACATACTATCTATTATACCGTCATGTAATCAACAGGTCTCTTTGTATCACAACATAAATTTAGTATAGTAAGTATTAATAATTCTCTGGATTCAAGGCATCGATATATAGTTTAAGTTACCATATTTGAATTTATTCTTTTAATAATATCTTAGATTTTATATAACTATATATCCGATTCTTCTGGTTTTAGTATACTAATGACTATAGTTTATATTGTATCAACGCTATGTAAAAAAATACGAACGTGTATTGTATTTCTATTCACATTCTACAAAATGTATAGTCATATATTAGCAAAAAGTTTAATATGAACTAGTACCAGTGACGACGCGTGCCCTATCTGGAAGGGTGTGCGGCCCTTCTATAATGTTGTTTTTACATGTACCACTTATATTAAAATATATGAGATGTTTTATTAATAATAACTATATTATGTTAGGCAACAATATATTCGTAATATTATATTAACAATTCATTAACAAAATAACATATTAAACAAATTAAATTAATAATTTATATATAAATTTAATATTATATCAAAAACAAAACTTTTCATATACTTGTAACATCAAACCAACTTTTTTCAAACAAAAGAGTTTTAACTCAGAACCATACATGTTTATCCAGTGATCAAACAAAATCAAACTCACTTGCAACGTACAAATGTGCGCACATGTACTCCGCACAGTAAGAACAGAAATTCGTGGGTGTTACTGTTAAAAGGGGAGAGACGAAATGTGATAGAAATGTATGGTGAGATGAGCTGCAAACTTCAGCCGCTCATGCAATCACTTTGGCAAATCATCATGTTGGATTCGTATGCATGCAGTTGATATTCGAAGAGAACAGAAAATTACTCTCATACAATTCCCACTATATAAATCTCTATTTCTGATATTACGAACGGGAGCACACACACATTATTTTGTTCATATGCAACGTATGAATGTGTGGTCAACTTCTTTGCACACAAAGGGGAGAGACGAAATATAATAGAAATTTTCTGTGATTTGAGCTGCAAATATATGAGCACAACTAACAAGTATAGCAGCTAACAGAAGCAAATTGATTGAGTTTTCATAGACAATTATATTTAATTGTTTTTGCTAAAACTTTAAAAATATATATATATGGAAATGTAATAAATAATAATAATTCTTGATGTGAAGATACTTAATAAATTTATGTACCTATGTTATTTAACATTTTGCAAATTATGTTAGGGTGTTCACCGCACACCTCCGCACCTTAGAGCAGTCGTCACTGACTAGTACCCATCATTATTATTATTGTTAGGGGATGTGGCACTGCGACCGTCGGGTTTATTGTACCCCCTTCTAGGTTTAGAGTAGTTCTCTAAGCCCTGTTGCGTCAATAAACCTACTTTTACATATATGTGTATAGAACCTACTTTACAGAGTGTTATTACTTCATCCGTAAGAATACACATTCCCAGAAGCCTCGTCCATATGTGCATTAACGCAGAGCATTCTAACAGCACATGTATAGCCGTCTCCTCATTGTCTTCACAAAATCTACAGTTTGCATTCGCATGTTTTCCTATTCTAGTACCCATAGTATAGACACCAATTTAGTGACACGTACCTTATTTATTCTATATGTTTTTGCATCCATAAGGAGTTGATTGTTTCTAAATTTCTTGACTTAAAAATCTTTTTTTGTTTTAAGATAACATATACACACCAAAATATATTATTTTTTTTATTCTTATTCATTCATATTTACTAAACATTTTAACGTTCAAAGTGTATTTGTTAACATTTTCAGCATGATTATTTCCTAAAAATATTTTTTTTTGTAGTTTCTTTAGTACTGTTTAGTAGCACTTTAGCTGTTATATAAATTTTTTTTGTTTCTTTTTGATTTTAGCTTTAGTAAATTGTATTTATTCAAAGTAGTAGCTTGAAGAGGTTTAATTGATAGGAATTCAATTAAATAGTACAATTTATATGTCATATCTATATTTAATGATTGAATTACTTTAGTGCATGAAAATCATGTACATGTGAAAATCATTGAAAGCCGTACTGTAAGATCTGCAACAACTAAAAACGCCGCTTAAAAAAGCTTTAGGAAAAAATATAATAATCGGGAAAGAAAAGAAACTTAAAGGGCTTAATATTTACGTTTACAAATAAATGTATTTAATCTGTTAGTGTTGACGGTGTTAGCGGAATAGAAAACTGGATGCGTACTTACCGTTCTATTGATATAAAGTACCAGATATTGGTGACTATGCCTTAGCCTTAAGAGCCTAAAAAATATAAGAAGATAATTTCAAGTAAATTAGGCAGACGCTTCTTATGCCTGTGAAGGCATAAGATGGTAAGGAACAGTCCAAAAGTTATTTCGAAAATTAAAAATTATACAGCTGTACTAAATATAATATAATTCATTTACATATATGAGAGGTAGAAAACTGATTTGATTAAATATTCGTTTGTGCTTTTATAATATAGCATGTATAAACTTTGTATATATATAATTCTATAAATTCATATTAATGTGCATATAAAATAACCTTGAATGGCTAACGTACAATGTTGTGAATATGTCTACGCAGCATATTCCCATTATTGACTTTAGCTATATCCAAGCAGCCAGACTGCTGCAATATGAAACCTCACTTTAGTGAGATAATAAAGTGTATACATGCTTCTCTGTTGTGTTAGTGCTTGCCGGCGTACTAACACAATTATATAGTTGCTAGTTTTAAGGTAGAGTAAGAATAAAAATTCAATAAAGAAGGATACTTCAACCTAAGCAGTCGCGTTTTAATTTTTTTATAATTATATTATAATAAATTTGACATAAATTATAAATTCGTCTGTTCTTACGTTTCGTAATGGGTCTAATGACAACATGGATCTAATGGGTCTAACAAAATGTGTTCTAATGAAGACAAATGATTGTATTCACTACAGTACTTTAATTAATTAATTTTTTTGAAAGTTCGATATTATTTTTTTTATTATTAAGTATGTTTGTCTTAAATATTAAATATAATTTAATATTTTTATTTGTTTCATAATTTTAAAGATCCATATAAAGCGGTATGAAAGTAAATATGTTTTGAATAATATAAGAAAATATAAATAAAAGTAGCGCAAATAATTTGTAAACTTTTTTGTTTATCTTAAAAACATGCTTTATGATTGCATGCTATATATCATAAAAAAATGTTTAACTGCTTTAGTACAAATTGAACTTATGAAATTAAATAATTAAAGTTTACCGAAAGTAGACAAGTAATGTACACTACAAAATTGAAGGTTTAATTTAATTTAATCATTTTACGTGTATTCTTTTGACATAATGTTCCAATAGAACACATGTCGCTTAAAAATTAACATGCGAAGCAAAACCAAAATGCGCTAAAATAAGCCTTGTGGTGCGAATAAGCCTCTAGCACTCCAGTCATCTGTTTAATATTTACAACTGTTGCGACTGTTAATGAGTAAATTTAAATATTTTTAAAAAGTAATTTTTTAAATAAAATTTGTAAAAATAACTTGACAGGTTAGTAAATATGAAGAAGTCATACGCTAATTATTTATTAAGGAATTTATAGTTATGTTCATTTAAAAAATGCAATATATAAAGAAACACAAAACACAATGATAATAAAGTTATAATTAATAGCAAAAAAAATAAATCAGTGTTAAATACCATTCACTTAACATTAACAAGTGAAGTTAGAAGTTTAAAAATTACATGAACAAATTTATTGACGATCTTGTATTGCCTACGGAAAAGCTGGATCTATTAAAACTTTTAAATATATTGTCAATGCGCCGATTTCTTTGTATCGTTCTTATTTCACTACTTTTCTTCGTTATCATGGATAAAGCCTAAAAAATTTATAATTCTATATAAATTCAAATACAATATAAAATGCTCATCAAATACTTTGTATCATTCGTATTATATATAAATAATAAATTTTTTTTATAAAATTATCTACACGTACATATTTATGTATTTATCAACGACAAATTCGTTTAAAATTTTTTTTTACTTGTTATATGTTTACTGATTTAGGTAGTTATTTAGCAACCATAAGTTGTTATTGCAGCATTAATTTCAAAAGAATACACCTCTGTAGTTGATAAAATGGGAAAAAAAATCAAAAGCACTAAAATCAATAAAAAAATTACAATTTGATGTTTGCTTTTAAAAATTTTATTGAAAAAAATAAGTTATTGTTTATAAATATTTTTTGTTTATATGTTATTAAATGTAAAATTACACTCGTTGATATTTATACAAATAATAGAATATTTACAAAAAGAGTATTGCCGTTCAATGTTTTTCAAATCTATTGCAAATACTTTTCTATGTTTTAATTGTGAATTGCTCATAGTTTGACACATCGATTGCAAGCTAGGTTCTTTCATTTTGTGTGGTTGTCGATATCGACTCGATTTGTGGCAATTTTCCATATAATTAAACATATAACAATTTATAAAAAATGAATTCACCTCCCGTTTTTATTGACTTGTCGCTGGATGAACAGGTAAAATAATAAGATTAAATAAACACAATAATTTTTGCAGTTAATAAGCGATTAAAAACAACGAAATATTTAAGGTTATGTCTCAAAAACAAATGTTACTTTATGTATATTTATTGATAGGTACAAGAATTGAGAAAGTTCTTTAAAAAACTTGGAGCAGAAATATCGTCAGAGAAATCGAATAAAGGAGTTGAAGATGATTTACATAAAATTATCGGGGTTTGTGATGTGTGTTTCAAAGATGGTGAACCAACACAAATCGATGGAATACTAAACAGTATTGTATCAATTATGATTACGGTAATTTAAATCATGACGATTTTCAAATGTAAATATATTAATATGGAATTATTTTATTAGATTCCTCTCGATCGTGGTGAAAATATTGTACTGGCTTATTGTGAAAAGATGACAAAAGCGCCAAATGTTCCACTTGCAAAAGTTTGCTTACAATCACTATGGAGATTATTTAATAATTTGGACACAGCCTCCCCATTACGTTACCATGTTTACTATCATCTTGTGCAGGTGGCTAAACAGTGCGATCAAGTTTTGGAAGTTTTCAGTGGTGTTGATCAGTTAAAATCGCACTTTGCAAATTGTCCACCTTCAGGTGAGCAAATGCAAAAACTTTATCGCTTATTACACGATGTCACCAAGGACAGTAATATTGAGTTATCAGCAAAGGTAATGATAGAATTATTGGGAACATATACTGCTGATAATGCTTGTGTCGCCCGTGAAGATGCAATGAAGTGTATTGTTACAGCTTTAGCTGATCCAAACACATTCCTTCTTGATCCACTACTGGCATTAAAGCCAGTACGTTTTCTGGAAGGTGATCTTATACATGATTTACTTTCAATTTTCGTGTCTGACAAACTGCCATCATATATACAATTTTATGAAGATCATAAAGAATTTGTTAACTCACAAGGTTTAAATCATGAACAAAATATGAAAAAAATGCGGCTGTTAACATTTATGCAATTGGCTGAAAGTAATCCTGAAATGTCTTTTGAAACCTTGACAAAAGAGTTGCAAATTTCAGAAGATGAGGTTGAACCGTTCGTCATTGAAGTGCTCAAAACAAAGTTGGTGAGAGCAAGATTAGATCAAGCGAATCGAAAAGTTCATATATCATCGACTATGCATCGTACATTTGGAACCACACAGTGGGAGCAACTACGTGATCTTTTACATTCATGGAAAGATAGCCTCAGCAGTGTACGTGAAGGATTGGCAAATGTGTCTGCTGCCCAACTAGAATTAGCCCGCAATCAACGATTGATACATTGATATATAACTTAGTGGTTTGATTTAATTAATATTCAAGAACATAATATTCACCATGTTTTTCATGAGCAATTGACTAAGCGTCTTTATCAAATAATTAGGAAATAATTTTCTACTTAAATTTAAAGATGAATGGTTAAGTACTTTTATTTCAATTTTTATTGCTGTCGAAATTTAATACATTATAAACTTTTATATTAAAATAAAAAGTACGCAAATGAAATATTATTTTGATTTATATGCTAAAAGGAATTCGGATTTGATATATTTGAGTATTGTTAAATATTAAAATGCTACATTTAGACTGAACTGAATGCAACAACAAGGACCATAATTTTTAAATAGAATTGCAAAAAATTCTTTTCATAATAATAGTATGTTTACACTTAAAATTATCGAACCTCAATATCACATTTTTGTATTTATATTAAATACAAATGACACTTATTGATGCACATTTGTCAAGTTAATTGCGATAATGTAAACATGCTGTAAATTCAAAGTTGATAAAATTAAAAACGTAATTATTTTAACAATAATTCCTAAATAATATTGAGTATAGTCACCATATAAAGTAGCTTAGTTTTAAAAAAATTTAAATCATTTTCACTATTTGAAAATACTAAATAAAATTTTTTTAGCCACCAACTATAAAAGTAATACTAATACCTAGTAATTATAAAGTAAAATAAATATAAAAAGAAATGACACTCTAAAACTTAATAGAATATTATGTGTTAATTTCATTCTTAAGGTGCATCCACACCAAAGCGAACGCTTGCGAATGAACGAACATTCGCTGGTAATCGTACTTGTAAAAGTTCGTTCGTTCGCAAACATTCGCTTTGGTGTGTATGACCTTTATCAACAAAATTCGTTTTTCATCTTATTCAACATTTGTAATTGTAGGAATGTTTATGAAGAATTGGGGAACTGCTATTCATTTTTACAATTCTTCATGTACTTTAGAATGTTGACGATCTTTCTCTTTAGGATATGCCCAAAAATAAGATGGTAACCCTTTCACATCCCGTTCGCGTTTAACAAATGCAGTATATGATGAAATGCAATTACCTATGAAATGATTAGCTTGACCTAGTATCGCTAAATCTAAATGAGGATTATCATTTGTTAATTTATAAGCGGTTATATTCATTCTAAGCAAGGCGTTATTGAGATCTGTTATCATATGATTTGCATCAGATGCCACAAATATGGAACGTACTTCATTTTTAGGATACATTTGCTTTACATTTTTAACCAATCGCTTTATTTGTCTTATAATTAACTCTTTCGACGGCATACATAATTCGGGAAATAAGGAACCACGTTCATTTCTGTATCCAAGACATTGTGGGGAAGCAAAAAGTTGTTGGCTATCTTTAATATGTTCACAGGCTTTCACCCAATCAATTCCATTCCGTAAATGAATACCAATAAAAGCGCCACGAGGTAGTTCATTACGTATAAAATCTTGCGCTGAATTAATTATCTTTGAATTCCAAGTAACATAACGCTGAAGATCGCGATTTTCAAGTTGGACTGGAAAGCTAGCGGGTGCACCTGTGAATGCAAGTACTGGCCATTCTTTGGGTGAATACTTTGTTTGCCATTTAGCTGCTATAGCACTATGATGTACATCGAAATGTAGTGGTCCATAAAATTCAGATGCAATAAAATCGATATTAAAGGTATCCCAAAATGGACCAAATGGATTTCCATCTTTTGCATGACAATCACGTTGAGATTCTTTATTTGGGTACAATGTTTTTCGCTCCATATAACAAAATGAAACGCGTTTATCTGGTGGCCACACTGATGGT
>NC_051847.1:236503554-236512068 GCF_002237135.1 Teleopsis dalmanni | reverse complement strand
CCAGTTAAACATCAGAGGGTCAACAACATAAACGAGCGTGCTTTTTTAGACAAAGCCACGACCTCCCATATGTCTTCGCGACCACAACAAAGTCCAACAGAAGATTAAAAATTCTGATTGATACAGGCGCAACAAGTTGTTATTGTTCGCCAAACATATTTAAAGTTAGAGAAAGATTAGTTATAAAAAAAAGAATTAGGACCATTAATGGCCACACAATAATAACCCATTTTTCTGAATTTATTATATTTAATATAAAAGAAAGATTTTATGAAATAAATGGACTTGATGCAGACTTATTAATAGGTTATAACTTTCTAAAAAAGGCCAATATTACATTAAATTTCGAGAAAGAAATTTTAATATATAAAAATGAGGGATATAAAATAAATCCCTACGAAGAAAATATTAATAACGAGTATATTACCTTGGGAAATAATCCTAAGGCGCCAGCCGAAGAATTTTCCGGCACTATTGAAAAAAATAATAATATTAAAAATAAACATATTACCTTGGGAAACAATCCTAAGGCGCCAGCCGAAGAATTTTCCGGCACTATTGAAAAAAATAATAATATTAAAAATAAACATATTACCTTGGGAAAAAATCCTAAGGCGCCAGCCGAAGAATTTACCGGCAATATTTCTGATAAGAAATATAAATCAATAAATACCCGAAGCGGAGAAATAATAAATCAAATAAAAAGAATACACAATAATATAAATTTAAACATTCCTTTTAGAACGGATGTAAAAGCGGAAATCCGCACAATTGTTGAAACTCCTATATGGAGTAAACAATATCCATATCCACTATCTGTGAATGACTTTATAAATGTTGAAATTAAAAAAATGCTAAAAGACGGTATAATTCGTCAAAGTAAGAGTCCATACAACTCACCTGTTTGGGTTGTACCAAAAAAAGGTATAGAAAGAAATGGAACACCAAAACTAAGAATGGTGATTGACTTCAAGAAATTAAATGAACAAACAATTTCAGATAGGTATCCAATACCTGATACTAATGTTATTCTTTCCAATTTAGGAAAAGCATCATATTTTTCTACAATAGACTTGGAATCGGGATTCCATCAAATTTTAATGAAGGAAGAAGACATTGAGAAAACAGCTTTCTCAATAAATAATGGTAAATACGAATATTTAAGACTACCATTTGGGTTAAAAAATGCTCCTAGCATTTTTCAAAGAGCAATGGATGATATATTACGAGAATATATCGGAAAAATTTGTCATGTCTATATAGACGACATTATAGTATATTCAAGTTCCTTAGAGGATCATGAGATTCATTTACAAAAAATAATAAAAACCCTAAAAGATGCCAATATGAAAATTTCACTTGAAAAATCTAAATTTTATCAACAAGAAGTTGAATTCTTAGGATATATAGTCTCCTATAATATAATTAAAACCGATCCAAAGAAGATCGACACAATAAGTAATTTTCCTATCCCTCAGACATTACGTCAATTAAGAAGTTTTTTAGGAATGACAGGTTATTATAGAAAATTTGTAAAAGACTACGCGTCAATAACTAAACCACTTACTAAATACTTATCTGGTGAAAATGGAAAAGTTTCACAACACATGTCAAAAAAAATAAAAATCAATTTAAATGAAGATGCAATTAATGCAGCAGTGAAATTGAAAAATTTATTATCGAACGAAGTAGAACTGGCACAACCAGATTTCAATAAAAAATTTATTCTCACTACCGATGCTTCTAATATAGCAATCGGCGCAGTATTAAGCCAAGAAGGCAAACCAATCACATTTATTTCTAAAACGTTAAATTCTACAGAGCAAAATTATGCTACCAATGAAAAAGAGCTTTACGCTATAGTATGGTCTTTAAAGACATTAAGAAATTATCTTTACGGAGTTTCCGATTTGGAAATACATACCGATCATCAACCCTTAACTTTTGCGGTATCTACCCGCAACCCCAATGCTAAAATGAAAAGATGGCACTCATTTATTGAGGAATTTGCCCCAAAAATAATTTATAAACCAGGAGCTACCAATGTAGTAGCTGATGCCCTTTCAAGGCAATACTTAAATCACATTTCGGAAGAATCTTCCTCTATAAATACTCAGCACTCAGCTGAAAGTAGTGATAACAACATCATTCAAGAAACAATGAAACCCCTTAATCAATTTAAGCAACAAATTCTATTGAGCAAAGCCTCATTTACTATCCATGAATCAAAAACGACATTTGGAAAAATTAGACATATTATTGAGTATGATACTCCTGAAAATTTGCTTACTATATTAAAAGATTATTTACAACAAAAAATAACAACAGCAATTCATTGTACCATAGAGGATCTTTATGAAATTAAAAATATTTTACTAAACAATTTCAATATTAAATTCGTATATACAAAACTATTTCCAATTGATATAGTCAATCTTGATGATCAGGCAGCCATAGTAGAACAAACTCATATTCGCGCACACCGCAATTATAAGGAAAATGTGAAACAAATTCAAGGCAATTATTATTGGCCTAAAATGAAGGATCATTTCAAACAATTTGTTAGAAATTGTGAAATTTGTAATAAAAACAAATACGACAGGCATCCGCAAAAAGCACAAATTGGCGAGGCTCCAATTCCTAAGAAAGAGGGGGAGCAGATTCATATAGACATTTTCTTCGCCCAAAAATTAAAGTTTCTCACATGCGTTGACGCATACTCAAAATATTTAGTAGTTAAATTAATTGACGACAAAAGTAAACTTGATGAAAAAGTATTAGATATTTTGCAAAACTTTCCTGATATTAAGAAAATAACTTTAGATAATGAGCCAGGTTTTACAACAGCTCAATTTAAATCTTTAATGCAAAGATTAAACATTCAGGTATATTATTGCGACCCAAGGCATAGCACTACTAATGGTCAGATTGAAAGGGTTCATTCTACAATAATAGAAATTACAAGATGCATTAAGCAAGAATATAATTTAATAAGTGACGTTGAATCTATCTTCAGAGCTGTTCAACAGTACAACAAAACAATACATTCTGTCACAAATAAAAAACCAATTGATATATTTTTCAATAAAATAAATCATGATAATAATGAAATAAATTTAAAAATTGCTCAAAGTAAAATGATTAAAAGGAACGAAATTAATAAACCCCTAAAAACATATAAACAAAATGATATAATATATGAGAAAATAATTGGTGAAAGAAATAAGCTTCAACCAAAATTTAGAAAACAAAAAGTTAAAGAGGACTTAGGAAACAGGATAAGAATTTTTAAGAATAATAGAATAATTCATAAAGATAATATTAAAACGTAACATACTTTTCAGACAATGGAAATTTTTATCTTAATAACATTATTAACCAAATTGGTTACAACGGATATCATAGACTACACGCGTGAAGACTATGTATTAATCGAAAACGATAAAGCAGCAATCTATGATGACTTTGGTGAAATTTACCATATAACTAACTTAACGTATTATGATCAAATATTACAACAATTTCAAAACGCATTAGATACGGAAATGAACTTCGTTAACAGTGATAATAAAATTAACTATGTCGACATTGACACGGATATTCATATAATTAGAATACTTTTTACACAATTACAAAAAATAAAAGTTCACAGAAATAAACGTGGTATTAATGAAATAGGAACCTTATGGAAGTGGATAGCAGGTTCACCTGACCACGACGACTTTGTTAAAATAACAAACAAAATAGAAGAACTAGTACAGAACAATAATCAACAATTTGTTACAAACTCGAAAATTTTTCAAGCAATTACCGAACTGAATACAATTATAAAGAACTTGAATAGTAACACTCAGTTTTTCAGAATGACAAAACAACAAAATAAATTAATAATGAACGAACTACAAAATACGTTACAAACTATAACTTTAGCAAAAATGGGTATTCTCAACACAGCAATTCTGAACTTAAAAGAAATTCAGGATATTACGAAACATGAACATGACACTGTTACTATAACCGACTTAATGGATACCTCACAATTTAAAATTTTACAAAACAATGATCTAATTGTAGTATATATCAAATATCCGATTATTAAACAAAATTGTAAGAAATATGAAGCCAGAGCCATAAGTAAAGAAGATGGCAAATTATTAATAGATAAAGAAATTGCAAAATGCAATGATAAATATTTAAATATAAAAAATTGTAAAATAGAAATAAGTAACACATTTTGTCAATCTATTAATGAAAAATCCTGTTTCACGAATTTATTAAATAATGAAAAATCTAAATGTAAAAAAATAAGAGAAAGAAATAAAGAATTGGAAATTATTAAAGACGGAGCTATATTGATCTCCGGAAAGAATGTTGTAAATAATAAAAACCTAAACGGTACATATTTAATAACCTTTGTTAATCATACTATCATTAATAATCAAACTTATATTAATCAAGAATCCATAATATGGAATTATGTAAAAAATATTAAACCAGCAAATTATGAAATATCGGAATATATAGAATCCGAAAATAAAGATTTGAAATTTGAAAATATTAAATTGCTAGATTTGTATAAAAATAAAATAGAAAGACATCCAACAATGTCAATTATTATTGGATTAGTCATAAGCACATTAATTATATTCATATTATTCAAAATTATTACGAAAATTAAAAAGTGTAAAAGAAAAATTAATAATGATAAGAATGAAGAACTATTCATAGAACTGAACTCTAGAATACAGACATTGACTGAAGCGGGACGCTTCAATCAAGAAAGAGGGGAGTTAAAACCCTAAATTAATATAACGGCACTGAGCCACTGTTTGATACTTTTGTATCTTCAGAATGCGTACTTAGATATTACGCATTAAAATATGTTTATATAAACAATCTGAATCTGGGTCAATGCCCACATTTCATTTGACACCAATGCTGCAAAGGAAAACAAAATTGTTTTCTTTAAAACTGTAACACATTTTAGATATTTGATTGATGAATATAAACATCATCTTCCGGCTACTGACGCCGAAGCTAAAGACGCTGACGAGGTGCTTTAGCAAATAGAAGCTCCAATTCTATTGGTTGGAGGAAAAGACGCTTCTAGAAAATTCTCAGGAATTTTAGAAGCTGTGTTCTAATTGGATAAAACCCAATTTCGTAATCAAAACAATAACTTCAGTTATTGAAGAATAAAACCTCAAGAGTCAGTCTAGTTCAAGCATTCGAGAATTCACCATTTAAACCTTACCTATTCGGAAAAATATAACTTGTAATATATATATATATCATTAATATAATAAATAAAAATATTTTTTTTAAAAATTAAAACTCGTGACGAATAAATTTAATTTGCATTCTTTCACCTATACTATTTAATATAGTCTTAGATGTGGTTATGTCGGAAGCTATGAGCACAAATCATGGCATCTCATTCGGCCTTCATAACAAACTTACTGACCTCGATTACGCTGATGACATCTGTTTACTAACACATAACTTTTCCCAGATGCAAATATCGTTAAACAACATCGTAAAGCGTGCACTGGCAGCTGGTCTGTCAATCAATATCAACAAAACCAAGTCTATGCGTCTCAATTCAAACTGCTCAACGAAGTTTCAAATAGATGACTCCTACATCGAAGATGTACAAAGTTTCTGCTATCTGGGAAGCTACATTTCGAACAACGGCGGCAGTCGGCAAGACATACAGCACAGGCTATCGAAAGCGAAGCAAGCGTTTGGAACCCTTAACAAAATCTGGCGTTCATCCAACATCACACAACGCACTAAGATACACCTGTACAATGCAAACGTAAAATCAACTTTACTATATGGTAGTGAGAGTTGGAACCTAACGGCAAGAGACGCACAACAGCTACAAGCCTTTGTCAATCGCTGTCTACGACGCATCCTTCATGTATTCTGGCCAGCAACCATAACCAATAATGAGCTCTGGTTTAGAACGAATCAGCCTCTTATAACTGATGAAATAATGATGCGCAAATACAAATGGCTTGGCCATACGTTAAGAAAACCCGCTGATGATATCGCAAGAAATGTCTTAGATTTCAACCCTCAAGGCAGTAGAAGACCAGGGCGTCTGCGCAACACTTGGAAACGACAAACTGAAGCCGAATCAAGAAATGCTGGAAAGAGCTGGAGTGAAACTAAACGTCTTGCATTAGATAGAGTTCAATGGAAACTATTTGTTACAGCCCTCTGTTCCACCTAGGAATAAAAGGATTAAATATAATATCAAAGTATCTTGGGAGAACATAAAATCGGCTTTAGAAATAAAAATATTACTTAAGTGAAATATATTACAATTCGTTGGGTTCAAATCAAACTAAGATCTGGTCTAAAAACATGTTTTTTGTATTTTAAATTATTCATATATTATATATTACTTTTTATTATATATATTCCTAAAGTAAAACAAAAGTGGTCCCAGGAAGGTCTCCCTGATTAAAATGTATGATGTTTTAGTCGATAAGAGTCCGACAAACCTGTGTCATGACGATGGTACTGCTAGGCCAAGATGGGTTTCAAGCCTCACCGCAAAAGAAAAAAAATAAATAAATAATATTATTATAGAAGGGTTTTTGAATAACAAAGAAAGAAATAAAGGACAAACACAAAAATTTATTTTAATTTTATTGAAGTTTGGCTGACCATACAACGCTGCTTCGAGTATTGCCAAGTACTCTTCATCAGTGGTCTTTCGAAATAATCGAATTTTATTTAATTAGTTTATAGTCCGTATATAATTTGTTTGGACTGCAAGTGCCAGGCTTAGAACTCGTGCCTGTCAAATTAGAAGCGATGACTAATCGTGTTTATCCACAACAAGCCAAGGCTGCACAAACTTTCAATGCTCAAATTCCAGGTTTTTTATTGTCACTTATTTTTATTTAATTAGTGACACTAACCAAAGCACTTGCCGTGCTTTAAAATAGAACGAGCTTATAAACTACAGCTTTATTTTGGAAACACAAGTTCAACGAATTAAAAGTTAACTTTTGAGTTCGCCTATTCTTTATTTTTTTCAAAGCTACTCTTTTTGTAGAGACATTTTGTAATGCATATTGTTTTACTTACTATATGTAAAGCGACCATTCTGGTGCTTTTACAAAGAAGCTATGCTATGTTATTCTACAAATCCGCTTTCGCGGTTAGGAAAAGCTGAACAATATTATATTTTAACATATTGTTCTTTACTTTTCACAAGTCTAATATTTGAATAAAGTATTCGTGTTGCTGTAAAGCACTTTGGCAAGTGCTTTGGTTGGTGTCACTAATTAAATAAAAATAAGTGACAATAAAACCTGGAACTTGAGCATTGAAAGTTTGTGCAGCCTTGGCTTCTTGTGGATAAACACGATTAGTCATCGCTTTTAATTTGACAGGCATGAGTTCTAAGCCTGGCACTTGCAGTCAAAACAAATTATATACGGACTATAAACTAATTAAACAAAATTCGATTATTTCGAAAGACCACTGATGAAGAGTACTTAGCAATACTCGAAACAGCGTTGTATGGTCAGCCAAACTTCAATAAAATTAAAATAAATTTTTGTGTTTGTCCTTTATTTCTTTCTTTGCTATTCAAAACCCCTCTAAATTTTAATAAATTTAATAAAGCTTCTTTGTCCCTATACAAAGTAAGTCTAGCTTAACAGCAACACTAATACTTTATTCTAATATTATTATATATATTATTATTATATATATATATATATATTATTGCATCCCAGTGTCGAAAATGGTGCGTCTAGTGAAACACAAAAATCTACATAGATGACCTCCAAGAAAATTAAAGTTAAAGAAGATCATACTGCAAACTGTAAACCTTGTAGCATTCATGCGACCCTTTTTAATGAATTCCCAAGAGCTGGTCTTATTATAAGATAGACAAGTTAACCGGAAATTTACATATGACCTAAGTGTCTTCCATTTATTATTCATAGCTAAAGGAAAGTAGAAGTGAATACTACTCGTTACTATATCTAGACGAACATAGGCCGGTATCTAAATTTTCATTCCTTTCCTTTCCTATATTTAGGAACCCTTAATGAGTGTGATGTCAGGTAACCGATTTAGCTCGTCAACTGCCTCTCAACATTCTTCAACTAGCTTTGACTTCAAGATGGAAGACTGAAAAGCTTTGATTGCCACTTGGTTGTCAATAAAAATAGCAACGCTACAACTGTCCTTGATGTAAATTGCAATGACCTGTCGTGCTTCCCTTATCTTTAAACTTCAGCCTGTAGACCTTATCTCTAAATTTTAGCCTAAAAACCTTATCACTAACGCTTAAGCCTGAAAAACCGCCTCATTAGTTAGCCTTCCTTGGTTCATATCTATAAATAGGGCGAATATTCTTGTTCCTACCCCGTAATATATTTTTGAGCCGTCTGTAAAAATTGATACATTATAGTGTCTAAAAATTTCTTTGTATGTATTAAATTCGATATAAATATAGAATATAATCATGGACTACATTACAAT
>NC_051847.1:236494127-236503454 GCF_002237135.1 Teleopsis dalmanni | reverse complement strand
TTTTCGTTGATCAATGACTGGTCGCAGTGTTGGCCCAAATAATATGTAAACACATGTAAACAAATAACAAAAAAAACAAAAATTTTAAATAATATTAATTAAATGCAAACATAAACATTCCCCGCCGTTGAGTGCCAACTCAACTTGTCCTAGGTTGTGGTCACCGTGAAGTCCAAATTTTGTTGATGTAATATATCATTTCCTTGTGTTGAATTTTCGTTTATTGTGTGTTTCTGACATATGTTATGTTTGGTTTTCCAAGTAATGATTATTATTATTGTTATAGAAATTTACAACGCCAAATAGCTTATCGTATGATGATGAATACTGTTTAATCGCACTCTAGAGGGAAGATACGTCAAGTTTTCCTTAGTTAGCTGGTTTTGTAATTCCGTGAGTTCCTTGAGTTGTGTTTCTACATCATTTGGTGTTGTATTGAAGATTTTCTGCATCTCATCAATGTGTACTGTTAATAAATTTCCAAATCGTGGAAATGACGTGGATACAGTGCTGGAGATAAAATAGTGGCCATGTATGGTTATTTCTGCGTTTTTAATGATGCACGTAGGTCCAAATGTAAGCATTCCGGATCCTATCAGTGAGAACTGACTCAATTAGGTCTAACAACTAGCTGACATCAATGTTTGTGTAGTTGTGTAGTTGTTTCAATGCAATATTTTCTTGAAGTTTTATTATATTGCATGTTGTTGACTGGTTACCATTAAATAGATTAATTTCACATGAATGTACCGATGATGCTATACTCAGTCTTGTTTGCTTATTAGCGCAAATGTATATATTATCCTTGGTTAAAAAACATTACCGTAACTTATGGTCATCAAATGGAATGTACTGATCTCGAACAGTGTTGGTTTCCAAGTACTCCACTTCAGTTTTGATAATTATCATAGTTTTGTTTATTACAACCGGTATCGGTGTTGTCTTGAACAATTCAAATTGCTGCTTGTCTAGCAGTGGTAGTTGTATTAAAAATAATACATGCTGATTTTTAATTGTTGACTTTACTTTCATTAGCTTGTAAAAATGTCTTCTGTAAACCGTAATGTACGCGACGATGGTAAGTGGTCTTTGATTCTGTTAATCTCCTTTGTTAACTGCTCAGGAGTTAATAGCAGTGGACTGATTTTGCCATGATGTGTATCTGTGAGCACATCAATTATTTCCGACTGGATGTGTTGAAGATTAGATACCATTAATGTGAGTTCTGTATATAATGAAAGTAGTAATTGAGTGACATGTATCTGTTCTGTTGCAGTTCCAATTCTATTCAGAAACCCATCAACCTCCTTTTGCAAATGATTCATTCGGGACTGCATGGTAACTTCATCTCGATTAATTATGTTTATTGTGGAATCGATTATGGATGTTTGATTATGAATTAATTGCATTGCGTAATCATCTCTACTGTTAAGTTGATTTATTGTGTCAGACATCTCTCAGCGTAGTCTGAATTAAGCACTCCAAATAAGGTATGTGCAATATTTCCTACTATATTAATTGCAGCTCGCTTGTTTCGGCTTTTATATAATAATGTTTGGTCTTGCAACAACTCATCTCTGACATGTTTAAAATGAGTATAGAGAGAAGTACATGCTGTATGTATTTGCAATTCTGAATATAAACGTTTGATGGTTTTAGTCCCGTTGTTGAATGAGTCCATTTCGGTCCAATATGGATGAAGATCATAGTAAACAATCATTTTCTATTCTGCCGTTGCTACTTTCATCAAGCCAATGGATTTAAAGTATATTCCTAAATTATTGTCGAAACGTGTTACATTCACTGAATTCCCTAATACCAATGGCAAGAATAATAGAGATAATAACATTGTGCACAGTAATGAATTAGACATTGGCCGTGAATACTTTTTAGACGGCTCGTCTTGATATGTGCCTTCGTGTGGTGTTTTCGAATTCGCTTTTGTAAAACTTTTTGAAAGTTGTTCATCAGAAACAGGAGATTGGTTATCGGCTGGAAACAGAGGCGCTAGTCTTGTCAAAGGACGCGAACAAAACCGTCATCTCCCTTATATACCTTTGAAATACGTCCAAGCGGCCATTTTAATGTAGGAACATTGTCTTCCTTGATGATTACAAGGGTACCTTCTTTTATATTTAGATTGGCTGCTTTCCATTTGTGTCGACATTGTAGTTCAGTGAGGTACTCGGTTTTCCAACGTTCCCAAAAGTCCAATTTGAGGCGAGAAACTAATTTCCACCTTGTCACCAGATTTATATTTCCTGATTGGGCCTTTGCATCTGCCATTGCTGTGAGTGGTTCTCCAATTAAGAAATGACCAGGTGTTAGTGCTGACAAGTCATTCGGATTACTCGACATAGGTGTTGTTGTATTTATAATGTTGTATATTCTTCCTTTGTAATATTAATGTTGTAATTGTTTGGGGAAAACAATGTTGAACGTCTATCTGATCCAATATTTGTTGTACTTCGATCTTGTAAATTTGAAGTCCCCAAAAGTGTATATATCAAATCATGTATTTTATCTATTGTTTATATATTTTATTTCATCTTTCGTATTATATTGAACATTATTTAAAATCTTGTTCATAGTCTTATGTTTTGTTTCGTTTATTTTTGTCACTGAATTAGGTATAATCATCAATGTTATTATTAGTTAAAACAAATCTATCTCCATTCAATTAAAAATCCAACTTTGGTTAACTGCATCTTTAGTCTTTATTAAAAATTCAAAGTCAAGATTCAAAATTAACTTTATTTTTATTAATTTCACTTTTCTTTACTCAACTCCTTTTTATCATTGAGTTTTCTTAATTCTAACAACATTTGATTAAAATTAAAATTAAGATATAGTTTCGAATCAAAATTCCTTAAAAAAAATTCATTTTTCTACGGAATTCGCTTTCTATGACTCAATTTCTATCATAGGTTTTTCACGATTGACTTTCTAATTGACACATTTTACTTTCACTTAAAACTGACTTAAAACTGACACAATTCGAGTTTACATCGAAAACTAACTGCAACTGCAACTAGCAACTGCAACTGACCTAATTAATAAACAGACTCTATATATATAGAGCTGCTTTCACCTACGCTTAGAACTTTCTCTAATATGACCTTTATTTTAGACATTGCCCCAATAACCCAGAAAACTTTAAAAATTAATTAAAAATTAATTCTGTAATAATAATTTTGCGTAATTCGCAAAATTATTCATTCTACATATTTCAGTCTTTACCTTGTTACCATTTCTTTTTTTCAAAGTCATTTACAATTGACCCAGATAATAAATACTACAAAAAATCAGCATTTTACTTCGACAGTTTGTCTTACTGACTTTTTGTCTTCTTGTTAAAATTACTGCAATTGTAAATAACTTTGCCTACTTTTAGGTGTAAATAGAAAATGTCCCCATAAAGACTGCTATGCATTTATCAATTATTCTTAACTAAAACTTTTAACTTTACTACATTAATTGTCCCAAAAATACGGTCTTAAATCTCACTTTGAGGAAAGAAACTATTGTTAACTTTACATCACAACATTCCTTCCCCCTTTGAAGAACATTGAGGCACGAAAATGTTAGGTCTAAAATCCCTAAGGTCAAAAAAAAAATTTTCTAAGCGTAAGTTTACAAACTTTGAAATATGTCCTAAAAATATGTTATAATTTTAAATGCAACCGTTTAGTTTGCATATATAATACATTTAATTTGGTTATTACATTAGTTATTCTTTAATCCTTGGCACATTTAATTTAACATTCTTATTTAAAAATTTTTTAATTTAATTCTTAAACTAATTGTTTTCATTTGATGTAGATAGAGTAAATAATAAAATAAATATTAAATATGTATCGTTAACTTACATGAATCTTTTATTTAATATACTTAGATTTTATTGGTTTTTTTTTTTTTTAACTTTATCTTTGTTTTCTCTTGCTTAAAAACTACTTGATATTATATTATTTTAAATAATTTTCAACGTTCTTATTTTTATACTTTACACATTTTTTTTTTAAAACTATTAAAATTTGTATATACTAAATCAGTATGTTTTCTTAAAATTACCTGATTCTCTAAATATTATTTATATTTTACATTTATGATTATTATTCTTGTTTTTACATTTTCCATTGCTTATTTTAAATTTTTCTATCTTTTACCTATTCTTAATTTTACCATTAATGACATATTTCTAAAAATATGATATGTTCAATGAACCCTAATTTAATTAAATTATATTACTAACATTATATACACCTTTCTTATAACAAATATAGTATTAAAATACTCCAGTGAACTGTATTCCTGGATGAGTTGGTGCTAAAGTAGCATTGTTATATTGCATTGGTTGAGGTGGTGGTAACTGTGTTGGTTGTGGTACATAAGGAGTTGTATTTGTATATTGTACAATTGGTGCTTGTACCGGTGGTGGTGATGGTGGAGGATAATGTCTTATAACTGATTGTAAACTTGGTGTTCGCTGTAACGTAGGTTGTTCTTGTTCCGTTGCAGTCTGAGTTATTAACTTCTTGTATATTACATATAATAATAAAGATAGTATTACACATGCTCCTACTGATAAACCTCCAACTGCGTTTAACGTTTTCCTATGGAAATGTAATTCTTCAATTCTTTTCAAATTTTCCTGTTGTTTAATTACAATTTCTTCAAACGTTAAAGATTGTTTTCTAGGTTCTAGTTTTTCTATAGTGGTGGGTGGTAAAACAAAAACTCGAATTCAAAACCAAATAGCGTTTTAGTAGGTGTTTGCTTAGTGGTTGTATGCATTGTATTATTATGTACATGCATTGCATGATGTAACCACTCATCCCAATTTGACCCATCTTCTTTCACAAAATTCCTCAGGAACTCTGCTAAAGGTCTATGACTACGTTCAAGAGCTCCATTTGCCTGTGGATGGTAGGGTGTAGTTTGAAGTTTTTTAATACCCAGAATTTTACATGTTTCTTTAAAAAGCTTTGATGTGAAATTCGTTCCATTATCCGTAATTAAAACTTTAGGAATATTAAACTTTGCGATAATTTCATTAAAAAACTTTCTCGCCACTGTTGAGGCTTCTGCATCTGGTAACGCAGTACATATTAGATATTTTGAAAAATCATCTTGAAATGTCAAGATGAGTTTATTCCCACTTTCCGTAGTCGGTAATGGACCTACTATATCCATGAATACTTTATCAAACGGTCTTTGGGGCGTGTCAGTTAGAATCAGTGGTAATCTCTCCACTTTTGAGCTTTTGTTCTTTTGGCATTTATGACAAGCTGTTATGTATTCTTTTATTTGTTTTTGCATGCCTGCCCACTTGAACTGCTTTCTTATTCGGAAATAAGTTTTAGTTACCCCTTTATGACCTCCTATTGGTGAATCATGAAATTTTTTCAAAACTTCCTGAATGTCTTTTTTACTTGTTAAGTATACTGCAAAATCTTCGTGTGTATGTTCTATCGAATCTTCTATCTCCTCTTGGTTTTTATTTGAAATTGTATTTGAATTTTTTGCAAGTTCCGCCTCTTTTGCTTTACCCCTTGTTATAACCGCTATTGGAAGTCTACTCAAAGCATCCGCATTTTTGTTAGTCTTTCCTGGTTTATAAAAAATCTCGAAATCATATTCTAGTAGCTTCAAACGAAATCTTCCCAGTCGCGTGTCTTGATCTTTTAGATTAGCAATTCCACGTAATGGCTTATGGTCCGTATATATTTTAAAATGTCTTCCCAGCAAATATGATCTAAAATTTCTTGTTGCCCATACTATAGCAAGTAATTCCTTCTCTATAGTTGAGTATCTTTTTTCAGTACTGCTGAGAGCACGGCTTGCGAAGTAAATGGGTAAGTCTGATCCAACTTCTCCTTGGGATAGTACTGCCCCTAATGCTTCGTTACTAGCATCCGTTGTTAATAAAAATTCTTTTGAAAAATCCGGATACTGTAAAACTGGTGGACTAGTTACTGCTACTTTCAACTGGTCCATTGCTTTTTGACATTTCTCATTCCATTCGAACTTTTCTCCTTTCCTCAGTAATTTGTTCAATGGTAATGACACTTGAGCAGCTTGTGGAATAAATTTTCTATAGTAGTTTATTAGACCTAAAAATGATTGCAGGTCTTTTACATTTCTAGGTACTGGGATGGCTGTAACACATTTTGTTTTCTCCGGGTCTGGTATCACTCCTTTGTCTGAACATTTATGTCCTAAATATACGACTTCTCTCCTTAATAGTTGACATTTCTCAGTTTGTAGCTTTAAATTGTTTTCCCGAAGAGCTTGTAATACATTCCTAAATCGTTTGTCATGTTCTTCTAAATTACTGCCGTATATTACAATATCGTCAAGATATACAAAGCAATCGATTCCCTGTAGTCCTGTGAGAATGCTATTCATTATGCGCTGGAATGTTGCGGGTGCTCCCGTCAATCCAAACGGCATACGTCGAAATTCAAAATGTCCAAGTCCCGTACTAAATGCTGTTTTTTCTCTATCTTTGTCTTCAACTATCACTTGGTGATAGCCACTAGCCAAATCCAAAGTCGTAAAATATCTACTGCAACCTAACTGATCTAAAATTTCATCTATTCTCGGAATTGGAAAAACTTGTTTGATGGTTTTTTCATTTATTTTTCTGAAATCTACCACTAGACGCCATTTCTTTTTCCCATCTGTACCTGGTTTTTTAGGTACTAAACTTATTGGTGAATTCCATGGTGACTTGCTTTTAGTTATAATACCTTCCTCTAGCATTTTATTTACTTGTTTGTTTATCTCTTCTTTATGTGTTTCTGGTAATCTATATTGGCGTTGATTTATTGGTATCTGCCCTAATTCTGTTGGAATCTCATGTTTCAACACAGAAGTGTATGTAAGTCTATCTCCTGGTAAATGAAACACATCATTATATTCTTTAATAGTTTTTGTTATCAGGCTTCTTTCTTCTGCATTTAAATTATTGTCCAAATTTACTGTTTCTAATAGCAACTCATAACGTTCATCCATATCAATTTCCTTATTTAAATTGACATTTGGTAGCCTGTATTCATCATAATTACACATATCACTACCCTCTAACTCAATTTCTGTATCAATTTTAACAGAATAATTATTTGCATTTAAAATTTTTACGTAGCCTATACCATTTATTACTTTAGTAAGGCATTCTCCTGAGTAAACCTTTGGCAAAATTTCTTTTTTATGAACAATTACTGTTCCTTCTTTATGTGTTGTTTTTATTGGCACTACCATTGTAGATCTAGGTGGGATCGTGATACATTCAGTTATACAAATCCGACCGTGATCTGCAATGTCTATCAGAGGTAAAACTGCCACTTCTTCCTTATTATCATGAAATTTTAAAACTTTTCCAATTGTATCCATTGTTGAACGATTCCATAGTTCATCTCTTCCCAGTAATCCATCTGCTGGTATCTTGCTTCCCAATGGAACTACATGCATGTTGAATTTTAACTCAGTAAATTCCTCATGCTCTATTTTTACTGTACCCAATGTACTTATGTTACCACCAAAGGCTCCTATTAGTCCCTTTGTATTGCTTTTATTTATTTCTGCTTTATTTAATAACGCTTCGGACTTTATCAAACTTGTGTCAGCTCCGGAATCCACTAGAAGTAGCAATTTATTGCCCACTGCCTGTTTACAAGGTACTTCTATATAGGCATCATCGAACGATTGACTAATACCGTCCATGGTATTGTAATTCGTTCCCGTAACCCGTGGTATTCGAAAATTCTGCGACATCCAAATTTTATTGACTTTCAACTGCTCCCAGAGTGTTGAAAAAACTGACATTATTAACATGCATATAATCAGTACATGTATTACAATAATTTCCAAATATTTCTTACATTCATTTGATAATTGTTCTTTAAATTTCTTATATGTATCATCTGTCATATTCGTTAACTTTATGCTATTTACTTTCAAGTTATGAGATTCTTTTGCTTCTATTATAGTTAATTTATTTTCCTTCTTTTTTCCTAATACATTCCTTTGGACTTCCTCTTTTATTTTTGATGCTGGTTCCCATTTTTGTGTTATATTTATCCTTCTTTGTTTGTCGGCATTCCAGTCTAGCGTCTTAGACTGGGCCGATTGGAGTTTCCCTGCTGAGTAGGTAGCGTTACTCGGCAAACCTTTGCCATATGCCCCTCTTTTCCACATTTGAAACATTTAATCTTCTCTCCTCCAGAGCTACTGCCAATTTGATTATTCTGTGGTCTATTTCTGTGTTGTGAATAATTTTGGTTACTTGTCCAACGACTATAATTATTTGTTATTTGTCGTTGATTTCTATTGTCTGAATTTACAAATTTACAAAACCTGTTTTGTTCATGCCCCTTTACTTTACAAATATTACAAAACAACGTATTCAATTTCTTAAAACATTTGGAAGAGTCATGCCCCATTTTTTTACAGAAATCACATGTTATTTGTTTCGTACTTAGCTCATTAATTGTACCAATTCTACATTTTGGGCCATTCTCATGACCATATTCACCACAATTTGAGCAGTACGGTGTGTTTTGTCTGTCTTTGCAATTTACCCATCCATGTCCTAAATTGTTACAAAAAACACACTTTGTTTCCGTTAACGACATGTTAATATTAGAACGATGTTCCCCTAATAGTTCTTCCGCTGATTCTGCTATGGCCACCAGTTTAGTTATTGTGTCATTCTCCAATCCAATGAATCGGTGTTTCAAATTATTGTCTCTAAGCCCCTTTATGAAACACCTGACAGCTAACTGTTTGTACTCTCGTAATTGCGACAGGATTTCCACTTCACCCCCTTGATTTTTTATTTGTGTCTCCGCTTCGTGGAGTAGAACCTGTAGGCGCCCCCCATAAGCGGTAGCAGATTCATTCTGTCTTTGCTTGTTGAGTGTTAAATCTTCTCTGATGTGCTCTAAGGTCCTCCTTCTTAAATACGATCGTTTGACAGCTTCGCACAAATCGTTTATTGTAAAGTAGGGTCTATTAGCAATATTGTCGTATGCTATACCCACTAACCGTTGTTTTACACAACTTACAATATATTGTGCTCCAGCTTGAGGTAAAGCTTGTTGCACTAGTTCGCAACCAGCTACAAATTTATGTACCTCTCCTCTTAGCTCCGGGCCTTCTGTTCCAGCGAAGTATGGAACCACTTTAGATACTGTTTCCATAATTACACTTATGGACGTCATGTTTCGTTCCGTTCCTAATCCTTTATTATTTGCCAACTCCTCTTCCGTTGTTTGAATATTTGTTTTGATCATTGGTTTATTTTTGTCGAAAACACTTTTATTT
>NC_051847.1:236483300-236494027 GCF_002237135.1 Teleopsis dalmanni | reverse complement strand
TATGGAAGTGGTGCCACACTCGTATGATGTAGCTTCAACATGTTATCTTCCTCACCATGGTGTCTATAAAGCATCGAGTTCTACAACGAAGCTTCGCGTAGTCTTCAATGCTTCTAATAAATGTTTGAGCGGAATATCTCTTAATGATTGTCTGCATATAGGTCCCAGATTACAAAATGATCTATCAAATATCATCTTGCAATGGCGGCATTACCCTATAGTGTTTACAGGAGATATCGAGAAAATGTACAGGCAAATTCTTGTTGATAGCAAAGATGTGGATTTGCAACGAATAATGTGGCGCGTTCGACACGGGGACGCCCCTACAACGTTCCGGTTGCTCACTGTAACAAATGGGACTAATTGTGCTCCATATCTTGCCATCAAAGTATTGCGTACTCTGGCAAAAGAGGAGCAAACTCGTTTTCCACGGGCAGCTGAATCGATTCTAAATGAATTTTACATTGATGACGTACTATCAGGTGGAGACACTCCAATCGAAGCTGCAGAAAAATTGCACGAACTTCAGGAGCTTCTAGCAACTGCAGGCTTCACTTTACGTAAATTTAATTCGAATTCAAATGACGTTTTAAGCACTCTGACTGAGGACGTAAAAGCTCACGCCGACGATGTGGAAATTAACACCGAGTATAAAACTAAGACACTTGGTCTTACTTGGTATACAAAATCCGACAGTTTTGGTTACAACGTCAATGTAACTTGTGACAACCATCATTACACAAAACGACTAATGTTGTCTGACATATCGAAGTTATTTGATCCACTTGTGTTCTTGGCTCCGGTTATCATTCGAGGAAAGATGTTTCTGCAACAACTCTGGCGTACTGGATCCGATTGGGATGATCCCTTGTCAATAGAGATGGCAAACATTTGGCATAACTTTCGTATTGACTTACAACAATTACATCACATTCGAATCCCACGTTGGATAAACACCACTTCGACAAGTGCAATTGAATTACACGCATTTGGTGATTCATCAAATCAAGCATATGCGGCTGCAGTATATGCGAAAACAACCATCGGTACGACCAGTTTTTGTAAATTTGCTTATTAGTAAAACTAAGGTAGCCCCGTTGAAAGAAACGTCTATACAACGTTTAGAATTATGTGCAGCATTGCTAGCAGCAAAACTTCTACACAAGGTTAAAGGAACATTTAAGTGTCAACCATCACGCTGTATTTTGTGGACTGATAATACAACCACACTGTGGTGGATTAGAACTGATCCAGGCAAATTGAAGCAGTTCGTGGCAAACAGAGTGTCACAAATTCAGTCAATGACAAATATTGAAGACTGGAGGTATATTGCAACAAAGGATAATCCGGCTGATTGTGCATCACGAGGCAGTACTGTTTTGCAACTAAAAGATAATCTGATGTGGTGGTATGGACCATCTTGGCTTCGCTTAAATGAGAAAATGTGGCCTAACCACCAAATCAATCATACTCCTGACAGTTTACCTGAGAAAAAAGAGATTAACTCATTAACTACGCAGTTATCAACAGAAGTGTGGGAAATATTTGGACGATATGCTACTCTTGATAAATTACTCGTAGTCGTGGCGCAATGCCTACGTTTTATTCATATGTGTCAAAAAAGGATGCGTAGGGATGAAAGTTTCTGCACTTGGCAAGAACGTTATACGGTTCTTAAAAAATTAGTAACAATTGTACAAAGGACCGAGTTTACCAACGATTATGCTGCTTTACGGAAAGGCAATCCAATTAACAAATCAAGTAAATTGTTTAAATTGAATCCGAAGCTTGATTCCGACGGAATTATGCGTCTAAATGGAAGACTGCAAAATGCGAATATTCCTTCAGATGAACGATGTCCAATGATATTACCCAGACGTCATGATTTTACTACGTTGATTATTAATCAAGCTCATAGTCGAACATTACATGGCGGAACTCAAACAACATTAGCATATGTGCGACGGCAATTTTGGGTTATTGAAGGAAGATCCGCTGTGAAGAGAGTGATTAACAAATGCATTACATGTTTTCGTCAAGCCTGTCGACCGCAAGCACAACTTATGGGTAACTTACCTCCAGCACGGTGTAATATATCACAGCCATTCATGCACACGGGCGTGGATTATGCTGGTCCATTTAATGTGAGAGCGACAAGAGGGAGAGGCCATCGTACTTACAAGGGGTATGTGGCTCTATTTATATGTTTTATTACACGAGCTATTCATTTGGAACTTGTGAGTGATATGACATCTGAAACCTTTCTAGCAGCGTTAAAGCGATTTGTATCAGTCCGGGGCATATGCTCAGATATGTACAGCGATCGTGGTACATCCTTTGTCGGTGCTGATGCTTTAATGAAAGATGAAATTAAATTATTTAAAAAACAAATTGAAGCTGGGTCTGTGTTTGCATCAACCGTTGGCATAAATTGGCACTTTATACCACCCGCAGCGCCTCATTTTGGTGGCCTATGGGAAGCAGGAGTAAAAAGCATGAAATTTCATCTTAAGCGTGTAGTAAACACGGCAACTTTAACTTTTGAAGAATTTTACACGTTATTAAAACAAGTCGAAAATTGTTTAAATTCGCGGCCGCTTACGGCTCTATCTGATGACCCCACAGACTTATCAGCGTTGACACCAGGACACTTTTTGATTGGACGAGCGCCATCTGCCGTACCTGAACCTAATTTGCTAAATACAAAGATTGGTGTACTATTCCGATGGAAGATGTTAAGCCAGATGTATCAAGACTTTTGGCGTCGTTGGTCCCAAGAATATTTAACACAATTACATGCCAGAAACAAATGGACTAAAAGCCAAACAAATGTCGCAACCGGTCAACTGGTCCTACTTCGAGATGAACGATTGCCTCCAAGCTCCTGGTTGCTTGGCCGCATTATCCAAGTCCATCCTGGCACGGACGGTGCTGTTCGTGTCGTAACCATAAAAACACAGTCCGCCATTGTGAAACGGCCAATTACGAAGATCTCTGTTTTACCAATCGACATTGAAGGACGTCCTGAAGCACACGAGTAATATAGACGCAAGATGCGGTTGTACCTCCACGTCTAGGTGGGAGAAATGTTTAAAATTATCTATATCAATCTGGCAACCACTGTGTGTGGGCTGCTTTTAATGGTTAGCAAGTTGTTTCATTCTTCTTGTTGTACGAGCATCCGTCGTGTTCGGTTGTGTTTCGTGTTGTGCAGTAAATTTGTTTGAGTTTTGTTCTAATTACATTTAAAAATATGTTTTATATGATAAGTAATATTAGAGATAAATAAATGAAATATTCTTTGAAACTTTAAAGAAAGAAAAAACCGCATTTAACGAACACAAGTAAAAGAATAATTAAGATTGAGTTTAGTAGATTCTACTCAAAGATATTGTTTACCAAAAAAAATGATAGCAATCCACTACATATAAGTTCCGATATAGTATTTAAAACATGATCGGCTCATCGCTGAGACTGGGCATAAAACCATAATAATTAATAATTGGAATAATTAGGAAATTAATAGAACTGGTTTCAAACCGCGTTTATTACAATAAAAATATTAATATTAAAATATTGTTGAAAGCGAGATAGAAACTTCATTTTCAAATGACTTATGAACGTAGAAATGCACCTGTAAGTATTTCGGTAGTCAATTTACAAATCTTTATGACATATTGGGAAGTCGAATTCTAATACTTCATAATTTGTTTTTCAATCTATACATATATGTAAACAATCACTCATTATCTTATGGTTCATCAGCTATTATCATATAAGCATGAGAAAATGTCTTTCACAGTAATTTTTTTGCTAGAAAGCATTACTGCAGGAACTAATAAATGTCTTAAGTGCGGTGACGTATTTTTAATAAATATATAAAACATAGTTCAAAATCACAGATCAAATTTAAGCGATTTTTATTTTTAGTTTGAACTCCAAAATAAAGCAGAAATAAAATTACATAAAAGAACTCTTAAATTGACTTATACATTTAGTACGCGTTAATTGGCCAAAGTCAGAAAATATAGAACTTTTTAAGTTTGTCTTAAAAACATTTTAATAGTACCGACGAAATATCTATAGTCTTTAGTCTCATTTTCAGGGTAGTCTATAGTGATGCGTTCGGTTCCAATTTTTATGTTCATTAAATGTCTTGCGATAAATACCAAGTTATTAGACATTGTAAACTATTACTATTTTTAGAAAGATTTTTATTTTTTTTTACAGTATGCTGTGTTTTAATACACTTTCATTTTTACATGTTAGTTCTAAAGTTGCAAAATTAAAAATTAAAAACATCACCGAAAACTATTATTAATTAAAGTTTGTTTAATCCAGCTGAAGCACTTAGCTATAGTGATATATATTATTATTGTTAGGGGATGTGGCACTGCCACCGTTGTGTTTATTGTGCCCTCTTCTTGTCAATAAAAAACAGTATAGAATCTACTTCACAGTGTTTTATTGCCTCTTCCGTAAGAATATATATTCCCAGGAGTCTATTCCGTATGTGCATTAGCGCAGGGCATTCGAACAGCACATGTGTGGCCGACTCCTCGTTCTCTTAGCAGAATCTTCAGTTTGCATCCGTAAGTATACCCAGTCTTGTAAGCTGGTGTTTTAGTTTATAGTGCCCTGTTAGGATTCCTGTGACGATTCTAAGTTCTTCTTTTGATAAGTTCATGATTTGGATTGTTTTAATTTTGGTATATTATCCTATTAATAGTGAGTTATGTAGTATCGTGAAAAAAATTTTTTTCTGAATAACAAAATAAATTTTACTTAAATCGTTTTCAAATTCTGGCGAGTACAAAAATGTAATTTTTATTTAATATTAAATTGCATGCTATTCATATTATATGTTTACCAAAAGTTTCTGACAATATCTATAATTTATCCAGATGTAATAAAATGATAATAGTAATAGTAAAAAGATTTTGCATCAATTCTTAGTTTGTTCTGTTATGGTAATTAAATTATACGACATCAAAAAATATTTAATCTGAAAAACATACAAATTACGGGTATCTTCGTTCTTCTATCTAAAGTTCTGCAGTTATTTTTGTGAAACTCCACAAGTGCACAATACTCACCGAATCATTTTCATATATTCAACAACAAAACAAATAGGAGATGCCAAATAAATATTTACAAATAATTTGCATTAAATTACTTTCATGGCAATTTGGCGTATTAATTTTCTGGCATTTACAGTGCACAAATCCTTATCAGAGCGCTTTGATGAAAAATTCTCTTTGGGATTGAATGCGCATGTATCTTATATACAATGAGCAGTAAACAGTATCGCAAAACCATGTGCTACTGCCCCAGTGCCATGCAAAACAGTTGACTTTCCTTCATGGCATGTGTGCCTTACTCCGAAAAAGTACCGAATTAAACGTGGCAAGGATTTTGTTTTGAAAAGGAATGCTTAAGCTAAACAGCATTCGTTCCGTTTAAATGTTAAGTGATTATTGTGGCAAAATCTTAGTCATCTGACAACTACTGAAGAGTGCGTTTCGCGTAGCGGAAAATCGCAGTGAATAATTCGTTTATGAAAATGTGAGTTTGTTACAAAAATATGAAAATGGAATTTTTTTAATTGAAATTAAAGATTTATATCGTTTAATTTAAAACAAAAAGTGTGAATTTACATCATTCAGTGATATAACAACTGAAATAAATTTTCGTTAAAAATTGTTATAATTATTAAAAATTAAATTTAAACAAATATTTTAAGTAATTATTCAATTTATAAGCTTATTGAATGTTTGAATTAAAATTTAATTAATTTAAAGATAACAAATGCGTACGAAATTATGTGTAATTTATATGAAAAATTCTTATACGTTTACAAACAAACAACATAAAACTACTATCAAATACAAAAACTTTAATATAATTGTATCCTCACACCGTGCCTTTGTTGTATATAATTTTGTTCATAAAAAATTCACAGTTGTGGGAGAGAAATTTTTCCTTGGATATCATTTCACTTTTCATCTTTTTCGTGAACTTCAATATGCCAAATTGTATTTATTTAATATTCAGCGGCTAAACTTATTTGCTCCTTTGTATCTGCGTTAAGTCAAGGCAATGCCAAGCATCATTTCATTTCACTTCAAATCTTTCGTAATAAGTGAATATCTTATTTTCAATGCCAAGTTTAAGTTGATACATTGGAGACTAATTTAATTTCATTTCGTTATATTTTCTTTAATTTTATTAATTATATTTTAGTGCTGCTTTGGCAAATAAAAAATTAATATTTTTCGTTTAAATAGTTTTTCATATTTAAATTTCATAAGTAACACGAAACTGCTATCTGAAATATTCTATGTTGTGTATATCAGCTTAGATTATTAGAAAAATGTTAAGCATTTAATCTAAAAAATAAAATCTTAGATCATTAAAAAAATTAAATCAATTCGATAATAAAATAATAAATATTACAAATAAATGAAACTCACGTTAAGGTAAAGAACATATGTATTTTTATTTTCTTTTAATATCTATTTACTGTCTTAAAAATATTAAAAGTTAAAATTTTAAGTTAAAAATATATTTAACATATTAATTTAATTTATTTTAATATAACTTAATACATATATACTAGCTTATAAAGTTATGAGTGCACTAATCATGTCCATCAATTATTAAGTTTGCAACAGTAGTGTAATATATGCACAAATATCCACTTCTTTTAAACCTATAGAAAGTTATATAATACATCCTTATTTAAAATCAATTTTATTATTACATTAATCTGAGTTCTACGTATACGATATCTGATATTAATATTTCTTAACATCTCTTTCATTGTTTTCCTTAAAATTACTTTACTTTATCCTTCTTCCATTATTATTAGTTATTATGTATTCTTTTACATTTGGATATAGATTGCTTTTGTATTGCTCTGGCTAAATTTGATATCAATCGAAAAATAAATACTTTAATATTAAAATTAGCATCTTATCTTCTGGACTTTGATCTACATTGGTATTATGTTGATCCGACGTCCAAAACATATTTTTTTTTACTATTTTATTATTAAAATTTAAATCTTTTTTTAACATATATAAGAGATTAACAATAATTTATTAAATCTTATTAAAAATTAAAAGTAACCCTGTGTTAAAAGTTAAATTTTAAAAAATAAACAAAATTTCTGAAATTATAAGAGCTTGGTTTACTCAGAAATCTCAGTTAAAAATTTTAACATAAGGAACTTTTTGGTACCTTTTAACTGATTTTGGCGATCATTTCTTTTTAGTAAATAAACTGTGGTAGTAAATGCAATTTTTGACTAAAGCCATAACGTATTCTTTAATAAATCTCATGTGGTTGGACTCGGTTTTTATGGTTGGTGCATGAAGATCGCTGTGAGGACTATATACTTTGAATGTAGTAGTGGTCTAGGATCTTATAAGCCACATTAGTTAGAAAGATTGTGGTTATGATTACATTTTTTTGCTTCAATATATTTGTATTAGGTTATGCGAAGGATGCCGAAGTATGTCATATTATTAATTGAATATATTATTTCAAATTTGAAATTTAAAAATTTTTAATTAATTGTTTGTAAAGTATATTTATTTTATATATTTATATTCTGTGTAACGAATCATGTATGTAAAGTTAATCATACGCTATGTAGTACACAACTATTTTCAATAGAATAGTACAAAGTTTTTATATTAAAAAAAGTGTTTTCTTAATAAAAAACTATTCACTAGCTTTCATTAAAATCACCAATAAAAAAAAGGCTGTTATTAATTGTGCTTTACAAGTAATTAATTGTGCTTTGTCTACATATTTTATTTATTTATTTATTATTTAATTATTATTTAATTTTTTTATAATGCATTTTTCTATTTTTTTTATTCTCATTTTAGTTATCATTTGTCTTCTACACCTAAATATATACTTATAAGGTGGTCTGGAGCAATTTCTTATGATTCCGTAGAGGTCAGGTTTTTATGAAAACATTATTAAATCCTTACATATTTTTAAAATATAGTACATATGATTTAAATTTATAGTCAATGAATGCCTTTACAAATATAATTTTTTTTCTCTTTTCAATGCATTAACTGATTGATGAGTTATAATATTATATGTATAAAACTTAGAAATAAATCACCCAATTATAGAATTTTTCGTTATAAAATTATGTGTTATATGAAAAAACTTATAATTTATAATTTATTTTAGACATAACATATATTATTTTATGCAGATTAACTTATAAGAACTAATTATCATACTATCATATTTATATGATGGCATATATCTCCTCAGATATCATGATTAAATAAATAGGTGATCGGACCAAATAATATATCCAATTATGCAGTAAAGATGTGAGAGTAAAAGTAAAATTGCTACGGATTTTTTTTTAATCCATGATTTAATATTATACTTAGTATTTTTGAAAATTTGATAAGTATTTAATAATAAACTGAAGTCAATCATATTCATATATTTCTAAATTTCAACCATTACAATCCATTTATTCTGTACGATAATAGTGTGTTCTAGTATTATTTATTAATTTGAACTATATATGTGATTTTAATCATTGAAAATTTAGTTAATTTATGCTAAATACACTAGAAAACAGTTTTATTTCACAATGTAATAAGACAGCTGAGAAATATGTTAGAAAAAAATCAAATCAAGTCCATTGTGTTTATATCATTATCTTAATGGTGTATTAATTTGACTATTTAGCATATCATAATTTCTATCGAAGCTTTCTTCTATGCGCTATCGAACTAATTTATTTATTCATAACTGAATAGTATTATAAGTGCCTTATTATATTATAAGTATTATAAGTGTTTTTGTTATAGTTTTTCATCTCACATTTGAGTCACTATTATATACAAGTTAACTAAACTGAATTTTAATAAATGTTGATATATGAATTTTCCTACAAAATTTTAGTTATACTCTGAATAAAGTTTTTAGGTTCATTGTATTAGAATGATGGCTATTGCTCAAAACGGATCGTACTATAAGGTGCTAAGATATTCTAAAAGGTACGATGGAAGTTTTATGATATAATATGTATGAATATGGAATATATATCAAGTTCTGTATTAACTATTACTATTTTAATTAAGAACATATGTGCTATGTAAATATATATAAATTTTTCTTCTGCTTTTGATAATTAAATTGTTGAATAAGATTGAGGAAACAAGTGTAAACTCTTTCATATAGTAAATCATATGTGTTATATTCTATATACGTTTAAAGAAACTGCAAAGTAGTTAAAATAACTCATTTTTACTATTTCTTTTCGTTGTAATTATAAAACAGGAACAATTATTGATTTGGCTTTACTTTCATTGGAAGACTTTATATTATAAATCATTGATTCGATATATACATATTAGACTTTCAGATAACACAACAGTCCTTTTCCATTGTATCAATTAATTAGTTCAATGACTTTAAGACTAGTGCACATATGAGTAGACAAAAAGTCAAATAGACAGACAGATTGTCAAACTAAAAGACATTGTCGTGTCAATTCTTGATGCTTTACTAAACACGCGATGCTTTCTTCATCGCGTTGCAAAGCGTTTGTTGAAGTTAATTTGCTTTATATTCACAAATGTGAAGAAAATATAAAAATAATATCACTCTAGGAAAAAAAAAAACAGAAACAAAAGCGAACATTGTAGTTGGGAAACTAACTTAATTTATCTAAATTGTACTTATTTTCTACAGATCTTATCCAATTTTTATAATAGTATTCAAAAAATATTTTACTATTTAAGCTTGCCAAAAAATTATAACAGATAAAATTTCTGTTCATAGAGAAAAAATTGGGAAGAAAAGTTTAAAAAACAAAAATGTTTGTTTATAAATTAAATCAAAGTTATTACAAATTGTAAACTTAATTAAATATTCTTTGGAATTCTAGTCGTGTGATTGGTATAAAATTCTACCTATTTTTTCTACTCTATTTTTTGTAACCATGAAGATGTGAAGTAACTGACAAAAAAAAAAAACTGACACGTCTCGCCTATTCAAGTAAGAGTGGACGCAGGTCTATTCGTTAACCTGCGCCCAGGCCTTGCTTAATTTGTTTGTTTGCCTTTCTTTCGAAATTTTGTTCGAACTTCAGATACGGGAGGAAGTGTTATCCTCCCGTCATACGACACTAATCTTTATTAACTTAACTAAACGAAAGCTGTTCTTATATCTTTATATATATATAGATGATTCCATAACGCAAATTTAATTAAATGCTGCATCATGCTTTTTATGTTTTTTGAAAGCACTAAAATTTTGGTAATAGAAAGACGTCAAATTACAAACAAAACTGAAGTACTCCAAATAACTTTTCTGGCATTTCTGAAATGCATTTACTTGTATCGTACATATTACATACATACAAACATACATACATACATACATATATATATATATATATAGTTTGTTCTGTGACTTGACGTCCAAGACATGAAAAAATATCAACAGAAAAGCGAGATGTTATGTTTCATCACCAACTATTTTTTGGAAAGAAATGTACTGCCACGTCTTTCATTTTCAAAAAATGTTAGTTTTTATTAACTGTTTACTTACTCAATGCTAAGTTATCTATTAGCAAAATTTGTTCAATTTCTTATAAATTTTATTATTTATGGATGTGAGATGAGTTCCAGACTTAATATCACTACATTAATATCAGCATCTAGTTCTATTTT
>NC_051847.1:236473521-236483200 GCF_002237135.1 Teleopsis dalmanni | reverse complement strand
GTCAGATAGAAAAACGCGTCAATTGTATGTCTGTCGTTGAGCGTCAAACGTGCTTTGTACATTAACAACAAATTTGAGCGCCTCAATTCGCAACAAACACGTCTCGATTATTTCAACAAATAAATGCAAAAAAAAGACAACTAGAGAGAAACGGCTAAGTGAGAAAGAGTTGACCAATCATTATTGACTGGGCCCCTTGATTTAGACAAATTAAGTATTTTTTTCTTGTGGTTTTGGACTCAAATCGCTTTATAGAGCTCATGTTTTTATGTTTTTTTTTGTTTTTTTTTTTTTTTGTGATTATTGCAGTCGACATTGTCTGTACTTTTTATATGAAATCAACACAAAAGTTTGATTTTTACATAAATGATATTTTTTTTCAATTATACTCCGTTTTTGAACTTTGGCAGTGATCACGTACTTAGACACCTCCTAAAAATTTTTAAGTAATTTTATTTGTTTGCCGAGAGGTAAACGTTCGTTAATTTATTGAAAAATGAGATGATGTCTGTATAAATCTAAATTTATGAATTTTTTCAAAATACTTTTTTTGGTTTTTTTTTATAATAACAATTATTTATATTCATTTATTAATATAACATAACATACCTATGAAGATATGTTTGTGTTCGCAATATATTGAGTTGAGTATTTGTTGTACGTGCAAAATGAAGAAGGTCAAGTATTGTGAACCCTTCAAGCGAACAAAGCAATTGAATCTTTAAGTGAACTTGAGCTGTGAAGTCAGTCAGTTTCTTTGTAGATGTGTGAAGCAGTAAGAAAATACTGAGATCCATTTTGACAAAGCCAAACATACGTACGAGTGAGCATTAACACAAAAAATGTTTTCAGATTAGGAGAGATCATGTTAAAAATTTCTAGTAAAAACATCCAAAATAGCTATTCAGTGAAAGTCCCTTACAGCACTTACAGATCCCGGTGGGTTGAAAAAATATTCTAAAACATATCATTTTTTATTACTACTTGATATAGTTCAAATGAGCCTACCTCCACAAATTTCGTACGATTAGTGTTCGCTTAGTAAAGTGATTCACTGTAATATTTTATTACTTATATAAAATGTTCACCCATCCAGAGTATTCACTAGTTCTGCTCCCAAGCAACTATCACTCTTAGAAATAACTTTATCGTATGCACAACCTACCTATTCGAACAAAAGTGCGCTAATAAGTATTCGCTTAACAGAGTTTTTACTGTGATTGTTTAATCAGACTAAAATGTTATTCCTTACAAAGTATTCTCCAGATCTGGTCCCCAACAAATATCAGTATTTTGAACAAAAACAAAAAACGAGTTAGACAACGATGATTGTTCACTCAAAGTAATTTATTAATTCAAAAATAATATTCTCACGCTCCTACTATTCTCTGGATTCGTTCTCCACCAACTACAATCCAGACCTATAAAAATGGTACAACAAAGACGAGGATATGCTTCGATTAAAAAGTGCTTGTTTTAATAAATCACTATTTCGAAAACCTTGGTAAAACATTTTATAAGAAATGTGCAGAAATGTTGCATTGAAGTTATAAGAGAATACATTAATGAATAGCGTCCAATTCTATACAATATAATGCGTTTTTACAAGACACACATTTTTTGGATTCGATTTCCACTAACTATAATACAGACCTATAAAAATGGTACAACAAAGACGATGAAACGCTTCAATTGAAAAAGTGCTTGTTTTAATAAGAAATGTGCAGAAATATTGCATTAAAGTTGTAGGAGAATACATGTACGCGAACGGCGACCTATTCTATTCAAAATAATGCGTTTTTTAGAAGACCCTAAAAACTATTCAGTTCATAGGCTGTGATGTGTCTAATGAACTTTTCGTGTTTCCTTCACCGTGTTGTAATTATATTAAACAACTTAATATTCTGTTTATTACCATCGATAAACTTCTATGACTTTTGAAAAAGTCATACAAAGATATGATTTATAATATTTTTTTTTATTTGGTATATAGTTTTATGGTATTATTTAGGAAAATTAATTTCGGCTATAAGAATACTACTTAAGTGTTAGAGAAACTACAACACAGAGGTACCTAAATCAAGTCGTCCCAATTACTAAGTACTAGAAGAAAGTGAGTCTCATTCTTAAGCAAAATTTGCACTAAAAATGGATGGAGAGGTATTTTGAACAGTAGTAAATTACAACAATAAAATTTTCTTATTTATTAAATTATTGTATTGGCCAAGTATTGCCAAATACCCATCATTAGAGGTCTTGAAATTATTATATATAATTATACGTAAATTATTTTTTGAGGCTGCACCTACTAAGGGTTTGAAACTCAGAGTTAGTACTCATTAGTAAACTGATCTTTTGTCAGTTAAGGTCAATAACTTTTCGTCATATTAGTATTGCTTTTCCGCAAAAATTAAAATAAATTATAATCAAAAATTTAATTTCATTTGAAAATTAAATAACATTTAAAAATTAATTAAGTAATATTTAAAAATGACGTGATGTTTAAAAACTACATAACATCAGCTAATAAGGTTTAAGTGCCTGAACACTCTCTGAGATGAATAAAATAAAATAATTAAACGAAATAATATCTATCTCGTGAAAATCGAGGCTGAATAGTCACAGAGAAAGTGTTTAACAATCTCGTCTGCTTCTAAGCAGAGTCGAAAATCTATCTCTTCGGACAGATCCATTTTGTTTAGGAGATAACGTAGTCCATGGTGATCCGTTAAATATCCAGCCAGGAGTCTCAACTCTTCTCTGCTGCGGAAGGATACCTTACCGTAAATGTAGGGACGAGCATCGTATTACAGAATTATAATTCTTATTTACTTTGCCAATAAATACACTTAAAGGTAATATAGTAGTTTTAAAATTGATTTTATTTTAATGTTAATTTAATTTTGACTTAATTTAGATTTGAATTATTATTATTAATCTTGGTTGATTCTGACATAAAAAAGGCATAAGTAGTCTTTTTGAAAATATTATTTGCATTTAAAAGTTAGTATTTATTTTTTTTAAACTGTAAGAACCAAGGATTCAACTTCCAAATGTGAAGCTTCGAGTCAGTCCTAATTAACCAACTGATTCAAAGCCGTACTTCATTTGTACGTTCCAACTTAAAGTTTTGTTAATTTGCTGTGAAAGTTCATTAACAAATTCACTTGCTACGTTATATTAGAGAAAAATTTATAAACCAGCTGTAGAATAATTGAATTAATTAATTATAGTTATTTTTAATTATGAATGTTTTTCAGTTTAAATACTTTTCGATTTTAATCAAGCAAAAATATCGGTTTGCCATGTGAATACATCTGCAATATTACAAATATTATTACGGTTGGAATCATTTCATTTATTTTTTAAAGAAATAATTATATATATACTAAAATACCACTAAATATTTTTTAAAATCACAACAAAAAACATAAGTCAACAAAAAAACAATTTAACATATTTTAAAAGTGATGCCAACCTGTTTCAACTAGACTTAATGCTGTTTTTTTACAACTCTGAAAGAAAAAATTACAGCTAGTAGTAAACCAAAATAGAGCGAACAAACAAATTATATATGGACTATGAACTAATTAAGGAATTCAAATATTCCCTAATGATAAGTACTTGGCAATACTCAAAACAGCGTTGGAAGTATTATAATATATATATATATATATATATATTAAATTTATTATATATATATAATATTATAAATATTTTATCTTATATATATATTTCTTCTGTACGTGTGTTGACAGTGAACTCCTCCTAAACGGCTGAACCGATTTTGATGAAATTTTTTGTGTGTGTTCAAGTGGATTCAAGGTTTAGATTCACAATTTTGCCCACTGGATAATGTCTTTTTAATTAATTTTTTATTTTTTGGTATCCATATACATTTATATTAGAAATTTAAAATTTATCCATGCTTACTTTGATTTGTTTAAAAAGTTTAAAATCTCTAAAATGAATCGTAAAATTGCATAGCTTAAATGCATTTAAATTCCGCAGTATAATTATAGGGGAGCCAATTTTTAATCTTAAGTTATGTGGTGGTATTCCTGGTAAATCCAGCGAATTCAAAAATTCCACAGGATAGTTGAACGATTCATTTTAGAGTTTAAACTTTTTAAACAAATCAAAGTAAGAATGAATAACTTTTAAATGTCTAATATAAATGGACCAAATTGTGAATCTAAACCATCCTTGAATTCACTTGAACACACACAAAAAAGAAAAATTATATATATAAAGATATAAATAACATACAAAAAACAATGCCACGTCTTCGTGGACAAGGAGAAAATATTGGTCGAGCGACTCGGAATTCACAATTACTCCAGAACCGTCGGTTAAATAGATCGGCAGAAAACAATGAGAATGTAAGAAACCAGGATACAATCACACGTGTTAATGAAAGTCAAGAGCAACGCAAATAACGCCTTCGAGCTAATGCATTGAGACAAAGACTGGCCCGTCCACGAGTCACCGACATATTCAGAACACGTGAACAACAGCGTTTGCAAGTGTATCGGGCATTTTTTTTTTTTTTTAAATATCTATTTTATTTATTGAATCTCTTTTATAAGAAGATTTACAATAAGTATTCAAATCTTAAAAAAACTAAAGCAAACAAATGAACTGACAATTATAACTGCAGTTAATTGATAATAATTAAAGTTAAAGTTATTTCATGAAAAGCAAAGAATAAAGAAATAAATAAAATAAAATAAAAAATAAAAAATAAAAAATAAACGAAAAAGAAAAAAAAAAGTATATTAAATTGAAGTAAATTAAAGTTTAAATAAGGTTGATAATAAGTAAATGTATAAAGATAGAAAAAGGAATCAGTGCGTTGGTACATCTTTTCTGCTTAATCTTGACGAAGGCCGCGTTAGCAATAGATTCCTTGCAAGGTGGTTCGGATGAATCGGGCATTGACACGTTCATCATTTCATCACCTTGCGTTTGAATATGAGTCGGTTATCGACTATTCGTCACATTCACGAATTGTAATCGGTGCTATGAACAAACAGTGCCAACACTGTCATGCACTCAAATACCAAGGTGAATCGGCAGGTTTCTGCTGCGCATCTGGAAAAGTTGTATTGCCACCATTGAATTCGCCGCCAGAACCAATGAAAGCACTATTGGCTGGAGCTACATCTCAATCTAAATTGTTTTTTCGTAAAATTCGCAAATTCAATTCGTGCTTTCAAATGACATCATTTGGAGCAACAAAAATCGTTCAGAATTAGAATGGTCGCAATTTTCAATCAACATTTAAGATTCAGGGCTAAGTGTATCACTAAATTGGTTCTTTAATGCCGATGCCGATCCCAAATTTCTGCAAATCTACTTCATGGGTGATGAGAAGTAGCAAATAAACGCACGTTGCCAGTACAACCATATCGAGCAGATGGAAATTGTGGGTATTTTAGAACCGTTTTTAAAAAATCACAACCAGTTGGTCCAGTTGTTCAATACCGTTTCAAACCGACTGCTAAACGACAACTATACAATCGTCATAAAAGCAGACAAAGTACCATCTGGGCAGCATGCGGGCCGATATAATGCACCGACTATTAATGAAGTTTCAGTTGTTATGGTTGGCGACGCATTTGAACGTCAAGATATATGAATACAACGCAGAGATAACACAGTGCATACGATTGATGACAGTTATCGCTCTTACGACGCTTTGCAATATCCATTGATATTCTTTTTTCATTTAAAATGTAGTGCTTATAAGGATTTGAAAATATTTGTAACATAAGTAATGCATGTGGACTTTTTGTAGTTCAAAAGAAAAAATCAATTCAAAATAATTTTCGTATTAAAATGCTAAAGGTTAAGTTGAATAACAACAAATATTATAACTCAGCTGAGCCAGGAAAATTAATTGCAAGGGGAAACAACGTTCGTCGGGTCAGCTAGTATATATATATATAAGAACTTTGTAAAATTTCTTTCAACTATAAATAAGCAACTATGAATATGATATCGGTGGTAAATGCTTTATTATTCAATATATAAGCAATGAATAGGTCATTAAGAAATGGTATTGTAAAATAATGTCAATTCTCATAGTTGCATATTTTCATTCGTAAACATCTTATGAAAAAGAGTTCAAAACTACTTCAAACTTTATACAAAATAAATAAGTATTTTATATATCAGCAATACATTTAATACAATAATTTCTTTCTTGAAACATTTAAAATTATGGTAATTATAGATTATTGTAGTCAGCTTGGATGATCAATACTGAAAACATCACTACTTGTAGTAAAAAAGTGAAAGTCTGTCGATTGCTGAGTGTAAAGATCCCGTAAATGTTGAAGTTTAGTTTTTCTCTTGATAACTGCAGAGCAAATAACTCACACTAAATAAATAAACAATTAAATTGATTAAAAAATATTCTAGAAATAATTGTAGGTACTTACATGTCGTTGGAAATTAGAGTTAACTTTAACAGTATTAGAATCTTCAGCAGATTGTCGTAGTATTTTCGATGCTTTTTGCGATGCGTTAACTGCACTTTCACAAAAGCCGGCGAGAAGAATAGCATCCCAAATATGTACAATAATCCCAAGAAGATTAAGGAATTGTCGTATGGGATTAATTTTAATTTCATTACTGACAAGTAGTAGCACAAATAAATGACATCTGAATACATTATTTATGATATAAAAACACATTAGACAAAATATATGGAACCGGTACATATTTATCAGGCGCTTTGTCAGCTGACACAGCTGGAAATGTTTGTAGGACAACTGAAGAATTTCCAGAGATAAATGTCGTAAATGTTTCTCAATTTCTTCACAATTCTGATTATTTAAAATATATTGAATAATGTGTTCTATACGAATATTCACAATCAGAAAGTTTTCACTGATTATCCATAGTGCAACAAAAAAGTGTAGTAAAAATGCATTGGTTATGTTTAAACCATTTAGACTTAAGAATGATATACCTGCTGTGGTCCACTCTGATTTTATAATATCATTAATTATTGCTTCCGTAGTAGAAATTGTTAAAAAAATTGTAAGAAATATTTTGATAATCACCAATATATGTAATTTCGTTTGACGTACTTCTATATAATTTGAGGTCCAAGAATTTTGTTGCTCAATATAGAACAAGTCTTTAATTAATTTACGAGTTCGATGCTCAATCCTTAAGCGGTCAATTAAAATGAATATTATGATCAAAAGTCTAAAAATAATTACAATCAGTATGCCATACTTTGAAATGAAATTCCTTTTGTTTGTATATAGAAAGTCACCAATGCTAATAATTACTTGATAAATGGGAAATATCATAACAAAATTGTGAAAATAACTTATTATTTTTAACCAACGAGGTTGATGGATTATTTTACTTTTAATATCAACGTAAAATGTATTTAGTCCACTTGTTAAAAAATAATAGCAAAAAATAATTATTAAAAAATATTTATTTATGAAAGACCGCATTCCGACTTCTCTATGTAAGAAACGAGTCATTATGACTACGCAAAGCTACCAGTGAAAATTTAAACTGTCCACTAATTAATTAATGTAAATTACTTTAACTAATATGTTAGATAATCTAAAGTTTGATACAACTGTGAGGATATGTCTGCTTAAACAAATTTAAAATAATGTGAAAAAAAACCAGAAATTGTCAACTTTACCATTTTTAATTGTCCTAACTCCTAGGTTCTATGTATATATACCTATATGAATTGGTATGTACAATGTGTTACGTGTTATTAACAAAAAAATTTCCAATTACAAATATATTCTAAATATGATTGAACTTTATTTTCATTACAGATTTAAAAATATTAATTTTTTTTTAATATGTTTATAAATTCACTCAAATTGATTTGGTCAGATACGGTGAGTGCATTAGGCTGTGGTTATATTGTATGCGAATTTTGTCTTGCGTACATTTATTTTGTACGTACGAACATGCAAGACAAAATTCGGCAGTAGTTTGATAAAGGGTTGGTGTTGAGAGTAGAAAAAAAATTGTTAATACCCACATACCTGAAACAGTTAAATATGATGCAACTAAAATAATGGTTTATACTTCTTACTACCACGACAATAAATTTAAAATAAATGTTAATTCACTGATGGAAAACTATAGTGAGGTTGATAAATTAATTACCTCTGTTAATATTGTTAATGTCTGTACATAATAAATTAATAATAATAAGTTTTAAATCTTATTCTTCACTTTGTGTGGCATAATTTACAGGATATTTAGTCATAATAATATTGAAGCAAACGAGGTATTACAAGAAAACGAAAACCAAATAAGTGATACCGATATCTTGCTATGAACCCCGATATGTGAACTGTTTAGGAGTATAAAAGAATTCATAACCACAGTGACAAATCACTTGTAAAGACTAAGAGTTTCTTACAATCTATAAGCTTATATTAATCAGGACTAAATATAAAACTTTTTTGAGATTAAAGAACTCTGGAGTTCGTATGATTATTAGGAGTATTAGCAGGACACTATACTATTGCACCGATGCCTTAATAGTGACATATTTTGACAAGTGAACTGTGCGGTGGTAAGCATGATAAAAAGATATAGAAGTCATTAGTTACTGTCCATATCATTATTTTGGAATACAGACACTGTTTCATTACCATAGCTTTATCTTGAAGGCCAGTGGCTAATACAACTTGTCTCCTACAGACAACTTCTAAGGTTAAAACAATAGGCAACATATGTCTCCTATTGGAAGTACTGACAGTTGTGTTCATATGTGTCGTCTCAATCTCACCTAATCTAACCCACCACCCACCACAACTAATCACAAATTTAAGCACTTTATACCATATCCGATATGCTTTATAAATATCTCGTTGAACTTTTTATACCTTTTCTATAATATACACGTGAAGGTGGAAATAATTCAATTTATACAATTATATTATTTTATTAAATTTTCAAAAAAAAATTTTTTTTTGTCTGTTAAAAAAGATAAAACTCTAGTATTGAAATATTATTGGTGGTTACTTATGTGTAACAGTAATACATCCGTTAGTATATGAGATGTCTTCATTGTTTTTATATATTCTTATAGTCACTCTGCATAATTAAAATTGAAAACATTACAATCTGTAACAAAAAAGTAAAAGTTTGTCGATTATTGAGCACAAAGGTCCCATAAATATTGAAGCATAATTTTTCCCTTGCAAATTGCAGAGTCAGTACTTCACACTAAAAATTAAATAGGAACAAAATTTATGAAATATAAAATGTATTAAAAATTTTTACGGACACATACACTTCGCAGGAGTTGAGTCCCGTAATAAGAAGTGCTGAATAGTTCAATTGATTGTTGCAGTGTTTTCGAAACTTTTTTGGATACATGAACGGTATTTCCACAAAAGCTATCCACAAAGTAAGTATCCCATAATGTGAAGATAAGCCAAACAAAATTCATTAATATATTTAGAAAATTTATTTCTATTTTGTTACTGAAAATTGAAAGTAGGCATATATGACATCTGAAGACATTATTCATAAAGCAGAGTGTCATCCAACAAAATATATAAAACCGATATACATTTAGCAGCCGTTTGACCAATTTAAAAAGCTGGAAATGTATATAGGACAATTGTAGAATTTCCAAAGACAAGGTCTTTAAATGTCTTTCATTGAT
>NC_051847.1:236470212-236473421 GCF_002237135.1 Teleopsis dalmanni | reverse complement strand
AAACTTGTTGAAAATCACAAATTCGGTGGTTTTACGATCGTACATGTTAAAATATGCAAAATATAAGAGTTTTGAGAAACTTATTGAAAATCACAAATTCGATGGTTTTACGATCGCACATGTTAAAATATGCAAAATATAAGAGTTTTGAGAAACTTATTGAAAATCACAAATTCGATGGTTTCACGATCGTACATGTTAAAATATGCAAAATATAAGAGTTTTGAGAATCTTACTGAAAATCACAAATTCGATGGTTTTACGATCGCACATGTTAAAATATGCAAAATATAATAGTTTTGAGAAACTTGTTGAAAATCACAAATTCGGTGGTTTTACGATCGTACATGTTAAAATGTGTAAAATATAAGAGTTTTGAGAAACTTACTGAAAATCGGAAATTCGATGGTTTTACGATCGTACATGTTAAAATATGCAAAATATAATAGTTTTGAGAAACTTATTGAAAATCACAAATTTGATGGTTTTACGATCGCACATGTTAAAATATGCAAAATATAAGAGTTTTGAGAAACCTACTGAAAATCACAAATTCGATGGTTTTACGATCGTACATGTTAAAATATGCAAAATATAAGAGTTATGAGAAACTTGCTTAAAGTCACATATTCCATGGTTTTACGATCGTACATGTTAAAATGTGCAACATACTAGAGTTTTGAGAAACTTGTTGAAAATCACAAATTCGGTGGTTTTACGATCGTACATGTTAAAATATGCAAAATATAGGAGTTTTGAGAAACTTATTGAAAATCACAAATTCGATGGTTTTACGATCGTACATGTTAAAATATGCAAAATATAAGAGTTTTGAGAAACTTACTGAAAATCACAAATTCGATGGTTATACGATCGCACATGTTAAAATATGCAAAATATAAGAGTTTTGAGAAACTTATTGAAAATCACATATCGATGGTTTTACGATCGTACATGTTAAAATATGCAAAATATAAGAGTTTTGAGCAATTTACTTAAAGTCACAAATTCGATGGTTTTGCGAGCGTACATGCTAAAATGTGCAAAATATAAGAGTTTTGAGAAATTTGCTTAAAGTCACAAATTCGATGGTTTTACGATAGCACATGTTAAAATATGCAAAATATTAGAGTTTTGAGAAACTTATTGAAAATCACAAATTCGATGGTTTCACGATCGTACATGTTAAAATGTGTAAAAGGTAAAAGTTTTGAGAAACTTACTGAAAATCACAAATTCGATGGTTTTACGATCGCACATGTTAAAATATGCAAAATATTAGAGTTTTGAGAAACTTATTGAAAATCACAAATTCGATGGTTCTACGATCGCACATGTTAAAATATGCAAAATCACAAATTCGATGTTTTTACGATCGCACATGTTAAAATATGCAAAATATTAGAGTTTTGAGAAACTTATTGAAAATCACAAATTCGATGGTTTTACGATCGCACATGTTAAAATATGCAAAATATTAGAGTTTTGAGAAACTTATTGAAAATCACAAATTCGATGGTTTTACGATCGAATATGTTAAAATGTGTACAATATTAGAGTTTTGAGAAACTTATTGAAAATCACAAATTCGATGGTTTTACGATCGCACATGTTAAAATATGCAAAATATTAGAGTTTTTAGAAACATTGAAAATCACAAATTCGATGGTTTTACTATCGCATATGTTAAAATATGCAAAATATTAGAGTTTTGAGAAACTTATTGAAAATCACAAATTCGATGGTTCTACGATCGCACATGTTAAAATATGCAAAATATTAGAGTTTTGAGAAACTTATTGAAAATCACAAATTCGATGGTTTTACGATCGCACATGTTAAAATATGCAAAATATTAGAGCTTTGAGAAACTTAATGAAAATCACAAATTCGATGGTTTCACGATCGAATATGTTAAAATGTGTAAAATATTAGAGTTTTGAGAAACTTATTGAAAATCACAAATTCGATGGTTTTACGATCGAATATGTTAAAATGTGTAAAATATTAGAGTTTTGAGAAACTTATTGAAAATCACAAATTCGATGGTTTTACGATTCGAATTATGTTTAAAATATGCAAAATATTAGAGTTTTGAGAAACTTATTGAAAATCACAAATTCGATGGTTTTACGATCGCACATGTTAAAATATGCAAAATATTAGAGTTTTGAGAAACTTATTGAAAATCACAAATTCGATGGTTTTACGATCGCACATGTTAAAATATGCAAAATATTAGAGTTTTGAGAAACTTATTGAAAATCACAAATTCGATGGTTTTACGATCGCACATGTTAAAATATGCAAAATATTAGAGTTTTGAGAAACTTATTGAAAATCACAAATTCGATGGTTTTACGATCGCACATGTTAAAATATGCAAAATATTAGAGTTTTGAGAAACTTATTGAAAATCACAAATTCGATGGTTTTACGATCGCACATGTTAAAATATGCAAAATATTAGAGTTTTGAGAAACTTATTGAAAATCACAAATTCGATGGTTTTACGATCGAATATGTTAAAATGTGTAAAATATTAGAGTTTTGAGAAACTTATTGAAAATCACAAATTCGATGGTTTTACGATCGACACATGTTAAAATATGCAAAATATTAGAGTTTTGAGAAACTTATTGAAAATCACAAATTCGATGGTTTTACGATCGAATATGTTAAAATGTGTACAATATTAGAGTTTTGAGAAACTTATTGAAAATCACAAATTCAATGGTTTTACGATCGCACATGTTAAAATATGCAAAATATTAGAGTTTTTAGAAACATTGAAAATCACAAATTCGATGGTTTTACTATCGCATATGTTAAAATATGCAAAATATTAGAGTTTTGAGAAACTTATTGAAAATCACAAATTCGATGGTTCTACGATCGCACATGTTAAAATATGCAAAATATTAGAGTTTTGAGAAACTTATTGAAAATCACAAATTCGATGGTTTTACGATCGCACATGTTAAAATATGCAAAATATTAGAGCTTTGAGAAACTTAATGAAAATCACAAATTCGATGGTTTCACGATCGAATATGTTAAAATGTGTAAAATATTAGAGTTTTGAGAAACTTATTGAAAATCACAAATTCGATGGTTTTACGATGGAATATGTTAAAATGTGTAAAATATTAGAGTTTTGAGAAACTTATTGAAAATCACAAATTCGATGGTTTTACGATCGAATATGT
>NC_051847.1:236454793-236470112 GCF_002237135.1 Teleopsis dalmanni | reverse complement strand
TCATAATCAGCAACATATTCAACATTGTATCATTGTCATCGTCGTCATTGCAGTGCTGTTACGCTTCACTTTGTTGCTTGTTGTTAGCATTTTTTTAACACGTTCAAATGAAACATTTCGCGGAAACACTGCTTAACATGAAAAAGGCACGGAAATGTAAGTGCAACTCTATGTGTGGGCGTGTCATGTTCATATTACAAAGACACAATTTACACAAAATACTGATAGAACATATATATATGGAAATGCTTTCACTTGTTCTAAATTAGTTTTGCTACACAATTTATATTATTTACATCTCTTTTTTTTGAGTTATGATATTTAGATGATATGGTGGTTTCCGTGTAATTCAAAAATATTATTTGATTGATACTGAAGTAGAGTAGCTTTTCTATTTTTATACTATTTATATATTATTTATTTGTTGAATTTTAAGTAATATTTTTATATATAGTTATATGGCTTTTCTTAGTTTGCAATGGTTTAATGAATCCACACTCCATAGTTGCGTGTATTATTTAAAAATTAATGCAAAATAAATATTTAAATATTTTTGACCTTATCCAATTATTATTAAGAACTATTTAACGAGATAATAACTTTAAAATACTACATATTATTAAAATCCTCTCATTACTTTTTTATATATCATCAATTTTATTTACTCTTTTTTTTTGTCATCAAACACATATTGTTTTATTTTTATTTTATAACAGGTTTTTCGCACAGTAGTGAAGAACAAAAATTTATCCTTTATTGTTTTAATTAATTTAATTTTTGGCTAACCATACAGTTTCGAATATTGCCAAGTACCCATCATCAGTGGTCTTGGAAATGATTCTGATATTTAATTATTCGTAAATAATTTTCTTTTGAGACTGCAAGTATCAGGCATTAAACTCGTGTCCTGCCAAATTTGAAGCTCAGAGTCAGCGCTCTTTAACACACTGACCGAAAGCCATACTTAAGTTTTAGGTTCGCACTTCTTCCCGAAATTTTGTTAATTAGCTGTGAAAGTTTTATTAACGAATTCACTTTCTGTGTTTATATTAGAACGAAATCATAAACCAGCTGTAGAATCATTGAATTAATTAATTGACTTCTTATTATATTTTATTTTATTTTAATATATTTATTTTTAATTTATGTATCGCATACAGTTTTCATAAAAAATCTGTTGTCATATAAATTATTCAGTATGGATCTGCATAATAAAAGGATTAAGCTTCAAACTTAATTTATAAAGCTAATTTGCAGCGACTAAAATATTATTAAGGAAAACATCTTTTATTCTGGGGTGAATTATTTTTCTAAATTTAATTTCTTTTTTAATGGTTTTATAATTTCAATGTTGAAAACCCAAACTAATTACCAACCATAAATGGTTCAAAAAACCTTTGTAAATTTTTATAATATTTTCTTATGCATTATGTTTTTAAAATAACTGCCAATAAACCCCAAAATATTTTAGTTATTTTGTGCTATTTATAACAAACATATGACATATAATTAATTAATATATTTCTGGTATTATAAACACAAATAGACGTGTTATAAAATTCTTACCATAACTTTTTCTTAAATAAATTACGGGAACGTATAATTAAAGTTTACTACTTGTAGAATACAGTAGAAGATATATATCAATGACATTCTCAAAGTGAAATATTATGTTTTTCTTTTGCAAATATGGTAATTTTACCATCCAAAAGATTTGAAATGGTCCTGTAATATTTTTCTGTCATTGTGCCATCAAAGTTAATCAAAATTATTTCATTAATGGACTTGTGTTTGACTTTTTTAAATAGGTTCAAAAAGTACTGTTTTTTCAACTCTTTCGTTTCCGGAGTACATATAGTGGTGTATATACGTTTCATCTAGAGTTATGAACTCACAAAAAATCCTTACTGGCCTACGCTTAAATTTTTTGTAGACAATGTTTGGAAATTATGGCATAGGTATGTTTTTATCCGATCTGAGTGAGTCTAGTACTTATTTTCGTAACAGTTTTAATTAAGTTTTTCACCAGGTTATGAATTTTAGCCTATGGGTATGGGTAATTCTGTGTAATTACTCATATTGGCATGCTTTTGTTCAAAATAATGGTCTTAATCAATACGAACAACTCTTCTTTCTACATTTTTTCAAACGTACTAATTTTAGAGCGAATAACTCTCTATGTAATTGTATCTACTATGTAATTTAGTAGTTATATTGATGGAACTTGCAATTATTTTCCATTTGTTGAAACTAATATTGCAATTACTGCAATTAATCTTTATTGCGAAATAGAATTTCATTTAAAATTATTTATTAATTACTTAATATTGATAAATCAAAATTTAAATATTTTAAGTAACAAACTTTGTTAGTCATACTGTATATCGCATTCCACAGTTGACCTAGTGCTGACATACTCCATCCATCTTCCGCAGTTGAAGAAGGTATGCTTAACATTGTCTTTAACGGATCCGCAGTATATACTAATGGGCTGCTCTGCGTTTTACATTCTGTATAGATATTTCCGAAAATATCCATGACCAGATAGGAAATATCCATGACCGTCTACGACTTTACATTCGGAATTAGCTTTACCGTCCATCATCCTCTTAAATTAGAGTTCCATCATTGTTGCCAGCTCAGAAAAGTTTGTTCTCTTATAACTTAAAGACCTGTTGAGTTGTTTTGTCAATCTCTGTTCCGAGCGTTTTTTCTGTTCATGTGACTGGAGATCGATAGGGGTGATTCCACTAGTTACTAGAATTGGTGGTACGGATACAGTTCGGTATGTAGATAACTATTACTTTTTTTAGTTTTAAAACTGGTTATTTTTAATTACAATTATTGAAACTGAAATGATCTCAATTGTTTTAAATATTTAAAATTATATTTAAATAATAATAGATTGAATACTCCATCCTTCACCTTCGTTTCGTTTTAAAGCAATTTTAATTTAAATGGCATATGAAAGTTTCTTTTTGTTTAAATTAATTTATTAATGTTTCACTCCTTGGCTGTTTGTCGTATCTTTTCCGTTTCCAAGGATAAAATCTGTGAATTTTTCATTTTGGCATTATTGTTTTGCTTTTGTCATAAACGGAAATTGCCTGTTTTATTAATTTTAACCAAAAGTAATCGTTGCAGAAAACTTAAACAATAGTTTCGCCAGGAAAGTCAAATTAAAAACGCACTTAGCATTAAAAATAATTTAATTAAAAGTTCTCATTCACTTTAAGCAAAAACTGTGCTCCTTTTTACATTTTTATTTAAAATGCAGCGGAGTGCGAGTAGTGCCCTTTCGTATGCTAAATAAAATAAAATAAAACAAAATAAAATAATATAATAAAAACAAAAATAAAAACGCAAAATTCAGAAAACAAAATTCTTCTGAACAAAGCCTTTTAATTGTATTAGTACCTAAGAGAGAAAAAAATGTATAGTCATTGGGGCATTTTCTGACCCTCATAGAAATAAGGACATACAAAATATGAACCACAAATTTTCGGAACTCATATAAAATTTAATTAAAGCCAACCAAAATGCCTGAAGGGAAAACATTTGATACTTATTTTTATTATTTTTTTCAATCTATACGAATTGTATATATTATACTAAAGAATTAGATAAATTCTTCTAGCGCAGAGATAGTGAGGCTATATTCGCTTCAAGGTGGAAGTTAATTTTCAGCAATTTCTTGTCTTCTCAACAATTTGCAATACTTTTTACTTCGTTAATCAAAGGCTCTTTGACAATTTATTTTTGTTGATTATCACAACAACGACGACATTATCAGTAGCAGCAAGGATAACAGCAGCAACAACAGCAGCAACAACAGCAGTGACAACAACAGTGGCAGCAACAGCATTTAATTGCATTTATGTACTCTTATTACTACAAACACATAGACTACATATAATTATAGTTTAGTTAAGTAAAGTTTTATCCTTTACTGCGATTTTAATTGCAGCTTCTCTCCAAAGTGAACTTGTGCAGATGGCGTTCACCAGCGCACGTTGCCATGCCTTTGGAAGCTGTTGGAGGCATTGGAGGATAAATGAACACAACTGCTGCATTAGCAATGTAAAAATGCTAAGTTGGGCAAACTATTGAAGCGTGATTATTCAATCAAATTTCGTTTAAGTTCTCGTACTTCCTTTGTTTCTCTCCTTTTGTTATTTAAGTTTTATGCGGAAAATAATATGAAATTGGAATTCTGTATTCATTTAGTAGCCCTAAGTGAAATACTTTTATAGGGTTTTCAGTTAAATGTATGCCAATGAGCGTTGCAAACGATGGAAATAATTTAAATCATGTGATATGCAAATTTATTCATGAAAAAAAATTTTCTTCGATATTTCTTGCATTTATAATTAAAAAGCTTTATTTTAAAAATTATTAAAAAAAATTATCACGCCTTATGAGCTCATTTAAATAATTTCTGATAATATAATCAAAAGTCTAACTACGTATTTTAAGAAAAAAAAAAACATAACCTATGCAATGTTGTGATTCATAGCAAACTATTGTTTGGATTATAAAACATAAAACCTTTATAGTTAAATTTTTCTATTTTTCAATTTTCACTTCCTTACATAGATTAGAAAGTATTATAAAATTTTTAACTCTTTCTTTTTAATTTTTGTTGAACTAATTAAATTTGTAAGTAGCTTTTGACCTTAATGTAGTAATGGAATTGGCTGAATTCAACTGAGTACAAGTGTTTCTTTTGAGTATAAGTACTGAAACTTCAAACAGTAATCAAGCACTTAATTATTCCATTATTTAAACTTGGTACTTGTGTATTTTAATTACATTAGTCTGGCACTAATTTCATTTACCAGTTTTGCACCACCATTGCTACCAGCAAATAATTTAAATATTTGAGTAACACTAGATAAATTAACTAGAAAATACATTTTTTAAGTGTCGATTAATTCGTTGACTTAGGCTTTTTGCTGCTTTAATTTGATTCCTCAACACATGAACAATTTTCCTTAGTTTATTAGTTGTAAATAATTGACAATAAACAATAGTGTTTACTCCTTCTGTACTTCTAGGATAGTATTAAAAGACAAATCCCTGTGCTCTACTAAAAACATATTACACAATAATACTTTAGACTCCATTATAGTAATTAAAAAGTTGTACGATCCAAACTTAGTACCACTTGAATTAATAACAATGCATTTAAATAGCCACAGTTGGTGTTTATGGAGCCATTAAAAAAATAAAATAAATAACTTGAAGAGGCTACTGAAAACAACTAAAAACAACTAATGTACATAATTAATGTAATTATTAAGTAGGATTAAATTATGTTAAGTGTAATAGGTTTATAAGAAACCCGAAGTAAAATAAAAAAAAATTTTTTTATAATCTTTTAAGAATGTTTTGATCTAGTTCTCTGTTTACTGTGAAACCCAAATCAACTGCAACTTTTAGGAACACTTTATTTTTTTGATGAAAATCAAATTTATGAAATTATAAAAAATTATAAAATTATAAAAAAAATTATAAAAAAAAAATAGCATAAGGTTTTAAATAAATATTGAATTGGTTCTAAATTATTTGTTTTTCTGTGGGTCTGAGTCACAAAAATGAGCTCTATATTGCTGATATAACAATCTGAGCAAACCAGTCATTCATACCGAAAAGTATTTTTGAATACGTTAGCAATCGTTAAAATTAAAATCAAATTTATAAAATTATAAAAAATTATAAAATTATAAAAAAAATTATAAAAAAAAATAGCATAAGGTTTTAAATAAATATTGAATTGGTTCTAAATTATTTGTTTTTCTATGGGTCTGAGTCACAAAAATGAGCTCTATATTGCTGATATAACAATCTGAGCAAACCAGTCATTCATATCGAAAAGTATTTTTGAATACGTCAGCAATCGTATTCTTAGTGTTGATCTTGGTCTGCTCTTGATTGAATCTGAGCAAATCAGTCATTCACACCGAGTATCAATGACTGAGTATATTATCAATCATATTTCTTAGTGTTGAACTTAGTTTGCAAAGTGCCCCATACCACATGATGAGTGATTTTTCATCTAGAGACTGTGGACGACTGTTGATATGAATTAAGAGGTTGCTATGGCTCTTATCGTTTGACATATTATTCATAAGTTGAACGAATCTGAATCTTAGAAAATTTCAACCATTAACATGGAAGAGGGTCTTTAAGTACATCAACCTTGATATGTTTTACTGTTGATCTTGGTCTGCAAAATGTATATAGCCGCGTGGCTAAGACCCATTCAAGTTAAAATCATAGCCTGTTGTATTATTGCTTATGAGATTGTGGACGGGTCTTGAAATGAATTAAGAGTGTACTATGGTTCTAGTCGTTTGTCAAATGAGTGATATATTAAACGAATTTGAATCTTAGAAAATAAATTCATTTATATGAAAAAGTTTTTTAAGGTACTTAAGAAATAATATTTTATTACTGACTTATTTACCATTCGATGATGAACTACTATTGAAACGAAGTCTTGTTTTTTAGTTACTGTTTAATTCCAATACTTTGTGTCACTGTGTAGAAACTCAAAATACATGATTCTCTACATTTTCAGAGCACATTTTCAAACTTTATCTCTGTAAATAGTTTTTTTGACCATAAAGTCACGGTACAAAAACAACAAGTGAAAGAGACTAATAAACTTTCCGGTTCTTAAACTATTGCAAATGATGGTGCTTTTTTAATCTTGTGGTAATGCGAAGGCTTAAATTATCGTATGACCTTTGTTGGAAGTAAGTTCGAACATTTTGTTTGTCATTTCGAACTTTTTTTTTCATCATAGAAATCGATGTTCTGCAATTGTTCATATTCGTGGAAGTATAAGAGTTGCCTTTTTCAATCAGGCATAGTTATTTTTTGCATATTGCTGTCCTGTCATTTTTGGATTTTGTCTATTTTCAAGTCAATATTTAATGCATAGCTCGTTTTGAATTGTTCAGCTTAGTAGTCATTTCATTTCATTACAGGGGCTCCATTTATTTATGGCTTTTTATATCACATTGGCTATAGTTAATCCTTTTTTCCTGCAGTTTTATTCTAGTGCTTCGCTCAATAGTGTCAGTTTCTCTATATTTTCTTCCATTAATTTTCTCAATAAATTCAGTTTCCGAATACTGTGTTGTGGTGCGAAATAAGAAAAATTGTGTCCCACTGAGTATTTCCAAGACATAACAGAAGTCTTTCAGAAGCCTCATTCAAGACTTTTCTCTCAATTACAGGGCTATTGCTTATGAATGCTGAAGTTATGTTGCCGATAATAATTTTTCCAAAGAACTTAAACTCAAATGTTTGTTAATAAAAATCAATAAAATAAGTTGTTCTTAAAAGAATATAGACTCAGTGTTGCTAGCAGTTCTGAGAGTAGGACAAATTTGGTTACAGTTCAATTGGGCCATAGTGTAAGCACTTCTTATTTAATTTTGTAAAAATAAATTGATATTAACACTTAAAAAAAGTGTGGCATGAAATCTGATACAGTATTTTTACAAAATCCAAATGGTTCCAAAAATAGACAAATTATACTTAGTTTCATCAATTTCAAGTATAGTAATATAGTCTCAAATGGTTTTCTTATAAGTATCTCACAAATCTAATTTATTTTTTATTTCAGATGACATATACCCACGCAAATTTAAACGATATTAAATAAAGCCTATAAAAAACAAGGAAGAAGCCAATTACACAAATGTCGAAATGGTCAATAAACAAAGAATGGCTTAACAACTTAAAAATCTAAGAAAAAAAGTTGTAAATAAAAATTGTTCGAAAATGTGAGGAAAAATTAAGTAAAAATGGGAAAGACGACCAAATAGCGAATGTAAACATATCATTCTTGACATATTGATGACAATATCCAAAATTAAATCTGAAGGCAATTTTTATTAATTGAGTTTGAAAAGTCCTGCTGTTTCCTATTTGAGCACCACCGCCCGAATAGATAAATCGAGGGTGGGAAAATAAACAAAAACAAATCAAAACAGAAAATGTCCAAACAAAAAATGTGCCACTTAATGAACCATAAAGTTCGATATCTATAGGCGACCATTAGCAGTGTAATAAAAACCAACAGGCGAAGGAAGTAACCAACCAATGAAGCAAGCGGTTCGTGGTTTCACACAAGAAGGCAATTACTTTCAATGTCAACCACCGTTGACAATTTAAGCAGCACTCAATACCACAAAATAACACTCGAAACCACTGTGTTCTGGCGCATAAAAGTGGGAGCAAATTTTTTTTCCAATTAATTTATCGTTTAGTGTGCCATCCAAATAGATACATTTTAACCATATGTATAGGCACTTACATACATAGTGCTATACATAAACGTGTAGGAGAAGCGTGGAATATATAGTTAAGCAAGGACACCGAACAAGAAGACCAGATGAGAATGCTGCCGACAACAATGAACCGTTGCCGAAATTGGTTCTGTGCGCGCAATAATAATAACGACTATGCTGAGGTTTCAATTAATGACGCAACTGCTTCCACACATCATGCTGTTGCAACACCAGATTTCATTAAAGATCACCAACCATCTACAGCGACTACCGCAACAACGGCTACTACAGCCACTACTGGTACGGGAGCTGGAACAGGCATTATTGGCGGTGGCGGTAATGCACATGTCGTCACTTTTCTCGATGATGTGCCGAGCGGCAATAACGGCATAGTTAGCACAACAAGTCGCTTAATAACCAATTCGGAATTAAACGCTCAAGCAATGGATAACAATTCGGATGCTATTGAGCCGATGGACGATTTTGCATGTACTTCCGGTTCATTGTTGTGTGATGAAAATGCGCCATCATCGAAAAATTGCTATCGTCTGGTAATGTTAGGGTAAGTATACAAATACGATAAACTAAATTCCAATTAAGAATGATTTCAGTTCGAGCTTTATTAAATCATCTCATATTTGGCATCATCCTTTGTTGAAAATGTGCAGAGATACAGAAATAATTAAACGGATATAAGCAGCCTTTATCCCAGATTAGTTGAATACATTTCATTATTTTTCTGTTAAAGATTGTGGCTCGCAATTTGCTTCAATTCAATTGATTCCTTGTTGAATTCCTTTTTAATAATTTCAATTGATTCCACCCGTCATGTTGCTGTCATGTTACTCCCCCAGTATCATTAAAAAACAAAGGCAAGTAAAATTGATTATCCTTCATTGCATATTAAGCACAACCGTGGAATAAATCCACTTAAAGCACCACAACTCCAACTACGTGCGCGCTCGATGTGAGTGATTCCAAATTAATTAAGTAGATTATTTTAATTATTGAAAGCAAAGTATACACTGAAAAAATTGCTTAATGCTTTATAAATAAACAGAGTATTTGCAGGCTTTTTAAGCTTAATTCAGTAACCTTTTGTTAATTACATTTTAATATATACTGTACACATATTGTTGATATTTCATTTAAAAATTACTCTCAAATAAATGAAAAAGGTTAATACTTGGGCGTTTTCGATTCTGCCTTAAATGGCATGTATCATATGAGAATGGATTAGAGAGCAGTTATATTAAAGGTTATATTATAATGGAGTAGTTTAACCTTTATTTGTTGGTATATATGTTACTATGATATTTATAAAAAACTTAAATTATAAATAAATTTAAAAGATAAACATGATTTTATAAGTAATCTTTAGTCTGTTGTCTATATTTTAGGAAATAAATAGTCTTATCCATAAGATTGCTATTATTTACTCATATTGAATAAATATTTTATTGATTTATAAATTATTATTAACAAAGTTATAACGTTATTGGAACTAACATCTAATTTAAATTATAGGAACTATAGCTACATGGCCTTAAGCTTGACTTATATATTGTGTAGACTGGTCTAATACCTTTCGCCTTCTTTCTGCCAGTAATATGATTCTTCGTTACAAAAATTATTGGTTCTTGACTAACAAAAAACTTTGTTTGTTCCTTTGTTGCATATCGGGTTTTAAAGAGTTTTGAATCGGTTAATTTTTTTAGGTCCTTATGTAATTGCATTTAACATTGTTGTTGGCCTCTATTTCTTGACCCCAGTGATAATACTCGTTTAAAATGAATAATTTATTTTCTAACATTTGACAGGTTAATCACAGCAGGCTACAAATACAAAAGTCATTTTTTAAGCTTTAAGATTTAAATAGTCGAATTAATAAGGCTGATCGACCCGACATGGTGAGAGCGCAACAGGATGCTGTGAATTAAAGTCGGGATGCCTGATCGGCGCCCTTGTTTAAAATGAATAATTTATTTTCTAACATTTGACAGGTTAATCACAGCAGGCTACAAATACAAAAGTCATTTTTTAAGCTTTAAGATTAAGAATTTGAATGGTCGAATTTAATAGATTTAATCTCTCAGCAATCTCACAAGTTACTATCCATGTCTCTTTTGTGTTTTGATTAGTTTCATCTGGCCTTCCAGAACACAGTGCGCCTTTAGCATCAGAATTACCGAATGGCAATTTTGCAAACCAGTTTCGACATCGCCGTTGTCTCAATATATGCTCTCTTTAGAAATTTTATTATTATATTGAGGCTAGTTGAGTCAGTGCACTTGAGGACTTTTACTCTCTATTAACAGTGAGGTTTTCTCATAATCCCTCTTTACACCTAGACTGGATTATTGTTTATCACTTCATCAGACTAAGCAATAATTGACCTCCGATCTGCATACCTCCCCGAAAAGCCTGTAACAATTCTGAGATTCGATAACGCGGAGTTGGTAAGCCTGTCACTTTTCGTAAATAATTTCGGGGCTCTATTCTTTTTGTATTTTTTGATCGGATCAATCTTGAGGTCCCTAAGGATGTTATTCGTCCTAATGTACCATGGTACCTTGAAAATTCAGAGCATGGCTTTGTACAATTTCTAGCTGACAAATAGTAGTGTTTAAGGCTTTGCTAAACGCTACATATGCATATAGAAGTGACGGTCGAATTATTTGGTTATACCTATAACAGCTTTCTGTTCTTAGTATTAAGATTATAATTTTTAAATAGCGGTTGGAGGTGATGAAAAATTTTGACACTGCTAATCCTTTTAATAGTTGAACTTGTTTAAGTTTATATATATAATCAAAATATGCTGTTCATAAGAATGGGTATCAACATTAAAATTTAAGAAAAAATTTATATGATGAATTCAGTCCTAAAACTTTCATTTTTGTTCCAGTGTACTTTTTTTGAATTTGTAAATACAGAGAATTAAATTACAAATAAAACATATTTAAAAAGCGAATTTAATTGACTATACTCTCCCAGTCAATGTATTTTTATCCAAAAATAGTTTGCTGAGAACAGCAAAAATCAAATTGGTTTAATTTAATGTCTTATAAAGAAGTAAAGTTCATTGTCACGTAATTCGTAAATCTTCAAAATTGTTGTAAAATTTTATATGAGTTTTTCTCAAAAGATAACTAAACAGATAAACTTAATTACATTCGTGAGACTTGCACGTGCCAAAGAGGCTCGCCTACTTTTAAGTTTCGCACAAGTATCTCATAGTGCAATATTTCAGTAATAGACGCAGACCCAAATTAACGCACACAAACGTGCAAATATCTCTGAAATACCATACATTCAACTTTATTGTTTAGCAGGAATTGTTTTATTATCACGAAATTAATTAATTTTCGAATCATTTATGGCATTAGGTTAAAAATAATAAAATTAATTATAATTTTCGCAGCTCCTCACGTGTCGGCAAATCCTCCATTGTGGCCAGATTTTTAGGCAATCGGTATGAAGAGGCATACACACCCACCATTGAGGATTTCCATCGAAAATTGTATCGCATACGTAATGAAGTGTATCAATTGGATATATTGGATACATCCGGTTATCATCCGTTTCCGGCTATGCGACGTTTATCATTTATGACTGGTAAGTAGAATAAAGCCTTGTAGTAGTTTATATTTTAATGGGTTTGGAAGAGTGAGTATTGTATATGTTTGGGTTTTCCTACAATGGAAACAAAACGTTTCGATATGAATATGTAATTGATTGTTGAGAAATATGGAGGAAAGTTTATTTTCGTTTATAAATTTATTATTAATTTTCAGTCTGTTTTTTACGTAAAATATCAATGCATTGGATGATATTTCACAACAAGAATTCTGTCGGCCACCTCATTATAAGACAGGTTATTCATTGGAACAATAACCTTAGATTGGAATTATTTAAATTAATACACAAATTAAGTATAAAATCTATTTAATTTGTGGGACTTTTGAAGAGGAGATTCGAGGAACTCTACTGCAAAGTTATTACGATTATATTGTAATCTGTCTCGGGAATTAGATTTTTAGTAAAAGTAAATATTTTTGCAATGAAAGATGTCTGAAGTATTAATTGATGATTCGGTTAAAGCTAGAACTTCAGGTTTACTTGTAAATATTCCCATATTATTTAGTCTCATTGAATTTAAGCTATACTCTTTCCAAAGAAACTCAGCGCTGAGATATCTATTAGTCAATAATGGTCGATATATAATTACTTTCTTGCTTGCTTTGAACGTCTAAGCAAATTGATTGACATTTCGTTTATTACTTTTGTACTTACTTACTATGAACATCTGAGCACATTGATTGATATTTTATTGTTACTTACCTTTTAATGTTAAATTATTTTGAGTATGTAAGTGAAATAGAGAAGGCAATATTCAATTTTATTTCAAATTGAAAGAAACATATGAAAGAATCATAAATAAGTGCGAGAACAAACACATTTTCTGGTCATATATTTTCTGTTGGATTGACTAATTCCATTATAGTTATGAGGTACTTGAAAACGACAATTATGGCAGTTAACAAAAACCACTCACAACGAAAACAAAATATGGATAAAGTTAGAACAATTTTTTTAATCGACTATTTTATGTCTGCTAAATTCATCAAATATGAAAGTGGAATAGCGAAAAGTACAGCCTATCAAGTTCTGATCGAAGATTTGCTCAAATGAAGAATAGTTGCATGTTTTGTGCCTCCCACTTTGGCTTATAAATGTTTTCAGAGTTCTGCATTGCAAACTCATCGCAAAAATGTATAAACGAGTCCAACAAGGAACTGTAACCGGATATGAAACCTGACATTTTCAATACGTCCTAAAAACAAAACACAAAAATGTAGCATGTTAGTTACCAGAAGAGTGAAAAGATAAAAAGTAACGTTTCAAAATTATCTTATTTGGGAAGATTTTGATTTGTTCCTTGGATTCAATAAAATTTTTCGTTATAAATTTTATCTCAGATGGAAAGATGGCGTACGCCAAATATTAACTGGAAGTGCTATAGCTCTTGTGGATGAAAATTTGATGTGTTCGAGTGGAATATCGAGTACCAAGCAGTTGATTTTTGTGTTGCGTAGTAATGCTAAATTACAATAATTCATCGTGTTATATATCTGTAACACACTAGATATGTAAAATTTTGGTCAAAAAAAGGTATAATATTTGCTATCGATCAAGCACTTTAATGATATGAATATGATTTATGTGGTTATAACGGTTTATCCTCCAAAAGGAAACTGAACATTTTAGCACTATTCCGATAATTCAAATAGTCTTGACTGACATAAAAAAGATTTGACTCTGGGTGAACATTTGTAAAGTTGTGTTGATAATGCTGAGAAAAAAAGAATAAAAAAATTAAAGTTATAAACCGTTTATATGGTTTGAAATCTTATGTCATCAGCTTTAGGACTGATTTGGTCAGATTTGGTCTTTTCTTTATACTGATAAGACTGACTGTCATAGATTGAAATTATTTAAATTGATTATTATTATTGCTATGGAATGTGACACTGCGACCGTCGGGTCTCTAAGTCTTGTTGTGTCAATAAAAAGTAGTGTAGAGCCAACTTTACAGAGTTTAATTGCCTCTTCCGTAAAGGTATACATTCTCAGGAGTCTATTCCGTTTTAAGTTGAAATTAAATTTAAATTTATTGGTCTATTATGCCCCCTTCTGGGTACAGAGTAGGTCTCTAAGCCCTGTTGTGTCAATAAAAAGTAGTGTAGATCCAATTTTACAGAGTTTAATTGCCTCTTCCGTAAAGGTATACATTCTCAGGAGTCTATTTCGTTTTAAGTTGAAATTTAATTTAAAGTGATTGGTCTATTGTGCCCCTAGTGGGTATAGAGTCGGTCTCTAAGCCCTGTTGTGTGAAAAAAATGGTATAGAACCGACTTTACAGAGTTTAATTGCCTCTTCTGTAAGGATATACATTCCCAGGAGTCTATTCCGTTTCAAGTTGAAATTAAATTTAAATTTGTAGTATTTTTAACTTTTTCTAAATTTGTATGAAATCAATAAAAAATCCTCTTAAAAAACTATTGCAAAATAATATGTTTTAATATCTTTCTTTATAAAGAAGAGAAGAAAAATATTCTTATTTTTCATTATTCAAAACTCCAGTGAATAAAATTTTCCTGAACGCAAAAAACAAAGATTATATCAACTTTCATTTCTTTGTTCCAGTATCTCTTTCTCTCTCTCTCTCATTCGTTTGGCTTTGAGTCTATATTATATCAAGTGAAAAAGCAAAAACTTATATACAGAAATTAATAATAACACAGTCGCACAAAGAGGAAGGGAAAATACTAACAAAACGAAATCAAAACAAACTTAGTGTGATAATGATTGTAAAGGCACAATAGGAAGGAAACGCTGAACTCCTAAAACGGAAGTGGCAGCGGCTGTATTCAGTTGTTGCTATAAATGCTGAAGTGGAATCAGCACTTCCACATTTATTCCGCTTTGACATTTGGCCTCAGCTCCTCTTTGTTGTGAATGCAGGAGTGACAAAATCGTGCATTTGTCATCATTTAACAAATCTGCAATTTGGCTAATTTTATTTTTGGCATTGTGTTGTTGTGTTATTTTTGTCCTGAATTGTTTTTCTACCAATTTTTTCACTTTCACTTTCACTTTCCCTTTATTTATTTTATTTTGTTTATTTTTATATTTTTTTTTTCTGAAATACGTTTCTGTCATAAGCGGCACTTAAACGCACTCCAATATTTATTTGTTCTGTTTGACGCATAAACGCACATATACAGGGACCGACTTGCGTACGTGTGAAGTCGGCAATGTTGTTTCAGGAACGGATATGATGGCCATTTTGAAATTACATTTGTGTTCTGTCAAAATAAATTCAAAACATCAAAAATAAAGCTTTTGTTTCATGTAATATTGTTGTCAAGAATGTGTGAGATTGTGTGCGTGCATGTGTCTGAGAGTTGTTCAGAGGTGTTAGTGTGAGTGCGTGCCAATTTTTTTGA
>NC_051847.1:236449806-236454693 GCF_002237135.1 Teleopsis dalmanni | reverse complement strand
GAAATTTTCGATTTTAAATAATTAAAAATAATTAAATAAACAAAGTGTAAATAAATTGTAAACCTAATACCATATATGAGCGAATATGAAAGAGTTGTACGTCGGCACTCTCATATAAGTGAAAATGGCTTGAATGGCTATATTATGCTTAGCACAGAAGACGTTAAAACAAATAAGAAACTTAAAACAAATTCTGTACACGAAACTAATATAGCAAAAATAGCTAGTGAAATTGCCACAGCTAATAAAATTAAGTTAACCAACAACTTAACAAATTCTTTATTAAAAAACACAAAAACATATAAAGATATGCCGCCACAAAAAGTCTTGGATGAAAGACCACTACCTGTAAGACGTAATTCCTTTACAACTTCGGTAAATGTTCCTGTAAGTTCGAACCAAATTCCCGTAAAAACATTTGTAGAAAACATTGTATACACTCTACCTACAAGTAATACAACAAACTCAATTGCCACCTCTTTATCAACTAGCATAATAACAACAACATCATCAATGCATGAACCAATAATGTCAACAATTTCTCCGCCTTTGCAAAAATTGCAGAGTACCACTCTAAATACTCCACTTTCAACAAAAAGAAATAGATCATCTCCTAATAATCAAAAAGAAAAGCAGAGGATCAAGAAACAAAAGCAAAAAGAGCAATCGTCTAATCAGCAAACGCTGACGAACTATTGGCTTGCCAAACCAGCAAACAGGTTCGCATGCTTATCGGACGAAAATGATAACGGCGAAGTGAATAGTGAAAAGAGCGACAGCAACGAAAACGATGCAACAAAACAAATTAAAAAAACCAAACCACCACCGCTCTTTATTCAAAAAGTAGAAAGACTAGACATTTTAATAAAGGCAATTGACTCAATACCGAATTGCAAATATGAAATAAAAGTATTACCAAATAATGAAGTCAAACTGCAACGATTTGACTCAACTTATTACACCAGCATAATAAAGCTGCTTAAAGAAAAAAATACCGAATACTATACATATAAACCGAAGGAAGAACGAGGTTTTAAAGTCTTTCTCCGTGGCATGCACTACTCAGTGGATACAAATGAAATTAAAAAAAGCCTTCATGAAAACGGTCATGAAATCATAAATATCCAAAACATATTACAACTACGAACTAAGAAGCCATTGAATTTATTCTCGTTAGAATTAAAACAAAATGTGAATAATAAAGAAATTTACTCAATTAAATATTTACTTCACTGCAAAATCCAATTTGAGCCACCTCGCCCTCAAAAAGTCATACCTCAATGTTCTAACTGTCAAAAATATGGACATACAAAAAATTTCTGCACCAAGTCACCGGTTTGTGTTAAATGTGCAGGAAATCATAAAACCGCCAATTGTCCAACAAAAGGAAATTCTGAAAACATTAGCTGTGCCTTATGCGGAGAAAAGCACACAGCCAACTACAAGGGATGTGAGGTGTACAAATCACTTAAAATTAAACGATATCCTATCATGAGAGAAAAAGTAACACCCGTCCAAACAAGTCAGCAACAATCTTTGAACACAACAGACAATGCAACTGCTCAAAACACAAATGCCAACATCCCACAAACATTATCATATGCCCAAGTTACGCGTCAAACACCTGTTGAATCTAACTCTTACAACCCAGAACTCGCAGAGTTAAAAGAAATGATGAAAACATTGATAACACAAATGTCAGGAATGATGAACATTTTAACGGCGTTGGTCACAAAAATCAATGGGTAAGTTCAATGAATTAAAAATAGTAGCATGGAATGCAAACGGTATAAGTAGACATATCAAGGAATTGAAAACTTTTCTGTACTCAAATTCGATCGACATACTATTAACCTCAGAAACGCATCTCACTGAAAAAAGCTATGTTAAAATAAAAAATTACACAATATTTCAAACCAATCATCCCGACGGAAAAGGACACGGTGGAACTGCCATCTTCATAAAAAACTGTATAGTTAGCTCTGAATCAGAACATCATAGTACAGAACAAATACAAGCGACCTCAGTAATGATTGAAGATTCCCATGGTCTATTAAAATTGGCTGCTGTTTATTGTCCTCCTAAGTTCTCAAATACCAAAGACACGTACTTAAATTTCCTCAAATCTCTTGGTCAAAGATTTATAGTCGGAGGGGACTTCAACGCAAAAAATATGCTATGGGGTTCACGTTTAACAAACGCAAAGGGCAAAAATCTCTACACCGCACTGAATGAATACAAAGCAAAATTTATAAGTACTGGTGAACCAACATACTGGCCTAGTGACCCAAGAAAGCAACCTGATTTGATTGACTTCTTTATAACAAAAAACATAAATGTAAGTAACCTTTCCATTCATTCCAGCCTTGAGTTGTCCTCTGACCACTCACCGATAGTACTAGTTTACAGCGCAACTCTTACTATGAACAATACGAACATTAATACTTACAATTATAAAACATGTTGGGATACATATCGCGAGATAATAGAAGAACAATTAGTTATAAATGTAGCTCTAAGAACAGAAGAGGAAATAAATAATGCAATAATCAATTTCAATTCTCTACTATTATCTGCAGCATCTACATCTACACCAATAATAAAAACCAAAAATGTAATACCTGTCCCGAATCATATCAAACATAAAATAGAACAAAAAAGAAAGTTGAGAAAAATCTGGCAAGTATCTAGAGCTCCACAAATAAAGACAAAGTTGAATAAATTAACAAAAGAGCTGAAAGTTTTATTAGAGGCTGAAAGACAAAAAAATGTATCAAATTTTATCTCAAGATTGAGTGCTACAAAGGTTACAAATTACTCCTTATGGAAAGCTACAAAGGGTAGTAATGGCGCCATACTTCATTGCGCACCGATTAAAAAAGAAGATAACACTTGGGCGCGCACAAACCAAGAAAAAGCAACTGTTCTCGCTGAGTATTTTAAGAGCACATTTACAAATCCTAAAAATGATACAAACCATGCATTACCCAAGAACTTGACCCAGATGAATTTTAAAATTAAGAAGACAACAATTGCTGAAATAAAAAACATCATTGCCGTTAACATCAACCCAAAAAAATCACCAGGCTACGATGAGATATCTGGTAAATTTCTTCTAGAATTACCTGTAATAGCTATAATTTACATTAAAAACATCTTTAACTGCATGATCAGCAATAAGATTTTCCCTTCTGTTTGGAAAGTAGCGAAGGTTGTAGCAATACCTAAACCAAACAAAAATGCTTCAATTGTCAACTCTTACAGACCGATCAGCTTATTACCTATCTTATCCAAACTATTTGAAAATCTTCTTTTCTCCCGACTTGAACCAATAATACAAGAAAACAACCTATTGCCAAATCACCAATTTGGATTTCGTAAAAAGCATTCTACTATTCAGCAAATTCATAGGGTGGCTAGTAAAATTGCAATGAATATAGACTCTAAGAAGTTCACTGTGGGTGTGTTTTTAGACGTAGCTAAAGCATTCGACAGCGTCTGGCACGAAGGATGGCTTTACAAACTATCAAGAATATTGCCGGCCGATTTTTATTTACTACTGAAGAGCTACCTTAAAGATAGATACTTCTTTGTACAATACCAAAACGACACATCCCACATGATAAAAATAGAAGCCGGTGTCCCTCAAGGGAGTGTATTAGGTCCGATCCTATATCTATTATTCACTGCAGACATTCCTAAGCCTAAAACTGGAGAAATACTAACTGTAACGTTTGCTGACGATACTGGACTTTTATCAACGAACCATGATATCACTAAAGCAACTGTAAATCTTCAAAATCATCTAAACGAAGTGATGCATTGGTCTGACACCTGGGGGATAAAGATAAACGCCGAAAAAACTGTACAAGTCATTTTCACTAACAGAAAATTTGAAGAACAGAAACTAAAAATTGTTAACATTGATATACCAATCTGCAAGAAAGCCAATTACTTGGGTATGCTATTAGACCAAAAGCTGACTTGGAAGGAGCACATAATTCAGAAGAAAAAGGAAGCTCATCGAAGATTTGCAGATCTATATTGGCTTCTTGGTAAAACTTCCAGTCTGTCAATAGACAACAAACTACTAATTTACAAAAGTATTATTGTTCCGATTTGGAAATATGGAATTGAAATATGGGGAACCACCTGCAAGACTTATGTAAATACTATTCAAAGGCTCCAATCAAAAATCCTGCGTACGATAGTAGATGCTAGATGGTACATCAGAAACGACGATATTCACAAAGACCTGAATATCCCTACAGTACACGAAACAATTCAAAAAAGCAGTGCGAACCACTTATCTAAATTGCTTCAGCATTCAAACCTAGAAATGAGAAGACTCCCTGCCCTGGAACTAGGATACAAAAAACGTCTTAAACGTACACTCCCAACATACTTAAGTATAAAGTATTAAATTAAGCTTACTCTAACTTATGTTTATTAATTTATTATTATTATTTATTATTACTATTTATTATTTAACTTTTTATTTACTTATTTATTATTTATTTATTTATTTATTTATTTATTTTATTTACTTATTTATTATTTATTTTCTTTTTACTTTTATTATCTATTTATTTATTTAATTTATTTACTTATTTATTTGCTTATGTAATTATTTGTCTATTTATTTATTTATTTTATTTACTTATTTATTTTATTTACTTATTTATTGATTTATGTATTTATTTATCTAATTATTTATGAAATATTTTAAAATTTTATGAAATATATCATTATCATTAACATGTTATCTTAAATGATGATTTAAGATAACTGAAACTTCCAAATTTTCATTTGTTAAAAGTATTACTAGATATCTAAGATAGTTGTAATATTAATGGAAAATAAAAAAAAAAAAAAAAAAAAAAAAAA
>NC_051847.1:236433946-236449786 GCF_002237135.1 Teleopsis dalmanni | reverse complement strand
CAAAAATTATTTTAATTAATTAAATTTTTGGTTAACCATACAGCTATTTCAAGTATTGCCAAATACCCATCATCAGAGGTCTTGGAAAAAATTTTTGTATTTAATTATTCCGAAATAATTTTTTTTTTTTGAGACTGCAAAAAACAGGAATTGAACTCGTGCCCTGCCAATTTTGAATCTCAGAGTCAGAGTTTATTTTTCTGGAATTTTGTTAATTTGCTGTGAAAGTTTATCAACAATTTCACTTTCTGTGTTTATAATAAAGCAGCTCTAAATAATTAAATTAATGAATTTATTAATTAATTATTCTGTTTGTAGAGGCATTATTTTTTGCATGTTTTCTATATTTTTTCTTATGTGTAGTACCTAATTTAGGAACGTAATACTGAGTAAGTCATGCTAATGTTACTCCATTAGAATTTTTATTTAACCATATTAAAACAATCTTATGTGTCCGCTGTATGTTTTCGTTTATATAACCTAATTAAAATAAAATGAACTTTAAAAAATACGGTATTTAATTATATTATTGAGTGAATTGATTTGTAATTGGGTACAGGCAATTTATAATCTTTTGACATATTTTTAATTATCAAATACCTGTATAAATAATTATTATTTATAATTTTTTGCATTTAATAAAGATTTTATGATGTTATAATTAATTTAATTTCCCGTCATAATTAATATTTGCTATTTAACGTATTTAAGCGTAAAATATTACTCATCCTCTTTTGATTTTATTGCATTGCAAAAATTTTTCGAGCCAACGTGGCGTATGCGTAACATTTATTTAACTGGTCTTATATTGGATTATCACGCAAAAACCCACAAAATAGTGTTAAATTAAATAGTTTACGACCGTTAAGCCCTGCGAATTACATTTCACTCCGTTGAATAAATAAAAAAAATGTTTGAATTTCGAAATGTACACTCGTCGTACATTTGCATAAATAATTCAATGTTAAACCAATCCAATAAATTAAGGTGAATAGAAAAAAAGGTGTAGCTGAGTGCTGTCATGGGTATTCTAAGTGATAAAAGTGAATTTCAAAAGTCTTAAATTGCATTTAATGTTTTTAAAATAAGAACTAAGTAAATAAATAAATAAGATTACATCGTTTTAATACCTTAAAGATCGATTTAGTTAATAAATGCATTTCTTGTGATTATCTATTAAAAGTGAAAGCTATTTATTAAATTCCTAAATAAAGAGAGAAATTTCGTAATAAATTAATTGCTTTTGTGCACAGATTACAGAGAGATATTCGAAATATAATCGACTTATTTTGATAGGCGCCTTAAGTAATTTTGCGAGACAAACATTCCTCATACTAAAAATTTTCCAAATGCATTTCAATAAGTACCTATTAACTAGATATAGGGCACTGTAAACTAAAATACCACCATACATAAGTAGATATAAATACGGATGCAAACTGTAGATTGTAGGACTGGGCCATACATGTGCTGTTAGAATGCCCAGCGCTAATCCACATGCGAAATAGGCTCCTGGGAATGTGTATTATTACCGGAGAGGTAATAAAACTCTATAAAGTTGATTTTATACTGTTTTTTATGAACGCAACAGGGCTTAGAGACCTACTCTAATCCCAGAAGAGGGCACAACAGACCCGATGGTCGCAGTGCCACATCCCCTAAAAGTAAATATAGTAATACTTTAATCACTAATAGATATACACTATCACTTTTTACTTTTTTTTTTTTGATGAAAAGTATTTTTTTAAACATGTTAGCGAAATCAACTAAAATTGCTTTAGTTGATATCAATTATTCGATAGCTACAAATTTGATTATAGTTTCTATTACTTATAGACAAAATCCAAGTCCAAAAACATTCATCTCACGTTTTCATCTGCCTACTGAAAGATTATTAAGACTTTTGCAATTATAGTACGTAATTATGCAAATTTATAAAAAATAAGAATTACAATCCTAGAACAAGTAATGTTTATTGCTTACCTTATAGAATTTACATGCTATTATGTTATGTTTTTAACAACTTATAAATGCAACAGAGACTTCTTGATCGTAAAAATAAAAGAAATAGTATGGGTGAGAGGTTTATTTTGAATATTTATAGTCTGCTTTTTTGTAAAATAGGCTCTTTGGTTTAAAATAAAATTATTTTAAATTAGGCCTTAAGTAATTTTAAGTATTCGGGTTTAAAATTGAACTTATTAAAAAACCAGATAAATTTATAATAAAATCTAACCAACCCCTCAAAAAAAAAAGGTTAGAAAAAAAAAATTAATTACTTAATGCCCAAGTAGGGTATAATACCAATTTATATTTTTTTCAGTTTTACAACATTCCCTTATTTAAACATAGCAATAAAAAGTGATTCATTAAACAATTATACAACATAATATAAAAGTGTGTATTGGATATTTTGAGAAGGTTAATTCCTTCAACATAAATATTACAAATTTACAGGCTTAAAGTACAAAGATAGACCAAATAAAGCGGTACTTTTCAGCTACTTATCGTGTATAAAACCATTTTATCCAATATATTTATTCCCATATATTCGTATATATTCACATTTTTGGCTATTTTTGGCTATATATTAGGATCAAAATACCGACTTAGTGTTGGTTTATATACATATTTAACTTTTTTATTTACTTTATTTATGACTGATTTTATTTTATTGAAATTTAAACTATGATATAAAATGTGATATATGATATAAAATTATGATATATAAATTGTATATAATTTCGCAAATTACACGTAATTTGAAATTTGGATTTTCAATTTCAATTATGACTGTAATTCAGAAACTAAATTACAAATTAAGATTATACTGTAATTCGTAATTGAGGTTTTCAATTAAATTACACATATAATCTGGAAATTCAATTATCAATTAAATTACTCAGTAATTTATAATTGAGTGTAATCTAATTACAAATGTAATCATTATTGCACAGCTCTGTATATAATCCACTTCTTATGGTGCATCATCCAATTGTAGACAAACACTACCTAGTGAAAGTAAGACTACCTAGTGAAAGTATTTCAGCCATTAACTTACATATCTTTCAGCAAAGAAATAGAAAAAATTTAATATAAGTAGCGATGTGTTTTAGGAAAGTGAGGCTATGAGATATCATAATATCATAAAATATCATATCATAAAAAATATTACCACAAATGATGCCACAAAAAAAAATTTATGAAACATATAGAGCTATATATTCATTTAAATATAATAAACATCAGGGTTACCCTAAAAATATGTTTTCTCTTCATATTGATTAAATCATTTTCTAGTACCTTAGCGGAAAGGAAAGAAATGTGTAGAAAATTTGAAAAAAAAAATTGAAATGAAAGTAGGTACGTAGAATTCCATTATACAATACGAAACATCACTATGTTTAATTATTTCTTAATAATAAAATATACCTTGATTTTATATAGGTTTGGAACGAGAAATTTTGCAAATAATTTTTAGATATTTTAAAAGCTTGCACAGCCATTTTTCATTTAGTTTGACTGTTTTTAAAAAAATTCTATAAAATATATCTTTTCTGAAATTATTACGTCCCATCAAATATTTTTACAAAGACAGTTTAAAATTAGTTTAAAAATTAGAAATTTGCTGATCTAATACGAAACGGGATAGACGCAGGAGTCTAAAAGTTAGTCTTACAGTTTTTACGCTACGTGCATATGATCAGTAGAAAAAGTTGATTTTGTTTTACAAACAAATAGTCTTAAGTACTTGATTACTAAATCAAGTTTAAAGTATTGTAATGTCTTATTATAGTTAATGCATAACTATATTTATCTTATATATATTTCTTCTATATATGCACATATATAGAATTATCCAAGTTAAGATATCGATAGTATGCCGCAGTTATTTAAACTCAAAAAGACGTATATTTCAACGCTGCGTCAGTAGATGTAAAATTTTATTTAAGAGTCGATGTGTATTATTCAATGTTATTTAAGGACACAAACAAATCTTCTTATTTTTCATTCATTAACATGACAGAGTCTTTACAGTACCACTGAATACAATTTTTCATTCATTCATTTGCAATTTTTTCAAAGAACGTAACGCAACACTATGAAACTGCTTTTGCCCACAGAATATATATATATTTGTATTCAGTAAATAACAAATGAGTTGTTTTTAAACTCGTCTAACTGTAAATGAACCATCTGATTTTTAGATACAGTTCTCTGATCCTTTTTGTCAAAGAAAATATTTGATTGCTTTCTAAAGTCAGCATTGTGATGTGTGAAAATCAATACGACTGCGGTTTGTTTGTGCATGAATAAGTAATTGGTTGTATTCGCCTGAATTTTACACGTAGTGCTTTTCAGTCCACACACTTGCGTTTTAGTGGCCATATATGGTACTAGTGGGGTATATATTCATACATGAATGTTGTTTTAAATCCTTTCCTGAAAGTTATTTGCATGTACAATAAATGCACAGCAACATGTTTCCATTTCTTGTTTGCTGTGCTTATATTTGTGGTTGATTTTTTGTCCTTACTGACTTAATGTAAATGGAGGAAAATGTGGAAAATGTAACCAAATGTATGTCGGATATGATATGTGGACTTAAGGTTATATTGGCTTGTTGTACATGTGGACATATACTGTTGCGGTAGAGGTAATTAATATGAAATAGTTATTTCACATTAAAGTAAATGGTTTATGAAATTAGTAAAACTAGTTTTTAGTTCAAAATAAGTTAAGTTGGAAAAACAAAATAATTCTGTAATAATAAAATTTAAACGATTTATAATTTATGTGTATCAAATATAAATTGTTTCCAACTTTAAAGTATAGGAAAACCGTGTACGGTCTTTATGATTAACTTTATAGCGTAGGACAATCATTAGGATTTCAATTAACTCCCCATTAAAAACTGTTATTTTCGGGTTTTTAATGCGAAATTTTCTGGTAGTAATTATATCAATTTATTTTGAAATTCACACATGAGTTATGGCTCACTGCGAAAGTTTCATGTACATGACGTATGAGTAACTTTTTTTTGTTCGAGCTAAAATAAGCAAATTATAAAAGTAAATGTTAATTTTAAATAAGTAATTTATAATGAACTTGATAGTTGTAGTTGCGATTTTATTTAAAGGAAAAATAATAGCGACCAAAATTTGGTTTGGTTTTGGTGCAATTATAAATCGCAATTTAATTAAGTATTCATACAAAATAATAATTGCTTTTACTTGTTATATTCACAGGCATCGGATCAGGCTAAGCGTTATGGCAACCTAACTATACAATGCAATTCGGTTTCACCAACACAGGATTTAACGAATTTTGTGCGCATTTTACCTTTACCATCCCAAGCACAAAAAGTTCCTAGGCGCGTATTTGCGCCACCACAGCCACCGAGCGAAGTCAATGATGCTGCTGATCTCAATGTAAGAGTAACTATTTGTTTGAATTCAATTAAATGGTTGACTGTGATGTCATTGTGTCTAACATTGTCTATCAATATTGCAGGATATAACACCAATTTTACGCAATGAGCTTGTTTTTGATCGTCATTCGACATTGTCCTTGCGACCTGCATTGGAGTCATTGAAACGTGAAGCCATTGATTTGGAAATGCAAATTCGACAATTGCAGGCAAATAGTGTTTCAGTTTTTTTTTTTTTGTCATTAAATGGAATTCTTGTTTTATTTGCATTCACGTAATTCTTTGTGTTCTCAACAGGACTCCATTGAAGTGTTGAATCGCACACAGTCGCGTGGTATTGAGGGTCAATTGTATAATAAAGTAAATGAGTTGCAAGAGGATCTATCAATGAAGAAGTTCGATTTGCGTGCTAAACAAATTCATTTAGCTGCAATACGTGCACAGGTAAGTGGTTTCTTTTGTCTTAATTTATTAAAAGTAAATTAAATTACTTACTATTATTATGAAATTAAAGTATAATAATATATTGTGCTATTATGTGTTTGACATATTGAATTAAAGCTATAGTGTATATTATTTAAATCACGTAATGATTAAAATGGTTATACAATTTAAAATAAATCAATAGATAACTGCTTATATAATATTTAACCCTTTAACCCATAACCCATAGATTGAGGGTGAATACTGATGGACTCAAATTTTGGTATTCTTCTTCTATTTGCTGTAGATAATTTACTTAATAAACTTTTGTTGACTGCAACAAGCGGTAGAACTTTAACTCTGATTTTAGAAGCGCTGGGTTATGGTCTCTACCACTATTTGGTGATTGTCACATTCAGAATTGTTGCAATGTATCAGTCATTTAATAAGGTTAATAATGACGAGCACACTGGGAATGTGAATTCCTTAATATTATGTTTTTTTTACTGTAGGTGAAATCCTTGAAAGCCACAGTGTCAGACTTGCACACACACGTGTTCAGAAAATCTTCCCCATCAGAGTATGAAAAACTTTTGGGTGAAATCGCATTCCAGTAATTAGGGGGTGAAGCATAAGTAGCGTAGTATTTGAATTTCCAAATTTATTTGCACTAAATTTTCTATGATTTTTGATTACATCTTTTGAAATACAGAGAGAAGAAGTGTATAAAAGGGAGTGAAATAAACGTTGTCGTTTACTTACTTCCTTCATAAAATAATAGTTTAATTATACCTTTTACGTTTTGCCATTTAGATACATTACTTGAATAAACTTAACGTGTGTTTACTTAATAGTAGTATAGAAATGTGAGATATATATCTATCTTAAATGTCTTATCTTATGTTTTATTTCAATAGACATACATACAAACACGTTTTTACTCTTTAAATGACATTTTTTAAAAATTTTTGGTCCTATGAAAAAACATATTGACATAATGTTAATAGTCAATTTTCTAAATTAGAAATTTGATGCTTAATATTTTTTGGAGAAGAATGTCACTCTTTGCTAACGAGACTTTCTAAAAAGAAACTTTTTTGTGACTTTTTATCCCAAATAATATTTTTAAGAACACAAGTTGTGGCGAAGATTTTAACGTTCAGGCAAAGATAATTAATAATTTAGTTAATATAGCAATAACTTACTACGGAAATATAGTTTTCATAAAAATAGTATAGGATGAATATGAGGAAATGATCTGGTCGTCTTGCTTTAATTGTGGACAAAAATGTTTAGGTATATGGTCGACTGGAAGAGCCGTGATCTCTTGTACCTTTTTTATCAAAAATTTAAATTAATACATTGATGAAAACGTTTTGAGCTTATTATAGTCATAAAAATTATAATATTAAAAAATTTCAAATTCAATTAAAATCGCTTAAGGTCATAGCTGAGTTAGCCTATGAAAAATGAGTTGTATTGCACTCTGTGACACGTACAAAAGATATGTGTATCTACTCTAGAATAATTCAAAGTGATTATAAGCAGTTAAATTTTGTGAACATCTCAAATAAATATATTTTTCTTGTATTATAATTTCGAATATAAAGGATGAGGAAAGAAAAATTTATTTTCTTGTATAAAAAAACAATAATTAGTTATATAATTCGTATAATTAGTATAATTAGTTATACCGTATTATTTAATAGTACAAAATACATATTTTTTTTTATGGAACAATACATATGTATATTAAATAGTAGTAAAAATTATATGCTCTACTATAAAATATAGTTGAAACTATGACTATATAATACTAATACTCTAAAGACATGAATTCTTATATGATCAACATGTACAATTTATAGGACATAATATATATGACGTATATAATATCACAATAAATTTCTCGGGGTGTACCTATAATAGTTTTTGGATTATTTACTGTTAAATTAAAGTGCAAACGTTTTCAAGTCAAGAGCTTGACTTCTTTTCTACTCCCCACCACCTTTTTTATGCAGAGTAAATGTGTAATCTTAGTCTATATAAAAAGACAGTTGTGTTCTGTGCATCTTTATCTGATACCTCTGTTGATGAGCATTTAGTTAGTCGACGTTACCAACGAAGATACAAAGGTAGCAGTCGGTTCGTATAAAGAAATGTAATGCATTGAATTAGTTTATCATCGGTATCCTTATTATTTGGTACAATTGATTTTGTTGCACATTATCTATGGCTTTTTCGTATAAAGTAAAGAATGATGTTCTTTTATATATTTCTTCAGTTTTGGGTGAAGACCTGTAGGTCAAATTCATATTCTCGAGTTTCTATTGCGTCTTTGGTCTCCAATTGTAAGCGTTTGATAATCGCTAAATATTTTAATTTTTAAAAATGCGTAATTTCTATTTTCTATTTGGTATATAGAAAATATTAGATTCTTTTAAGTACATTTATCACATTTTTTATTACATATTTCTTTTATGAAATACCATAAATACAATACGATTAGTTTTCTAGATTGGATATACCGGGATTATATTTGATACTTTAATTATAAGCATTTTTCGACTTTACTTATCAATTAGATATATCTATAAAGTATAATATTACAAACTATAGTTATATGTATGTGCTCTTTTCACCAATTTTTAAATATATAAAGCACCAGTTATATTGCAGTATTTAATTAAATTTATTTTAAAAATTTTGAACTTTTTAAGCTATTAATAAACAAATACTTAAAAGTTATCTTATATTTGAAATTCAAGAAATGACTTCTTGAAGTTTTTTTAAAGTGCGTAAATTTGAATACTGTCTAATTGTAGGGGATGTTTAAAGTCATTATCCCGTCAAAAATTACTTGTTGTGCTTTTAAAGTTTATTTTAGAATCGCACCATTTGAACTTAAAAGCTTACAGACAAATACTTTTAAGTTGTTTTCAAGCTTTTACATTTGCTATAATAGGGGAAATCCAACATCCTGTCAAATTCACAATATACAAAAAAGCTCTTTCATGTGGAAGCTTTTATAAAATCTACTGAAACTTTCATGGAATTAAATAGTAGCCAATATTTTATTTCAAAAGCTTTAAGCAATTTTCCAATAAGTTTAACTTCAGTTAAGCATTTTTCTACATAACAATGCAACAGGTACTCATGAAATAATGTATGGAATAAAATTTTTTTTTTCTATCAAATAGACTTTTTTTTAGCTTTGACGTATATCTCTAAGCTATACTTAAAAAATATTTATTATATCCTTAAATTTAATAATTAGTGATTTACAAACAATGTCTTGTTTACTTTCTGAATTTGCGTTACATTTCCAGTGACCTACTTAAAAAAATTTTGAATGTCAACAAACATATCATATCCTTTCTTAAGGACATTCGTACTAAAGTAGGTCGCATTTCTTACTCACCACGAAATAGAGAGAGAGAGAGAGAGTCATTGAAACAAAATCAGCTGTCAACTTGACATTTCAACTTCAGTGAATGCGCATGTGCCCATTTGAAGGTAGCGAACCACTCCAATTGTCAGTTGCAACTCGCATAAATGTCAGTCAAGTGGTGAGCGAGCGAGCGCGAAGTCATTCAACACCATAAATTCTTACACAAGTCCTTTTTAATAAAAACCGTTTTAATGCACTGCAAGCACATGAAAAACGGCAGTTATCGTTAGTATTCGCCTGCAGTCGTCGTAATTGTGTTGTGTGGAGAAATCGGAAATGCATATTTGCACTTCCGCTGACTATAAATAGTGCGTGCAGCATGGAAACGGAATTCAGTTAATTTCGTAGCGCTTTCGCAGATGCACATAAAACGGTCGAATTGGCAACGCGAACAAGGCACACACAAAAAGTAAATAAAAATGTGCTCCATAAGCGGGTTAAACGTTTAAATGGCTTAGTTAGTTTTATTAAAAATAATAATAAATTAAGTAAAATAAACAATAAAAGTTAATGCAATCAATGGACAAATAAGCAAACTGCCACATACCGCACATCCTTTAAGGATTTCTTCAAAATTTTCACATCAAGTTTAATTGTCAAAATATTTTTGCTATGAAATTGCTCTGCCTTTGTTGACAAGAGGCACAGCCAAGGCAAGAGAGTCGTAGAGGAAAGAGAGTATATTAGAAACACGTGTTACTGCCAGTGTGTCAGTGTGTTTTTATACAAATTGTTATGAAATCGAAGTAATAAGCACACTGAGAAAAAAAACTCACAGGACATTCAGTCACGTGCTACTATTCCGAGTGAGTTAAGGCAATGGGAGCACAAAATTTTTGTGAATGAATGAAATTCAAACGTTTTTTCTAGTGGCGAAAGTTAACATGAAAACGCGGAACAGTCGTGAAAGTAATAAAAAAGGATACGCATAAAATTATAAATATTCAAAAAAAAAAAAAAAATTAAGCAAAATTGAGAAATTAGTTAGTTTAATAAAATTACGAAACTAATTGATATACTTTCAAAATAAAATTAAAAAAATTTATAGTAAATACAAATTAAAATTATAAAAAACATTATGAATTCTTCTATTACGTTTCATTGTTAAATAATTGTTAAGTAGCCTAAGAGATTTTAAATTATTTGAATAGATTAGCCCAATGTACATTTAGGACTTTATGGATATTAAGCATTTACTTGCTAAGCAGTAAGAGATAAAAAGAGGATGCTGCTAAAAGTTTCCGAATAATAAAATTTTAAAAAAAATTTAAATAAATATCTAAACTTAAACGCACAAAATTTAAAACCTTATACAAATTTTTAAACATTTAAGAGTATATATTAAAAATTTAAAAAAATGTTTGTTAATATTAATTATAAATATTTAATTAATTTTAATATTTATATAATAAATCTACATTGTATATAAATCGAAATTTAAGAATATAGTTTTGAAAGTGATATGTATTTTTAAAGAAAATACTATTTTAAGTAATATAAGATAATAATATTAATAAACTTAATAATAATTCGATAAAAAATACACGGTATACATGCAATAGTTAATAATTTATTTTAAAATACTATTTTGTTTACAAAAAAATATCTAATATATAAAAATTTATTTGTTATTGTATTTATTATTGTGAAATAATTTATAAAGACATTTTTCTATAAATAAATATTATTTATATGATTCGCGTCTATATTTGGGATGGTTTAAAGGATGCATTAAAAACCTACTTCTTAAAAACATTTTTGACTGTATTAAAAAGTTTTTACTAAATATCAAACAAAAAAAAAGAAGAAAAAAAAGCATAAAATAGGTGAATGATGAAGATTCAGTGACATATATAGAAATCCGCCAATATTTTTTATGCTGGATAATACTAATATTTATATAAAATGCATATAGTTCTTTTATGTTAGACAATAGTCTCATAGCTATAATTTAATACTTAAAATAAAATAATATCAAGAAAAAAAATTATAATTTGGTGAATTAAAAAAAAAAAAATTAAAATAAATAAAATATTATTACCTTATCAATCAATCCAATATAAATTCTAATAAAATCGTGCTAATGCAATCGAATTCTTCAATGGTTGAAATCATAATATAGTCGAAAATTGTTACAATAATGCTCATATGAACTGATATTCAATTAAAGATTGTCAATACTGAGTGTTATTTGGATGGATTATAAAACAATTAAATATCTGAAATATTAAAAAAATTAATTTTCTATAATAATTTTAATTATAGAAATAATGTATATTGGTAATTTTTGTTTAAAATTACAAACCAAGTAAATTCTTAAATAATATTATTTGTAAATATTAATTATACATAATTTAATTAATGAGAATTTCATTAGCAGAAAAATTACATATATACAAAATACGTATATATATTACATAAAGATTTTTACTATAATATAAACAGTTGAAATAAATACAAAAAAGTTTATATATATATATATAAAAATACCAAACAAATTAATCATTTAAAGTTGATTATTTAAATTTAATAATTTTTGTAATAAAAAAATAAATAATTTTAACTGAAATTGATTATAAAAAATTTAAAAAATCTTCGATTTGAGAAACGGAAATTATTGCCATAAAAAAATTATTAATTTTAATTAAAGTTAATTATAAAAAAATTTCAAAAAATTTTCGATCTTGAAAAAAACGAAAATTATTATCACGAAAAAAATTAATAGTTTTAATTAAAGTGAATTATTCAAATATAATAATTTTTCGATCTATAAAAAAAAACTGAAATTATTATAACAATAAAAAAAAAACTAAGCAAGTAAACATTTTATGTAAGTAATAAAAAAAATTTCTTACTACTCGTAATGCAACTAATACTTACTAACATTGCTAGCAATTATCTTAATTAGCTAAAATATCGCTAAAATCGCCTAAACGTAGCCAACACCTTTCACCTAAAATCACCTAAAGTCACTTAAAATAATTTGAGTATGAATTAGTAAATCGCACGCAACTGAAAGCAATATACTATATAATTAATATAATTAATAGTAAAAATTAACTTGAGACTTGTAAAAATCATTAAAAAAATCCAGTAAAATTTGTTAAAAATTATAATTTCAAACTATCGCCTGCTTTTCTACTCTCTAACTTTTTATTATATATATATATTAGTAAAGCTACTACCGCTACTACTATTTCTAATATTTACTACTACTGCTACTAATACTAATACTAATACTCACTACTATTTACGGCACATTTTAGTGCAAAAAAAATTTTAGTGTAAAAAAACTAGCATAAACTATAAAGCATCATATGAATTATTTTTCGTCATTAATTTTTTTTTTTTTTTATAAGTAATAATTTATAAATTTATAAATTTACATAAAATGCATACAAATTACAATGCAAACATATATGAAAATCAGCACAAATAATTCACTTTTTAAGTTCGCTGCTAATCGCTTCGCAAAATTTTAATAGTAAATTATCTCAACTGCTAAGTATAAAAAGTACCAACAATAGCTAAATTAAATTTTTGTGAGTGCAAATCAACATAAAGCTTGTGCGAATTTTATAACATATAATAAAAAAGATACAATATATATATTGTATCTTCATATCGTATTTAAACGTAAAAGTTGTAAATTTCACGTGACTAACTCCGTACGAAATCGGCATAAAAAATTTTCTTGTAAAAAGTAAACATAAATTTTGTTAAGTTTTGTTTTGTAAATAAGAGTCTAAATAATAATAATAATAATAAAAATAATAATAATAATAAAAAGTGAACCATGCGTGTTATCGTGTTAAAGAAAAATCGCACCAATAAACGCGGCACACCAACTTCACGTGACCTGCCCAAAAAGTCACTGGTCAAAGTAAGGCAACCAAGCAACTTTAATGTCAACACTGCACGTGACTCCTAATGCAATCAATTTTTGAGGAAAAAATAACTCCAAGAAATACTAAGTTTACAAGTTTACAAGGTTACACATAGGAGAAAAGGGATTTACCTATAAAGCTATATAACTAAATGATACGTAAATAAATAAAATCGAAGTTACACAAGCGCAGCCTTTATAAATATTCTTCACTACATTCATTCCATAGATTCTTGATTAAGAATAGCAAATTTATTTGGTCCATAGAAAGTTCTAAACACACTCTAAGATTCACTTATAGACAGGCATGTGTTTAACTTAATTTTCATAATTATATTTCACATATTTACTATATATACATTTATATATATTAAAAAATATATATTAGCATTTTGCAGTAAATACTAAGCAGAATAATGCATATAAATTTAGCTTTATATAAATTTCTTATACTTTTATTTACTAGCAAAATTTTTTTTAATTACTAAAACTCGATAGCATTTTTTGAAGCGCTGCATGCCTTAGCAATTGTTACTAAATAAAGTTGAATATAGCATAAAAATATGATAATATATATCAAGTACATAAGATATATGATATATTGTATATTGTATATAATAATAGTTTACACAAGCTATATATGCATTTATATATAGTAGTAAAAATTTTGTAATATTTACATTAAATGCCAATTAAGAAAATCAAAAGTTACTCAAAAATTGGTTGTAGTGGGATATAAAATTTAATTGCTTATATTTATATTAGATTATCACAAATTATAATTATTAATTACTTATCTATTTATTATACATACTATGAATTTTAAATTGCAAATATTTAAAATTAAATATTGATTTTGCTTTTTTATTTAAATAATTCATTTTTTACTAAAAGGATAATACATCAGCCAAATGTAATGGATGTAAATTAATTTAATAAAAGTTTTCGATTAATTTTTTACTAAAAGGATAATACGTCGGCCTACAGATAAATATATATTTGGTCACTTAATGATTTTTTCTAGGTGTTTAAGATTCTAAGACCTATTTATTTGGTTTAAAATAAATTATCAAATATATTTAATAAAAGTTTTATTAACTGAGAAGATTTAAAAGCATATAGGTCTTTTTTAAATAATTATTAATTAATTCTAATAAAAGTTTCATTAATTTTTTTACTAAAAGGATAATACATTGCCTACAGATAAATGTTTATTTGGTCACTTAATAGCAGTTTCACTAAGTTTTAAGATTTAAACCTATTAATTGGTTTAAAATAAATTATTTAAATATATTTAATAAAAGTTTTATTAACTGAGAAGATTTAAAACATATGATCTTTTTTAAAATTAATTATTAAATTAACTTAATAAAAGTTTCTTTAATTTTTTACTAAAAGGATAATACATTGCCTACAGATAAATGTTTATTTGGCCACTTAATAGCACTTTTTATAGGTTTTAAGATCTAAACCTATTATTTGGTTTAAAATAAATTATTTAAATATATTTAATAAAAGTTTTATTAACTGAGAAGATTTAAAACACATGGTCTTTTTTAAAATTAATTATTAAATTAACTTAATAAAAGTTTCATTAATTTTTTACTAAAAGGATAATACATTGCCTACAGATAAATGTTTATTTGGTCACTTGATAGCACTTTTTCTAGGTTTTAAGATCTAAACCTATTATTTGGTTTAAAATAAATTATTTAAATATATTTAATAAAAGTTTTATTAACTGAGAAGATTTAAAACATATGATTCTTCATTAAGTGCATTTATCTACTTATTACTCATACCCTAAATTCTAAAATGAAAATACTCTGAATAAAATGTTTTAAATTAATTTAAATAAAATAATTTTAATAAATTGGTTTCTTATTAATAGGACTGTGCATTGATTACAGATATAGATTGGGTTTTTAATTTAATATTAGTTTTATTTATTCTGAGGATTTAAACTTAATATATGTATGTTTTAATTTAAAATAAATTATTTAAACGAACTTAAAAAAATTTTCATTAAGCGTGAAGAATTAATCCTATCGTTGGGTTTAAAATAACCTATTTAAATTCACTTAATAAAAGTTGCATTAAGTGTGACGACTTACACATATTGTTTGGTTTAAAGTAAATTAATTAATATCATAAATAAATTATTTAATTTTACTTAATAAAAGTTCAAACCTTAAAATTAATTATTTAAAATTCTTCAGTTGTTAACTTAAAGCAAATTTCATCCAGTCTATTTAACTCATTATTTATCTCACGAATTTGAAATGAAACTATTATAAATAAAAAATTATATAAAATTTTTATTAATTAACTAGTGGCTTACTATTGGGAATCGATTACAGATATAGTTTGGTTTGTAAGCTTAATAACAGTTTCATTTATTCTGAGGATTGAAGCCTAGATATTCTTCAGCTTAATATAAATTATTTTAAATTAATTGATTTAATTATTTTAAATTTAATTGTTAACTTAATAAACATTTTATTAAGTCTGATGAATTAAACTCATCATTTGGTTAAAAAAAATGTTCAAAATTGTTGATTTAGTAATTTAATACCAGCTTCTTTAAGTCTGAAGACTTAAACCAATCGGCTGGCTAGATATAAATCATTATACATAACATACATCATG